>NW_018743448.1:1922410-2522410 GCF_001683475.1 Chenopodium quinoa | reverse complement strand
TGTTTTTTACACTGACATCAATCATTGAGATGAAAAAACGTTATTTCTAAAAATTTAAAGGGTCTTAGAAATCACTTTTCTTATTAAAATAGACTATGGCTTAATCTTTTAACCTTTAAAAACTTTCAGGAACTTATATTAAGTTCAGATAATTTGAGGTTGCAATCAATATTATTCCCTGCACATTACTCCCCTCCATGCCCCTTCCCTGCACACTATTCCTTGCCCTTCCCCCTTACCTACACCACTGCACCCCTTCATGCCCCTTTCCCTGCACAGTACAATTTCAAATTGGAATTTCATATAACAATTCTAAAGCACAACCAAGTAATCGGCCAATACTCAAAGTTTAAGAGCTTAATTTCAATATAGCATTTGAATTATATCTAAAGTCCAACAATAAGTAAAATGCGGCAATAAGTGATCATCCTTAAGCAGGATGTTTTGTGAGTTTATGACACATGCTCTTTCTGACACAATCACAGCAAAACCCAGTGCCTTGAACAACACTAGTAAAGCTGCATATGATTATACTCCATCATTAAAATCATGAGTATCAAAACTATAATTTCATATTAGAATTCCCGATTGCAAGCAAATCAAACCATCACTTCATATCACAATTTCACACTGAAATTTCAAATTACAAATTCAAAAAGTGCAATCAAATTCATGAACAGAAACTATAAAAATAGGGCAATCGCAATTTCACGAATTTACATCCCAAATTGGAAAAAAAAAAAAAAAAAAAAAAACTGAGCAGTCATTTGGTTTTTCTTTCATGAATTTAAACAATCACAATTTCATACTATAATTTCTATCAAGATTATAATAAGAAATCGGGCAAGATATCAAAACTATCAAACAATTCACAAAGAGCAATTAAATCCGTGAAAAGAAACTTAATTAATATCAACTTACCGATGATAGAGTAAAAAAAATTCTGGCGATCGACAAAATCACGAAGAGCCACTGCTTGGTGGTAACTGTGGAGTTGAACCGCCGACCTCCGTTTAGTGGTGAGTAGAGAGAGAAGATATCATCGTTTATGGCTTTCTTCAATGAGAATTAGGAGAGAGAAGAGAAAGAAGTTAGGGTTTGACGTTTAATCTATCTAATTGGAAATTTGCAGATTTGGGGATAAGTTAATAGAAAAAAAAAAAAGGTGCGCTGGGTTTCGAACCCAGTACATTTGATTATAAAAACAAGGCATTTACTGCTAAATGTGTATGATAATTATTAATTAAGCATTTTTTAGAAAAAAATTGCATTAAATAATACGACCTTTGCTCCGTCCGCTAAAAACAAGTTGACCTTTTGTTTATTTCAAAATAATACGACCTTTAGGGGTACTCCGCTTTAAACAAGGTATGACCGGTTATTAACTTGATTAACAGGTTATATGGACACGTGTCATTGTTTGATTTGTTTGAAAATTTTATTTGTTTTTTAAATTTTTTTTTAATGTTTTTAATTTTTAAATGATTATTAATTTTTTTATTTTATTTTTTTAAAAAAATCCACCACAATCTTCCCCACCAACCACCAGCCACCGGCTGCCTCCCCTTTCCCCTTCCCCGGCGTCTGCTAGCACCCCTTCCCGCCCTCCGACGCCGGTCGCGCCCAGATCTCCCTCCTCCGGCGTCGACTCCACTCCCCAAGTTAGTCATTTCAAGGTGGGGCGTTTTATGGTGGGGTCAGGGTGGGGTACGTCGTTTCAGGGGTGGATGTCACTGGGGTAGGGTGTTTCGAGGGTGGGTGTTTCGGGGATGAGGTGGCTGGTCGTGGGTGTTTTGTGCTGGGGGTGGTCGGTTTTTAGGGAAAGAGTGGGGTGGCTGCCTGGGTTCTTGGCTGGAATCAATGAACGAAGGAGGGGAAGGGGAAAAGGATAAGGAAGGAGGAAAGGTGATGGAGTTGGTTCCGGCAAGGGGAGGGATTAGCTCCGGCAGGGGGAGGTGGGTCGGTCCGACAAGGGAAATGATCGGCGCTGGTGCCGTGGGAGGGGAGATCTAGGTGCGGCCGGCGCTGAGGGCTGGGTTGACAGGTTGCCAGGGAAGGGGAAGGTCGTCGGGGAGGGGGAAAGGGTGGCTGGTGGTGGAGGTGGGTATTTTTTTTTTTTAAGATTTTAATTATTTTAACTATTAATTAACCATAATTAAAGTTTTAATTAAGAGTTAATTAGAATATTAAACGAATTTATTGAAAATTTTAACCGGTTATTCAGGTTGTAGGTAAAATAACTTGTTTAAAGCGGAGTACCCCTAAAGGTCGTATTATTCTGAAATAAATAAAAGGTCAACTTGTTATTAGCGGGCGGGGTAAAGGTCGTATTATTTAATGCAAATTTTCCTTTTTTTTTATTTAATCTTTATTTTTTTAAAAAAAAAAAAAAAACCTACCCGAATTTTATCGGATCTCACCAAACTCATACTAGATCCGCTTGAAGAACTTAGCCTAACACGCCCTAGGTTTAAGATTTTAGTCTCTCCCAATTCTTTATACGGTCGTACCTCCTAAAACTTAGTGGGAAAATGGATTTAGCAAAAATTACTTTTCGAAACTGCGCTAAATTATACCTCATGAAATATATTTTTAAATTCAAATCGGTTTGAAAAATCACCTACCTAGGTAGAGACTTTTTTGTGATTAGCCTATAATCTTAAAATATTACACTCAAAGTTTCATATTCTAATCTAAAATTTTTTGGGATTTGTGAATTTTTAGATTTTTTTTTTTTTTTTTTTTTGGGTTGTGCTAATATTTTGGTGTTTAATTATACCTATACATAATTTTAATGTGGCACAAGTGTTTGAATGCAACAAGGGATAAGATACTTGTGGCACAAGTGTTTGTTTGTCACAAAATAGAATTATCTGTGGCACAAGTGACAATTTGCCACAAGAACAAATTACTCGTGGCATAAATGTGTGTTAGCCACGGGAAAATTATTTAGCAGTGACACAAGTTTCAATTAGCCACACATTTTTATTTTCTCGTGGCATAATATTTTGTTGTCCTTTAAGTTTACTGGTTGAATTTATTTTCCCGTGGCAAGATCAAATTATGTTACGAAATTTGAATTCCCATGGAATAATTCGTGGCACAAGTGGTGAAATGTTGTAGTGTACATTCTTAGGTGACAATTGTATTGTTGTTATCTTTTCCAGCAACATTTTCTAAACTTGTTACCTTAGGTAAAAGAAAAGTAACATTTTAGGTGATTATTGTCTTTAATGGTTTATAGCAACACTTTTTTAATTGTTGCACATGGATCTAGTAGTATTATTTTGGTTCATAGTAACATTTAATATTTGTTGCCTTAGGTTATCAAGGGTAATGGTTTTTTTAGTGTTGCAATTTTAGATGTTGCCTATTCTCATTATTTTTGTAGTGACGATATAAAAGAGGGTATGAAGAATTTACAATTTGCAACAACGATCGTAGCTCTACTAAAAGGAAGCTTTTATTTAATTCAATTGTCATGTATTTATTAATTTAAAATCTCTTTATAGATGTCGTATGACTTTTGATTTATGAATCAATCTTTAATAATAATAATAATAATAATAATAATAATAATAATAATAATAATAATAATAATAATAATAATAATAATAATAATAATAATAATGATGATGATGATGATGATGATAATAATAATAATAATAATAATAATAATAATAATAATAATAATATGAGTTAGTTGGCTCTATTATCGGGGTGGTTAATCTCTTTTTAGCTGGAAAGTGTCCTATGGAACTAGGAGAGTATATTGCTAGTGCTCCTCTTACACCACTTGTCAAGCCTGGTGGTGGTATTCGTCCTATAGCCGTGGTTATTGTTTAGCGGTTTCGAAGGTCGGTGCTGTTATGGTTGGCCAGTCTTTAGGGAGTTACTTTAATAGTCTCCAATTTTGTGTTAGAGTTTCTTCGGGAGGTGAGGCGATTCTTCATGCTGTGAATCGGTTGATTGAGGATTGTGGTTCCGATGTTGGTCTTTCTATGTTATTGGTGGATTTTCAAAATGCCTTCAATCTAATTGAACGTGCGGCCATGTTACGTGAAGTTCGTCATCGTTGTGCGGGCCTTTCGCGATGGGTTGAATTCTGCTACTCTAATCCAGCTAGATTGTATTACGGGGACCACACCTTATGGTCGTCTCAGGGGGTGCAGCAGGGTGATCCCATTGGTCCTCTGCTTTTTGCTTTGGTTTTACAACTCCTGGTGTGTAAAATGAGAGACACTTTTGATGTATGTCTTCGAGCTTGGTATTTGGATGACGGCACTGTTATTAGTGACACGTTGGTGGTGGGGAAGGTTCTGCAGTTGATTATGGAGGAAAGGCCTCGTCTTTGGTTACATCTTAACGTGGAAAAAACTGAAGTTTTCTGGCCTTTAGAAAACCCACGAAGCAGGCTTGTGGGTGTCTTTCCACCTAATATTGCTCGACCCTTGCGTGGTGTTAAGTTGCTTGGTGGTCCCGCTAATTCTAATTTCGATTTTGGAGGTAAGCTTGTGATGCAAAGGGTGACCAAGACCATTGCGCTTATGGATAGGGTTTCTAAGCTTGATGATCCTCAGTGTGAGCTGTTGTTGCTTAGGGCTTGTACTGGAGTTTCTAAACTCTACTTTGCATTGCGTACTTGTCCTCCTAGTACTTTTGAGGCGGCTCAGCGCACATTCAATGGGGCTCTTCGATCTTCCTTGGAGCGTATTGTTACTGCTTCAGGGCCTGGGTTTGGCGATTGGCAGTGGCGGCTTGCCACCTTGCCTTTTGCGTATGGTAGGCTTGGTGTTTATTCCGCAGGTGATGTTCGTCATTATGCTTTTCTTGCTTCGCGGTTACAATTTGCTGGGTTGCAGACAAGGCTTCTATGGCATGCTGGCGTTGTTGGCCTTGGTTGAGCCTTTGAGGATGCGTTGAGCTTGTTCAATAGAACGGTGGAGTCTGACATTATGAGTAATCTTAGTGAGGTTGCTGCCCTTAAACTCATAAAGAAATTGGAAAATATATATTTCACAAAGGTTACCGCTTCTGCAGAATCCGCCTTTTCTTTGTCTCCTCGGCAATCTACATTATGGAAATCGCAGCAGGGAGATCACACCTCTTCTTGGCTTCGGGCGGTCCCTATTTCTAGGTTGGGTCAGACGATGAACGCAAAGACCTACCGATGTGTGTTGTGCTAGTTTTTACTGGGGATATTTTAGGTGATCACGCGGTGTCGTGTGCTGGTATTGTGGGTATTAAACATTGGCATAATGTTGTTTGGGATACCCTTGTTGATATTTGCTACAAATCTGGGATTTCAGCAAGAAAGGAGGTTGACATAGGGTTGTTTGGAGGAAATGACAGGGCCCTCAGATCTGCAGATATGTTACTTTATTCATGGGATCGTGGTTGCGATGTATGTGTGGACTTAACAGGGTCTTCTCCTTTGACACAGACAGGACTATCTGACTTTGCTTCTGGACGGGTTGTGGCTGATGCGGCTCATCGGAAGCGGGTGAAGTATGAAGCTAGTTGTCGGCTGATTGGATATGGTTTCATTCCCTTCTCTTTTTCTTCGCTTGGAGAATTAGAGGAGGCTGTTGCGTTGCTGAAGCGGGTTCAGAGGTTCTCGACGACGCAAGACATTGGGGTTCGTGCTGCAGCTCATATCTTCACTAGGGTAGGCTTTGCTATAGCTAGAGGAGTGGGGGCCTAGATTGTATCTCAGCTTCCCACTAATTTATTGTAAGTCGTATGACTTTGTCTGTTTTTGAGATATAATAATAATAATAATAATAATAATAATAATAATAATAATAATAATAATAATAATAATAGTTATTATTATAAAATAATTATGAAAAATGTTATATGTAGCCCTAACGGCTATGTATAAGAAGTTAAAAGAGGAAAATATTAATAAAATATATTCATTAATTACACTGATTTGCGCGTAATTTTGTCATGCATTCCTAAACTTATACCAAAAAAGGAAAGATATTAAATGCTTATTTGTAGTCCTAAGGGCTGTGTATAGCATTACCCAATAATTATTATAGTCATCATAATAATAATAATAATTAATAGTAATTAATAATAAAAATTAATGTAATAATATTTAATAATATTGATCATATAATACTACGCTTGTTTCACATTAATTAAAATAAGAAAATTCTTTATATCTCACAAATAATACCCATTTGTTGCAATTAATGCAAAATAGAGGTAGTATTAATTATTATACATATATTATAATAATTGTACTAATATTAACATGGATCTTGCTAAAGAACTCTCGAGGCGTTAGATAAACATTTAAAATACTTCCTAAAGTGGTATGAATTTGGAAATGCATGACAAAATCACGTGCCGATCGGTATAATTAATGTTCATTTTAAGTTAATATTTCTACTTTTAGTTGTCTTATCCAATGCCCCGAGGACGTTCACCCCGGGGACGTTCGTTAGCTTTTACCTATTAATATTAATTATTAATAATTATTACTCCGTAATATTTAATTTTGTACGTATTTTAATTTAAATCATTATTTTATGAACCGTTTAAATAATTTGAAATGAATTATTTATGGTATTTTATTAATTTGAAAAAAATTATTTTAATTAAAGGTCCATTTTTATTTATTTAATGGTTTTGGAAATATTTTATTTTATTATTTAGAAACTTTGAGGCATATTATTTTATAAAAGGAAATTTAAAGTTAATGGTATTTAAAGAAAGTCAAATGACTAGTTTGAATAGGATAAGGGATCAGGGTAGAAAGGGAATTTAAGAATAGGAGGATTTTGAGAAGGGGGGGGGTATAAATACCCATCTTATAAGCAAGTTAGATCTTGCCCAAGATGGAGAATACCCAAAGGTAAACTCTCTCTCTCTCCTCTTTTTTTCTCTCCCTTAATTTCCCCCCCCCCCCTTCACGCACACACCCAAGGTGGCCGACCACCACCACCAACACCTACCGGCTATCCACCGCCACCAGCAGCAGCCGCTGGGGTGGAGGGCGGTAGCAGCCCCCTCCCCGTCATGTGGCTATGCAGCTTTCAACAACAACAAAAATAAAAAAAATAAAAAAATTTCTTTTTGTTTTAATGCTAATCTAGCCTTGATTTAATTATTTTTTTGGTTTGTGTGATAATTTTTATGATGTTTGATTATGATTATTATGTATATAAATTTCGGATTTGGTTTTTGAATTTAAAAGCCCCAAATTGAAAACCCTAGGTTTCTAAATTAATGTATATTGATGGAATTTGATTGTAGATGATTAATATTATTGAAATAGGTATTTTTAAACATAATTACAACAATTTTACATGTTTTTATAAAGCTGGAATTTTTATATAAAGATTAGAATTATGTTTCTTGAAAGGATTTTTAATTACCCATAAATTGGGAATAAAAGTAGGGGTTTTAAATTAATTTTCAGCTTGTTTTAGAGGGTTTATAAGTGATTTAAAGAGTATATATGTTGTTGGAAATTTATATTGAATAGGTATTAATGTCTCTTTGTAATTTTGGGTTGTAGGAGATTTCCAAGTGAGTGATTTCGTATAGTCGTGGCGATTTTGAGATCATATTCGAGGTACGGTCGCGTACTCGATAATTATTTAAGTGTATAGAAGCATGCTAGGCTTTGTTTAATTAATTCCAAGGTAGTATCATGATAGGTATTGGTTGGAATTGTTGATTGGATTGATGTTGGTGATTGATTTGTGAAGTATGAATTATTTGTGGTGAATTGGTGATCGGAATTAATTATGTTGGCATGTTGAATATGAACCACACTTTTATTATTGGCATGATTGAGAGCATGTTTAATTAAACTAAATATTTAATTGAGTTTGGAATATTGAAATACTAGGCACCAAAACATAATTTAAGTGTCTATGTACACGAGGATTAAATTATGTTTTGGTGCCTAGTGCACTTAAGGTGTTCTAAACACCGAGGGATAGGATTTGTAGTGCTTTATGCGCTTAAGGTGTTATTTAACACCGAGGTTGTAATACCCTGAAAATTATATCCTTTCAAAATACTCTTTTTACTCTAAATAAAACTCAATTTAGGAAATCTCCAAAATATTACTGCCACCGTGATAACGGCTAAGGCTATTTTCAAAGTCACACAACGAAAGACTGACTTTCAAAAACTCAAATAAAATAAAGTTTTATAAAACAAATTTAAACTTCAAACCAACGTACATCAAATCAATAAATTGGAACCATTAAAGGCCCTTTTTAAAACCAAACTAAAAATATCAAAACAATAATTAATGTTAGTGTCAACAATTTCATAAATAAATTAATACAATAAATAATAAACAAAGAAACATATAACCCTCTTCGCTCAATTCCATCATGCTTGATATGCTCCTTCTACCTGTACTTCTCTTTATTTCAACCTCACTACTCGCCATGTAAAATGGGTTATAATAGGGTCAATCCAAAGAAAAGTCAAACACAAACAACAAGTACGAATCAGCAAAAACTGAGTACATATGCACCAATAGGAATAATCACACTAACATGAATATCCTAACAATAGACAATAGATAAATAAAATAAATATATAAATAAATAAATAAAATATGCTTGCCATACAATACAAGTCAACTTACCTTTGACTCATGACTCTAGTTTAATTAATTAATAAATAATGTTGGATAACGCATCGAACTGGTTTCATTCCTTAAAAATAGCACATTAAAATATTGAGCTTCTAATTAGGGAGCTACCCCAATTGGCACCTACTATGTCACCTTGTGACGGAATTCCAGCGCATTAATAATAAATGAAAGTATAGCATCCTGTACCCCTGTAGAAGCAATGGTTAAATATAAAACCCCATAACTCCCCCCATATGTTCATACTCAAGGTATATACGTTCCAAGAGTTTTGGTGTGTATCCTCTTACACTTACGTGATTTACCAATTTAACTTGTGATGACTCTAACCAATCAATCAAGATAAACGTCACAACAATCATCAACACATACTTCAGTTTGTTTCTTGAATTAACTAGTGAGCACATACAATTTATTTTAATTAAGGTTCCTTGCCTAGTTTTGTGCATAAAATTGTTCGATTACTACCTTGGTGCATAAAATGCACTAATAACTTTCTTGACTCAATCTTAACTTATGTGAGTGAGTAATAAACTAACTTCTTGACTCGACCTCAACTTATGTGGGTGAGTAAATAAATAAACTAACTTTCTTGACTCAACTCCAATAATAAATGGGTGAGAATAAAATCATGAATCATGCTCAATAAATATAACTTTAGCTCTTTTCTATAAACATATTGCTAATTAAATGCATGTCTTCTTGATAATGAATAATAAATAATATACCATGATTCAATTACTTTCAACTTGTATCAAGCTCATAATAATCATTCCAACATATTCACATGCTTACATATAAGACATGGATAAATAATCAATCATTCCAAGTATCACACCAACAACTTAACATGATACTAATCTCATACTTGATACCAAATTTAATTGTCTAACATGGTACTACGCATAATTAACACATCCTACGCGCATACGTACCTTAAATCGTCTTTCCAACTAGCCACAATGCTAGAAATTACTCAACTTAAAGTCTCATACAATACCAAATACATAAACTCAAATACTCTCTTGATTACACAAATTTTCAGCAACTTTTAAACCCTTTAAAACCTCTCTAATAAGCTAAAATTTTGGTTTAAATTAAAGGCTTTAACTCTTTCTTTACGTGGGTAATTAAAACCACAAAGTAAAACTCAATTGTAGTGTTTATATAAAAATTCCAGCATACTTTTTAAGGTTTAAACCCCTCAAATAAATCTGAAAATTATATTAAAACCTTCTCTACTTATGGGTAATTAACCCCTTTTCATTAAAACATAAAAGTAGTACTTAAAATAAAATTTCAGCAATACTATTTTAATAAATTCTCATCAAAACTTCATAAAAACATAATCTTTAGGCTTTATTATCACTTACAATTAATGGGTATATAAAACCCCCAAATCAATTGTAAATTAAAACCCTAAAAATCAACACTTTAATAATTAAAACTCTGACTTTTAATACTTTATAAAGCTAAAATTTAAAATATTTTATAATATGAAATTTATAATCTTTAATCATTAAAGCACAATTATAAAACATACTAATCATATTTCAATAATTAAAATCAAAAACCCATAATATAAAATTATAGAAATAATAATTAAAACAAGAGGAGAGAGAAGGGTGGCTCACGGCAAGGTGGCTGGTCGCCGACTGGGCGGCGGTGGTCGGTCGGCGTAGCTGGGTAGGCGGCATTCTTGGTTGACGTGGCAGTAAGGTGGAAAAAGGGAGGAAGGCAAGCCATGCTTGCTTCATTGCTTGCGTGGGGATGGTTCACGCATGAAACCCCCAAAAACAAGAGAAAAAGGAAAAAAAATAAGTAAAAAGAAAAAGAAAGAAAAGAAAAATAAGGGAAAAGAAAGAAAATAATACTTACCCCAAAAATCTATTTTTTTTTTTGAGCCTCTTTGTGTGGGGAATTTTTGGGGTTTTGGGGCATATCTATAGAGTGTAGATTAAGTTTGGGCTTAATCAATAAGTGTGCTTGAGTTATAGGATATTTGACCCACAAGGGTTCAAATAAATAAATTGGCTTAATTAAATGAAATGGGTAAGTCCAATAGCAGGAATATGTAAGGATTGTTTACATACGATTACTTAAATGAGTCCAAGTAATTAATAAACGTTTAGCCCAAAATATATTTTACTTTTATAAAAGTCAATAATTAAAATACTTTAGCCCTTTAAAATATTTAATTAAAATACTTGAGCCTTTAAAATATATTTTATAATTAATTAAATAATTTATAAAAATATGGAGTATTACAAAGGTAGTTTAAAAAGGATTCAACATTTAATTTATGTGGTCACTAACTATGCAAGAATTAAATGGGTGTTTGATTGCTTGAATGATTTATTATGATTAATTATGTTATGGTTTGAGAGTCATCACCATGTCTAAAAATATGTAAACAACGTAAAGTGAAAGAGATTGCGCTCCAAAACTGTTGGAACGTATATACCTTGAGTATGAACATATGGGGGGAGTTTTGCAACTTTATATTTGACCATAACTTCTATTGGGAGTACAGGACGCTGTAGAATATTTTTTATTATGCGCAGGAATTCCGCCACTTACGAGTAATTCTTTTATATTGGCACGGTTAGCTCCCGTGTTAGTACCCCTTTATTGGGGCAGGTTGGGGGGAAACCCGTTCGATGCGTAATCAAACTAAATAAATAATCTAGTGATTTGTTAGTTAGCTATGTTGTATGTTGTATGCTTGTAAACAGGTGTAACAAGGTAAGTTGTGTGATGATAGGATGAAAGCATGTTAGTGTGTACTGTTTACGCTTATGTACTCAGCATTGCTGATTGTGCGTTTGTATGTTTGTTTGGCCTTGTCTTTAACTTGGCCCTACGACGACCCATTTCTAATGGCGAGTAGTGGGGCCAAAGTAAAGAGAAGCTTTTCAGGTGATGAAGCATATTCATGATGGACATGAGTGAAGAGCGAATCATGCTTAGTTTCTATAAGAATGTGATGTGATTTATTGCTTTGAATATTATATATTTTGCTTGTGAGACTAACACAAAGGTTTTAAGTGTTATTTTGGTTTTAATAAGGGTCTACAAAGGTTCCAAGTTATAGGTTGATTTCGTTTGAATTTGGTTTGACTTTACTTTTGTTGGTTTGACTTTTTAAGTTGACTTGTTTTGATTGGTTTTTAAAGTGAGTCTTCTGATGTGCGTCTTTGATATTTGCCTTAGCCGTTTTTACGGTGACGGTAATGTCTTAAAATTTTCTTTTCATATTTTAAAAAGAGCAAAACAGGTATTTTAAAGGAAAGGAATTTTTAGGGTGTTACAATATATATTAATAACTAGCTTAGGCCCCATGCCATGCACAACAAGTCTATTTTTCCTAAAAATAATAAAAAATAAAAATCTAACAAACAAAATTTGATAAAACATACATATCAAACCTATAGAAAGTACATTGTCATAAATCTATATCAAAAGGCAAAGCAAAAGTTTAATGTATGAACTCATATTTTAGATAAAAAAATAAATAAATAAATAAATAAATAAATATATAAAACTAATTGTACAACAATTTGTACTTCGAGTGTATTCTATTCTCCTGATTTTCACTTATCTGAATTAATTTGAACTTAACTTAACTTATCAGAACTTAATTATCTGAACTTAACTTAACTTATCTGAACTTATCTGGAACTTATTAAAACTTATTTTAGTCGTAATTTGAACTTTGGTAACCTTTATCATAACTAATTTTTCCTGAACTTAACTTCTCTGAACTTATTTTTCCTGAACTTAACTTATCTGAACTTATATAAACTTATCTGAACTTATTAGACCTGAAATAAGTGAAAATAAGGTGAACAGAACAGACTCTTCATTAGAGCATGCACATTATTGAGGAAATCTAAAAATTCTTTCTTCTTTGCTATTTTTACTGTTTTATTTCATATTTCACGAAGTTTTATCTATGTCGTTATCATTTTTTTTTTGGAAATTTTTTTAAAGAAAACCTTAAAAAAAAAATTATAAGTTGGTAAAATTACATTAATATTTTACAGAAAATTAATTCAATTTTTAATGTTTCATAAGATTTCAAATCAATAATATGAATAGAAATTTTTTTTTTCCAACGACCCACACTACTCTACGTTATTTTAATGTAATGGTAGTTCTAATGTGAATTTTGTATGCATGTACCGTTATTTTATAATAAAATTGATATTTTATTGATATTTTATACGTTACTAAAAAATAACGGTCAAAGTTTAGTAAATGAATATTGAAAAAAGGTAATGAAAGGGTATTAAATTTTTGGCAAAATTTAATACTCCTTATAAAAGATAATTATATAAGAATTGAAAATATTTTAGATAAATGTGTATTGAAGAATAAAAAATACCAAATAAAAAATAATATTTATAAAAGGTTTGGAATAAAATTATTATAGTTTAATTGTACAAATATTTTACAAAATTATTTTATCTAAAAAGGAAGGGGAGTTTTGGAGGGAAAAAACAGAACCAGGATGTGACACGTGTCACTCCCGGTGTCTGTTTTAGTATTAAGTTATGATTAATACTAGTAATAATGATTAATATAATAATAGTAATAATTATTAATATAATAACAGTGATTATCGATTAAACAAGAACAATGACGATGAGCTATGGTATACTTCCTCTGTTCCACAAATATTGCAACAAGGATGAAATTACGCATCATAAAGCACATTTTATATGTTAAATATCTATAATTATATAAAAGTTAAAAATTATTAAAAGTTGATATTGTGAAAAGTAATTTACAAGACGGATCTAACAAAAACAAGACGGATCTAACAAAACATCACATGACTATATTTTACTTTACGTATAAATCATAATTTGTGGTTAAACAAGCCTGATAAATAATGCAAAAGTTCAGTTGTTGCAATATTACTAAAACGGATAAAGTATAAAATACTATGAGGGATAAAATATCCGTGACACAAGTGTTTTTCTTCGTCACGAAATAAAATTACTCGTGGCATAGGAGACAATTTGCCACGAGAACAATTTAAAAAAATTTCTTAGCCACATGGGAAAATTATTAAGTTGGGGCTCAAGTTTTAATTTGCCATAATAATTTTTACCATGATATAATATATTGTTGATTTGTTGTCACTTTTAAGTTTTTTTGGTTGATTTTATTTCCTGTGACAAGATCATGCCACGAATTTTTCATGTATTATTTAACCACTAATATCATTTATTACCAACAAGGCAACAAGATACTCAATACACAAAGGTCTTCATTCCATCTCCAGGAAGGCTCTCAAATGGTTGCCGGCATATGGGGCAACGGTTAGTCTGAAACCACAAAACTTTTGCGCATCCACTACACATACACAGCAAAAGAAAACGACAAAAATCTCAATACCCAAAGGTCCACAAATAAAAGTACTATGCGATCAATTGTGATATCTAGAGGCAAGCACACAATAAAATGGAATTCGGTATACTAGCATCCTGGCCCTATCCAGTACCTAAAACAAGAATATTCAATCCGATCCGATCCGATCCCAAACCATGTTAATATATGAAAAGATAAGCTCATGGGGGTATTGTGAGATTGCCACCAGAATATAGAAATTCATTGCAATGGTCTTGTGCATGTAGCTAAGGTACTAATTAGAGGAAAAGACTATAATTACCATGTGACGGCATGGGAGGACTGCTGTGTCTCTAGGCTCCGATAAGCAGATAACACATTCCTTTCCAGTGTCATTTTCATCGAAGTCACTTTCAGCCGAGTTTCCTATTTCATATTTTCTTGTAGCTCATACCTCATCCCATTAAACCACAAAACTGCTTAAGCACCTTCACCTTATATTCCCCTTTGTCTTTATCAAATACTACTTGGGTTATCTGAGAGTTTGTGCTGCCTGTCAGATTAGTTGGGCATGCAACAGCCTTTATCGCTAAAGGATATACCTTTGCATCCCCTTCCCGGAGCAATTCAGCCTCCTCAAACATTGAAAAGTCGATCTCGGTTCCGGAAGGTTGTATGAACTTTTGGCCTAAGCCTTGCTCAAAGTGTACAATCACTGGAGGGAGAATGCTTTCTTTTGTTGGTCTTAGCTTGCAATCCTCACCTTCCTTTGCAAAAAATGTTATAGTTATCCTGTTGCCATAACCACCAAAACAGAACATATACTATGTGTTTCGGTATGAAAACAACAGGACCTTCGGCAGGCCCTTTTCGGAGGAGAAGACTAATCTCGGTCCAAGTGGAAACTGGACCGAGGATTTCCTGCACAGCAAACACACGTAAACTAGCCTCGGAGGTGGTTTCCGAGGAAGTCCCCTCCGATGCTAAAGTCAGTACAATGTGTAGAGAGAAAGCTATGCAAGAGAGTTAATTGCTTGAGGCTTATTGTGCATGAATGTATGAGGAGACAATTGAAGACAATTATACCTTTGCTCAAATAGGTGAACTGGGCCCTGAAGTCAGATGGGTTTGCCATGCTGACTGGGTTTGACTGACTTAGCATGCTCTTGGAGAGCTGAACCTTGCTTTGGACTTTTGTAATTAAATCATTCAGACCGGCGCAATTAGGTTGACTGAATTGGACCCAAAAAACTTGCCCCCCAGACCCGATTTGGAAGAATGACGGGTCGGGTTTTGATATACAAAATGGAGGGAAACAAATGATTGTAATTTGAACTTGGAATTTGGGCAATTAATAATGATGTAGTAACTGCTGTTTAAGGAGAATAATTAGGGAAGGTGGAAGGTTTATTGATGGGTGGTTAACTTTGGAAAGTGTTTAACAGGTTGTGTTTAAGTAGAATTTGTGGGGTTTTAGGCGGTTCTGACTCTTGAAATTCTTGATTCCAGCAAGTTATTTAAACCGCCCTCTCCACTTTCTTTGATCACTTTTCGTAAACACTGTTTCCCTGAATTTCGTTAACACTCTTGAGAACCCGATTATTTTCTTTCCCTTTATTCTCTGCAATTCCGAGCTTTAGACTGAAATTCGTTGCTCCGAATGGATAGATCGACAAATTCCGAGTCTGATAAAGGTAATTTTCTCCGAAATTTAATCGGATTTCCCTGTTTTTCAAAGCTTTCCCCTTTTTCCCGATTTCTCGATTTTCGCATAAAAAATGGCTCGAGACCGAGGAAAAAGACCAATGGTAGCTAAAGAGGAGGCAGTTCCTCAGTTGGGTGCTCGGCGCAGCTAGCCACTTGGGCAGATGCCCCCTCTAAGCAACCTAACTTCTTGCCCTAGGAGAGAAGCTAGGGTTTCTTCTGGGGATGCCCCCATTGCTGCGATACCACTGACCTCGGTTCCTTGTCGTGGCTGGGAAGAGACGAGCAATTTCAGCAGTGGTTCAGCGCATGGGCCTCGGCGGCTGCCATCTGGGGCCACTGAATGGTACAGCCCACCCGAGAAATTTAGGTTGATGAACGCTGCTTCGTATGACTGGTGGGTCAACGGAAATGCCCTCCATTGCTTTGCCGAGCAAATCAAAGTATTTTACGGTATAATGGAGGAAAATGGGTATTGGTGCCAAATGCCCCAGCCGAGGATAAGATTCACAGGCCCCCCTGGTTACATTGGAGTGCATACCAGGCAGCTGCAATTTGGGCTTAGGTTCCCCCTGCATGCGTTCATTGTGGAGGTGCTGAATGGGTACAACATCTCGTTGTGCCAATTAACCCCGATCAACATCCGAAGATTGATGACATTCCTTTGGGTGTGTCTGTTCTACGGATTTAAGCCGGGCATCCACTTGTTCCGGAAGTTTGTATAAACTGATGCCAAACAAGCAGTCAAATGAGCATCATGGCCCTGGGTGGTGGAGGATTGAGACCCAAAGACGCTATTTGACCACCTGGCCGAATGATACCTCTGATAAAGATTGGCGAGGCCAATGGATATGGGTTCAGGCTCTTACTGAGGAGGATCACCTGAACTATTTTGGAGGCCGAGGTATCTGAGAATGCCAGATCCTAAGATGAAAGCCATCGGTCCAGATGAATTCACAGCCGAAGAAAAGGAGTTGCTGACTCTCTTTGGCAAAAAGGGGGCACTGGCCGAATGGCCCATGTCCCGGAGACTTGTTTGCCATGCTATCATTATATCTTCAAGGAGAAGATACCTGCTGCAGTCGGCCTCAACCAAAAGTACCAGGATGGTAAGAAGTTCGGCTGGGGCCGAAGGCCTTTGCTTTTCCTTTATTTTTCTTTCTGTTTTTATTGGCTGTGCTTTTTCATGCAGAATAACCTTTTTCTTTTGGTTTTTCAGTGCTGCACGAAGGGAATTGCGGCCTTGACTACAATAAACTTGGCATCAACGCTGCTCGGCGAGTGACGAGGAACGCCGCAACCATAACCGATCCTTCGGCTAGGGCCCCTTCACTGCGTCCGTCAACGCTTGAGATAGTCAAGCCCGCCAAATATTCCAGGCAGAAATCCTGGTTCTTGAAGAGGGACCCATTTTTCTTATTAGGTCCAGAAGAACAAGCAGCTGATGCTGCTAGTGTAAGGGCTGGAATCTTTGCCAGAGATTCTGAGCAAAGTGCTGAGCCGCAAACTTTTGTTGCTGACCCCAACCTGCTTAGTGCCGAGGACGAGCAACTGCTGAAGACCTCGGTGAGCCTTAATGCTTTTTTCTCTTTTCTTTTTCTCCTTGCCTAGCTCTTCTACTTCGGTGAGCCTTAATGCTGGAGAAGACGAAGTCTGGTCCCATCGGGCCGCAGCTGGAGTGTCCGAGCCTTTTGTCAAGGTACCAGACCCTTTTGCTGAGAACCACAAGCTGTTAATATAGGTAGCCTGTTCTTACTTAAACTTTTTGCTTAAGTATTTTGCTTCCTTTTCATTTAAGCTTTTTTACTTAAGTTATTTTACTCAAGTTTTTGCTTAAGTCCTTATCCTCGGCTAACTTATTTTTGAACCTTGTAGGCCATTCATAACCACGTCCTGACTGCGGGTATGAACGAGTAGCTGAAGAATAAAGCCGTGGAAGCAGACTGCCGAGCTCGGCTTGCTAAATTGAAGAGCAAGAAGGCAGAGGAAGAATCTACAGCGAGCCAATCTCGGAATCCATTTTTGCCAAGAGATCGAGCCATCCATTTTTCCTTTGATTGAAGAAGGCAAAGCCTTAATCCAGGAATATGGGGTTGTTGATATTCCGAGTTTCAAGGCTCGGATCGAAGAATGAAAAATTGAAACAAGAGGCAGAAGTTCGGCAGATGATGGCCAAGGAGTTCAAGATGAAGCAGCTCGAGCTTGAGGCTAAGGCTGAGGCTCAACGACTAGGCAATCAACTGAAGGTCAGGGATTCAGCGCTCTCTGATGTCAGAACTGAGCTAAGGGAAGCCCAAAGTCAGCTTGCAACCCAAACTGACAAAGCTGTTAAGGCCAATGCTGATCTCGAGGCTGCTCAAGAGTCGCTGAAAGTTAAAATCTACACCCAAGATCAGTATGATGAGGGTTTCGATAATAGCTTCAAAGTGGCTTGTCACCTGGCCTTTCATGCTGACCCAGGCATCAATTAGGATGTGGCTGAAGAATGGTAAATGGTTCCCAACCATCCCAATCTGCTTAATACTCATGAAGCCGAGATTTCCTTCCTTGCTCGCCTAGCAGAAGCTGAGGCCAGAAAAGCAGAAGAGGCTACAAGGATGGAACAAGAGACTGCTCAGCCTGCCTCGTCCTCTGCTAGAGCTGAGACCTTGAAGGCTCCAAGTGCTAATTCGGCTAACGCCGAAGCATAGGAACTCGGGCAGTCGTCTATAGAATCTTGCGGATCAACATGTGCTTGAATAATATATATGTCGCATCTGCTTTTTTGCCTTTCTTTTGCTTTAGCTCGCCATGCATTGTACAAACTTATTTTTGCTTATTTTTTAAGTATTTGTACTAGTTTCGACAGTTGTGTTTTCCGCTAGTGAGCGGCTGCTGATTTAAGACTTCGTTATACTTGACTTTGAAATCCTCAATTTGAATGTATTTGAAGTTTTTCTCAGTTTCCCTCTTCCATTGCCTCATTTTCTTTACTTAGCTGGTCTTTGAACTTTCTTCAAAAATTTCCTAAGTGTTGAATCACGGCTTGGAGATATTCTTAGCTGAGAACTTCTTGATTTGCTATGAGTGCACTGTTTTGCTTTCATTACTTTTGCCATGCTCCTTCTACTTAGATTTTCTTCGAATTTTTTCAAAATTTTTCTAAGTACTAAGCTTCGGCTCGGAACTGGCTAGCTGAGTGCCTCTTGCCCCCCTTAGAAATCTGAAGATGAGATCTTCAGGTTTTTGAGGTGATTGCTTTGATTTTCTGGTACAGCCGAGCTTTTGCCTTGGCAAAATTTCTGTAATAATTCAGACTTTGGAGTTTCCGCTCATTTCGCTTTTCTCTTCTATTTTGTTTTTGAGAGACTTGATTTCGTTGTTCAGAAGCCTTAGGCTCCGAGAACAATATATCTTGATCCTTATAATATAATTCATCCGAGGGAACGACTATCCGAAACACGATGCCTGGGCAATGACCTATCCAAAGTACAACGCTTCATAAGGCAATACTTCGGAGGTGCAACCATCACCCGGGACTGATTCGTCCAAAGTACAATACTTCATTAGGCAATACTTCGGGGGTTTATCAGTTACTATCTTTTAGGCAATGTTTCGGATGCGCTTGTGGCCTCTTTTCCCAGAGGAACTAATTCATCCGAAGTACAATGCTTTATTAGGCAATACTTCAGGGGTTTATCATTTATCCTCGTCTTGGAAGGTTTTACGGCTTGCCGAAGTACGATGCCTCATTAAGAAATACTTCGAACAACACCGCAGGAAACCTAGAATTTTTTCAAAAACCATTGAAGATAGAAAAAATAGAAACTTGCTGAGTTTGAATAAATGATGGCTCAAAGGCCTTTCATTAAATAAGAAAGATGTACTTACATAGATTGTTCTTCCCCGAAGGGCTTTACACATGATATTTCTTAAGTACATCGGCATTCCAGTGATTATTCAACTCAGTACCGTCCAACTGCCGAAGTCGGTATGTTCTAGAAGTGATCAACATTGGCCCGGCCCGCTAGCCCGGCCCGAAAATAGTGCGGGTTTGGGCAAGCCTAAAAATGCATTTTTAGTTAAAAACCCAAGCCCGACCCGAAAAAAACTCGATAAGCCCACTACTTTTTTGCGGGTTTGGGCACGAGATATGCTGTTAAGGCCCGGCCCGATTTTTTATCACCTCTAGTATGTTCCTGGCTGAAGCTAGTCATATATTTCGTAGTGTCCCTCCCAAGTGGCTGAGAGTTTCCCATGAATGCGGCCTTTTTGCACAGCAGCAGCATTCCGAAGAACAAGATCCCCAATTTTGAGAAGTCTTGCAAGGACTCTTTGGTTGTTAAATTTGTTGATTCTCTGCTTGTGTGCAACCATTTTTTATCTCATGCCGAATCTCTAATCTCGTCTAAGAAGTCAAGGGACTCTTTCATGAGTTGTTCATTTTCTTCAGCTGAGAAGAGATTCACTCGCAGACTTTTTGAGCCAATTTCCACCAAAAGAACAGCTTCGGATCCATACACCAATTCAAAAGGTGAATGCCCCATTGCCTCTTTTTCTGTTGTCCGAAGTGACCAGAGGGTTCTTAGAAGTTCCTCTATCCATTTGGAATTTTGATCTTCAACTCTCTTCTTGAGAGCATTGAGGATCTACTTATTTGCAGCTTCGGCTTGGCCATTACTCTGCGGATGACATACCGCAGAATATGCCAATTTAATGCCGAACTGATCGGTGTACCGCTTTAGCGGCAAATTACCAAACTGCCTCCCATGATTGAAGATAAAGACCTTTGGAATACCGAAGCGAGTGATAATGTTTTGTCAGATGAATATCTTGAGTGTTTGCTCTATAATGTTCGAAGCTGCTTTGGCTTCGATCCAGTTGCTAAAATAGTCTATGCCGACTATTAGCCATCTTTTTTGGTACGGAGCATCAGGAAACGGTCCCAAAATATCCAGTCCCCATTGAGCAAATGGATGAGGATTCAGGATTGGCTGAAGATCTCGCGATGGCTGATGGATAACTGGTGCAAATTTTTGACAATTCTCGCATTTTCTGACCAGCTCCTTAGCATCTAAGATCATGGTCGGCCAATAATATCCATCCCTTAATGCCTTATAGGCTAAAGCTCTTCCCCCTATGTGGTTTTCGCAGAAGTCGAAATGGATTTCCCGAAGGATGTAGTCAGCATCTGTTGGACCCACGCATTTTTCAGTAGTGGGGCTGAAAAGGACTTTTTCAATAACTCCCCTCTGAAGATGACGAACCTTGAGTTGATCTCTTTATCTTAGAGGCTAAGCTCTTGTCTTCGGGAATCTCTCCTCAAAGTTTGTAAGCTAGGATGTGGTCCATCCAACTCGGCTCGTGTGTGACGCAGCAAACCTCAGGTTCTTGGTCCACACTTCTTTCTCGGCATACCTCCGCATATATAGATCGGTTCAGCTCAGTTAGAGTTGAACTTGCAAGCTTGGAGAGTGTGTCGGCTTGTGCGTTTTGACCCCTTGGGATCAGCTCGACTTCAAAAGATCTCAGCTTCGCAATGACCGTTTTGATCTTTGCGAGGTAAGCTATCATTGAGGGCTCTTTGGCCTCATACTCACCTCGGATCTGATTTGCAACAAGCTGAGAGTCTATCTTCAAACAGACATGCTCGGGTTCCAATGTTATGCACAGCTCTAAGCTAGCGATTGCTGCTTCATATTCGACCTCATTATTTGAAGCTTTGAATGAGATTTCAGTGCATACTCAAAGGACTTGCCTTCGGGCAATTTCAGTGCATACTCCAAGGACTTGCCTTCGGGCGAGGTTATGACTACCCCTGCCCCCGAACCATTTACGGTGGAGGATCCATCCGTGAAACAGTCCAGACTCTCTTTTCCTCGTCCAGCGTCTCTTGATAAGAACACTCGGCCAGGAAGTCTGCTAAGGTCTGAGCCTTGATAGCTGCTCTCGGCTGGTAGTTGATACTGAACTCAGTGAGCTCGAAGGCCCACTTTGCTAGTCTACCAGATTTCTCTACTTTACCGAGAACTTTTTCTAGTGGCTGATCAGTTGAGACCACTATTCGATGGCAATCGAAATAAGGCCTCAACTTTCGGGCGGCTACCACTACTGCGTATACAACTTTTTCGAGTAGCGGGTAGCGCATTTCGACATCCGTTAGAGTGTGACTGACGAAGTAGATCGACTGCTGAACTTTTTCTTCTTCCCTTAGAAACATCGCGCTTACTGTGGCTGGGCTAACTGCCACATATAAGTATAAAGTTTCTCCCTCAGCTGGTCTTGCCAGCGTTAGGAGTTGAGCCAGATGCTCACAGAGTTGCTTAAAGACTTCTTTTTGCTCGTCTTCCCAGATGAGCTCTTTAGATTTTGGGAGTTTCAGCGCTTTAAAGAAGGGAAACCCTTTGTCCGAGGCTTTAGAGATGAACCTGGATAGGGCAGTCATTCTACCAGTAAGACGTTGAATGTCCCTCTTTGTTTTCGGCTCGGGAAGATCCAAAGCTGCTTGAACTTTGGCGAGATTGGCATCAATAGATAATACTCTGCAACATACTCCATATATATAACAAGTCAAACAATACTAAACCAATTAGTGTCATGGCAGAGTTGTTTCACTGACATGGGTAATATATTCGACAGTAGTAATTTAACTTTGACATTGCAAAACAAAACAACAAATAAAATACTAAACTTTTGTAACATAATTAACATATACAATATATACAATATAGATACGAAAATAATAAGTAGAAGAAAACTTTCTTGATACGGATCTCATTATAGCTATTGAGGGTTCTCCACTCTAATATGTTCACTTTCTAGATTAGTCACATCTCACATACGCCACGAGGCCCACTAAATTCCATTAAAGGAATATGGTCCAACACAGATCATGTAATTCCAACAAGATTATGGCAATTTGTTATTTCATATTCTAAATGCCGCCACTTGTTCAGCCACTAATCTTGTTGTGGATTTTGAAATTAAACAAAACCATAATTCAAGTAACATATTTGCACGCAAGATGCAAATCACAAATTTGGATTTATATTCCATTCAATAAATCACTTTGATGATGGAATATCATATAGAAACTATTCGCAACTAATTTTGTTGAACCAAATATTTTTATTGAATAATTTAGGAGAGATTTATGGTGCTGATAACGTGTTGTAAAATAAAGGGAATAGAAGAGTAACTGGGGAGAGAACAGATCATTCTATATTATTCCATAGAGTGAAGGATACATATAAATACAATATAACTAGGATTTGCTTAGATAACAATAAACTCTAGATCTAGAATATTTCGGATTGAGAAAAGGAGGATAATGGATATCCACACAATATTTCATAACTGGTAAAGGATTTTTTTTTTAATTATTATTATTATACTCTCTCAATCATAAAATAATTAACATATTCAAACTTGACACAAATGTCAATATATTAGTGAAAAAAGGTCAAACTAACAATTTTACAACATTTCAAATTGATTCCTTTATTTATTATTCACTTTTAAAGCATTTTAATTATTTAATTTTACTAATTTTTCATAAATAAAAGTGGCCCACTTTATAAAGTTGAAAAATTACGAAAATATTATTTATGACACAAGAAGCATATAAATTGTCCGATTAACAAGATCTAAGAGTCCAAATTAGTTCAATTTTCTTCATATATTGTCAGCACTATAAAACTTTATTATACATTAATTTTCAATAAAATTCATATTGGAAAAAAATTATTAGGCAAGTTATTAAAAAATTAACTTCTTCAATTTTTTTGTATATTTAGAAAATTCTTAATATTAAATTATAATTTTTTGTTTTTAAAATAGATTTAAATATAAGATCACTATTTGTTTTTTTGTTTTTTTTTTTTTGAGTGAGGGATAGCTCAAGTGGTTAGAGTTTTTGTCCCAATTCCAAGAGATCCTGGGATCGGTTCTCATCAATCCTGCCCTTGTGGCTCTCTAAGCACCAAAATTTTTTTTTTTTTTTATTTTACCTGGCATCTAAATTTAAATTCTCAAATCTGATTCGTTAATTTAGTTATTTGGCGATTGAAATTTTTAATTCTACAATAAAATGTATTAATTCGGCATTTTGAATTTCATTAAGTATGATCTACAATTATTAAAGTTGTTAATCCATGATACATCATTCAATATTTCGAAAAGAAGATGCTTGGTTTTCTCTTGGCAGTGTAATCATTTGTGTTACAAGTTTATAACCACTCTTATGTAATAGACAAACATTTTTTTAAAAAAAAAACGGGTGTACAATGAATATATTTTACATCCGTTGTAAAGTTTCTTTAAAATGATCAAAAGTTACCCTTGAATGAATAATAATTACCCTAATATATTAAAGTACATATGTTTTATTGAGATAAAATTGCACATGACTTAAATACATCACAGTGATTGAAATTAAATAATAATTAATTATATTACCCTTATAAAACTTATCCCGGTGCCTATTTTTAATTAATTATATTAAAACTGCATAAATTTAAAGTTACCCAAAAAAGGCTAAAAGCTACCCTAAATTTGGTAAAAATTACCCAATATTTGCTAAAAGTTACCCAAACACTGCTTGATGTACATTAAAATTATTGTAAGGCCGTGTTCATTTCACCTTAAAAAAATAATATTAAATAAAAATAATTTCAGTTCAGTAAAATTAATTTCAGTTCAGCAAAAATAAGTTCAATTTAGTAAAAATTATTTCAGTTTAGTAAAAATCAGTAAAAATAATTTCAATTCAGCAAAAATAATTTCAGTTCAGTAAAATTAATTTCAGTTCAGTAAAAATAATTTAAGTTTAGCAAAAATATTTCAGTTCAGTAAAAATAATTTCAGTTCAGCAAAAATAATGAAAGTGAACGGGACCTAAATCGGGTGTATACAAAAGTTTTTATTTGTATCAAATATAGGAATTTATGTAGGGAAATTCTCTTTGGTAATACTTTAGTTTTTTATTTTCTCAATGGTAAATTGTAAAAATTCTTATTATCCTTGGTAAACTTTAATTAGTTATAATCATTGCACATTAATGAAAGTATAAGCTTAACCCTAATTAACTAAAGACATAATGACTAATTTAACCCTATTCCTCAATTCTAGCTTTTCCTCCAAAAGCCATCAACCCAAAAACTATTGCCCAGTGACCAGAACCATCGCCTAGCAACCATAGCCGCCGCCTAGCCGCCATTGCCATCACCACCGAAACCACCACCCAACCGTCGACACCACCGCCATTAACCGACCTAACTTCATCGCCCACCCAAATCGGCCTAAACCCACTTGAAAAAACCTATCCCCTAAAAACCACCCCACCGAAAACACCCTAAACCCTCCCCATATGCGCCATGTTCGACTGTAGGGACAGAGAAGAATAGGAGGGGGTGAGTTGGTACACACTAGAAATGGACCCACTCCATAGAGAGGAGGACTCGTCCCCGTCGTCCACTCTAGACTCCTTAGTCTCAGGCGAATGTCTGGCCTCATGAGGAGAAACGGACGAAGCAGAGTGTTGAGCCAGTTCTTGTTAGAAGACCAAAAACAAGTAAAAGAAAAAGGGAAGAAGTAAAGAAGAGCAGGCGGTTACCTCCGTACGTGTAGAAAACGATGAAAATCTCTGAAAGTCTTGAAGGTTGACCGGAAAACTCAAAAATCTGAACGGAAACCTCAAATGTACGGCTGAGCTCTCGAAGATTCAAAGAAAATTACTTTCTCTCTCTAAAAAGCTCTGACTTCTCTCTAGAATTCTCAAAGTTCCAAAGTGCCAAAATGAAGTCAAACCTCTTCTATTGATAGGCCGAATTTATGGGGGAAAAATGGTAAAACCAACTTTCCCGCCCAAAAATTTGAACGGTACCTTTCCAAAAAAGTTCAAACAGTTAAAAAACCGCTCCGTGATTCAAGACGAGAAGAAATACGGATACTCTAACGGCGCATCAAAATAGACGTCTAGGTCAGCAAAATTCGAACCGCCACTCCGAAAAAATCGGAGGATAGATCTTCTTTCTCAAGCCGGCACAACTCGTTTGCCCGATTTAAGACTTAAAAAGTCCCCTTAAGAAATCAGGAGGACCAAACAAGGCGTTCAGCCCAAAGGAGAAATCCCCTTGATAGGCGAACGACATCGTCCGCTTACTATAAAAAATGCTCAAACGCCTGTGTACTCGGACATATTCGGACGAGTAGAAGATTAGAGGAGGCGGACCCATGAAGAACGAGCCACCCCTTCTCAGGGGCAAATGTTTAGGGTAAAAATTACCCCCACACGTGGACCAACCAAATAGTGACACGTGGCCCAATCAAAGGGCAACACGTGTCCCTATAAGAAGATGACACGTGTAAAACCCTAAAGAGCACCTGAAAAAGAGAGTAAAGGGCCTCCTTACATCAGGAGGCCCAAATCCCAAAAAAGCCGCAAAACGACGCCCCTCTTAGGACACGTGCCAACACCTGATTGCGCCGCCAATCAGAGGACGAAATTCTAAGGTAATAACCCTAAAGGGGCACAATTCCCCACCCCCCAATCATTCATGATGGGAGGGGTGGATGGTGACATAACATTAAAAAGAGCATTAAGAGCTCCAGCTTCTCTTTACTTTCTCTCTCTAAATTTTCCTTTTCCGATCACTAACTTGACCGTCGGAGGCGAATATTCCGGTAAACGGAATATTCGTTGCTTTGCAGGTATCCGCGTCCATCCGGCCGAGAGCGTGACCAGTATCCCGAGGGATTCACAAAAAACCCCGAAACAAGTGATTTTTAGCATTTTTCTTTGAGTTTGTCTCGAGTTAAAGTGTTTCCTTATAGGTTTGAGTTTGTTCTTGAGTTATAAGATTAGGGTGAACTTTGAGTGTGTTCTTGAGTTTTGGTTATCTATTCTGTTTCGTGAGTAACATGTTCCAAAAAGTTTGAATCCATCAACCTATATTCGGGTGGGTGTATCTAGACTTACATCAAGGAAAGCCACTGATAATTCGAACGAGACCTTTGGTACAGTTTAGGGATTACTTTTCCTTGTGAGCATATAATAGATTGATTGGGGTAGAAATTTGTCTTATATTGATTATGCTAGTGGTGATACTTAATTTAGATGTTTTTATTACCTTGGAGTCATGACCATGGTGGCCTTTAACGTTAATAGATTCGAGATTGAAGGAATCGTAACCAAGGGAGGATCTTCATTGGGGCTCATAGGGATTCAGCCTTTATAATTTTTTTAAGAGTTACTAGACGCGCGTGATAAAAATATTGTGTCAAGTGACAGATCCGACAACTTTTTCAAGTGGGTTCAAATAGATGAATATTAAAATTTAATCTAACATAGATACTTTTACTACTTAATTTAAAAAAATTAAAATTTAGATTTTTTTTTTTTTTTTGAGACCTTAAATTTTTACGCTCAAATTATAACATTACAAGTTTATTTCACAACTCACAATTTATCAACTACAAATTCAAAATGGTACGTATGTTTAAATTATATTATTTTGTACATACATATATTGTACATGTATCACAATATGTTGTTTGCATTTACTAGCCCATATAAGTTTGTGTAAATTAATATTTAGATTAGACTCGCATATTGTTTCCTTATAGTGATTAATTATATTTATTTATCATATTTAATTGTATGTAACAAGCTTTTATAAGAGTTAAGTGAGGTCGATTGTGATGTGCATTAAGAGGCTAATTCTTTTTAAAGATCTAATACACTTTTAGAAGGTCTAAATAACTCCATTACAGGCTGCCCAAACAAGGAACAAAACAAGGAAAGGTTCAGTAGCTTAATTGAGAAGGAAGGAAGCATGATTTCCAAGGAAGAAAAAATAACACATCTCACTTACGGCAAAGATTCCGGCAGCCACACGCCGACTCAGACCCCCTACGCCGGCTCCCTAACTCCGGCCTGGACTCACCTTGACGGTGGTCAGGCATGTGCACCTCCTTGGTGGAGCACTGGAGCGTGTAACACTTTTCAGCTCTGAGAAGAAATGCCTCATAACTTGTTTTACTTTGTTTTTTCTAGAGTTTTTGCTTGCAAATTTTTATTACCTTTCACTTGAAAGGGTTTTTCTTGGTTTAAGCACTTAGGATAGACTTTAATTTCTGTTATTTAGTTTCCATAAAGTTTCTAAGGTTGTACTGTTAGGAAAGTTGTTAGTTACATAAAGTTTGTTCTAATTAGTTTCCTATTCTAATTAGAAATAGTTATCATATTCTAGTTAGGTTGCTTGGAGCACAAGGTTAGGGGATAAATCCTTGTAGGAGTAGTATTCGATGCCTCTTATGCTTATAAATAGGAGGTAATTTCGTGGATTTAGAGAAATAGAAAAATCATATTATTTTCAATACAAATTGTTTAGCTTTGCTTAAATGTTTTCTTTGCTAGTTTTCAATTTAAGGAGTTGTTTGAAGATTAGTTTGTCAATTCTTAGTTCTAGGAGGAGGTAGGCTAAGATTTGATCTTCAAAATACTTAGTTCTAGGAGGTAGTCTAAGTAGTTTGAGTAGGATTTTGAATTCGTTCCAAGAGGTGGTAACATTCAAGGTTATATCCGGTTACTTTACGTTTTTGTTTTGAGTTTCTTATCAAGAATGGGTTGTATTCCTTTCCAAACTCATAAAGGTTGACTAATACACAAAATATTTTTGTTACTGTATTATTCAATGGATGACAACTTAGTCCTACAATTATACTTGTAGATTACTACCTTCGCTTCTAATAAATACACTTTGTATTTTTCGTTTATTTTGTATAAGAAATACGTGTATAAGAAATATGAAGTATAAGAAATAATAATCTACTAACTTATTGGAGTATAGATAACAATCTACACACGTATTGTATTACTTATACATTTCTTTTGTTTGGGCTCACTCCCTATATGTGTACACACACGTAACGCATTGGAAATGGACGCATTAAACTTTGGGTTGTTAGAATCTTGGCCCTGAGGTACCTTTACAATTCATTTAGCACCAAAAGTTCAAAACTGATGCTCAAGCACAGAAGGTGATGCTCGAAAGAGCAGAAAAATTTCTAAACCACCTGCAAGGCGTCATGTTTTGTGTGTCATTATTGATTTGAGCTGCTGAATTCAAATGGATGGTGGTCATTGAATCACACAAGGAGAACTGGAGAAGCTAACACAATTGTCGTGGTTTGGGATGCAGATGGGATGAGCTATATAATTCATTTGGCTGTGTCATATGCAACAAGGAAGCTTAAGATACAGACATCTTCGGGCTGCTAAGAGCTTATGGCCTTCTGTCGTTGGTACTGCATTTACAGTTTACAGTTTATCTGTATGCTGCGCTCAAGGACTGGTGGTCTCATTTTTCTGTGCCAGTTTCCAATACACTTTGTACATCATTTTATTGTTATTACAAGGAAAAAGCATGTAGATATGCTGTCCAAAAGTCAGTTTCCATTAATATCACAGCCAACATTACAATAAAGATGTAACAGGCCCCCTCATTACACATGCAATTGTCAATATTCATACATTTACAAATTGTGCACCATACATGAAGGCAAAAATCGGTGCATCAATGATAGATAATCGACAGTTAAATTAGATAGATTCATGATTAGTATTTCTGGACTCGTATTCAGGGGCTGTAATCCTAGAGGCTTTAAATATGCTTGGCCTTCTTTCTCAGCAGGTCTTATGAGAAACCTTAACCATCCAAAATTATCATACTTGAAAACACCTGTTTACAATATTCTGGTGAAAATTGGGTTTTTTACCAGTTCTCTAGCAGAAGGTCGCCTTGTTGGATCTGGATCCACCATGAGCTGTCAAATTATGTGCAAATATCATACATTGTTACAGATAGTCACTTCATTTTCAATCAACACACTTAATAAAAGTGCTTAAGGATCAAAACTATCTCCAATTGTCTCTTTCTAGGAATTCAGAATTATAGGGTTTTATTCAATTTCCAGCAGGTTATCCAGTATCCACTATAAGTAAAATACGTTGAGCTCAAGGTGATCAGTACTATTAGCATGATACTTCGTATATTTATTTCTTTTGATTAACGAGGAAGAAAAAAAAAAGGAAAAGGAAACTTCAATAGTAAACTTAAAGTTGAGACTCGAGTGAGTATACCTTGATCAAGTTTTGTAACTGCAGTGAATTGCTAGGAAGCAGTGGTAGTTTCCCCTCCCTCAAAACCTGATGCACAGCATCTGGCAATGATGAACCTCGCAAAAGCTCATAGATAGAAACCCCCAGTGAAAATATATCAACTTTATCAAGATGATCATACTTCTCGTTCAAGATTTCTTGAGGCATATAGCGTGCATCGCCTTCTTCAATGGGAAGACTATTATCTAGCAGTGTGGCACAACCAAAGTCACCAAGCTTATAGCTACCATTTTTGACATAAATGTTTTCTGGCTTTACATCTAAGTGAGCAATTCCTCCTGCATGTATGTATTGCAATGCTCTGGCGATCTGCAAACACAAGTTTTAGGAATGTGCAACTACAAGAAATAATCTTACTAGAACACCAACAAGCCACCAAAAGAACATTCAAAGATCAGTTGAAAAAGAATAACAAAAATAATGCCCAAAAAAAAAAAAAAAAGTTTTAAGTTTCAAGAAAGGTGTTGTACACACTGTGGCAAGGTATATGGTAAATAAAAACTACATCAATGCAATGAGATAAATTTCATTTTATCCAGCTTAATAATGAAAATTGCACCAAATTTTCAGTTCAAAGAGGCAATCATGTCGAGTTGGATAGCTCATCAATTTAACCTTATAGAACAACATGGCAACATTGTCAAGGCAAAAGTCAGAAGAAAAGGCTACCTGTAAAAAAACCTCCAAAACTTCTTCCTCAGTAAGCGAGCAAGATGTATTATAACTGGAAAGACTATAGTCACAAAGCTCCATTTGTATATACAGTTGCTCATTTTCAAACCAGGAAGTGTGATAAGCAACTATATTTTCGTGAAATCCTGCACCAAGTGAAATTATCTTTCAGACCATTAATCAGAGTCAACAATAAAAATATTGCTAGCATCTTTGAGACAGGTCTCATTTGACAAACCTAGAGCAGCCAGTGCTTGAACTTCCATCAAAGCTTTCCGCCTGCAGTAGACAATTCAAAAAGGCAGTTGCCAGTTAATAAGGATTGACAATCAGACAAGTGAATATAAATTGCTTCAGATTCTAATGAAAAGTGAACATACCTTTCTGTGTCTAGGCACAATTGCTTAGTGCTACGTTTTACAGCATAGAGGCAACCATCAATTCTCTTCAAGACTTTATATACATGACTGAAGTTTCCACTTCCAATTTGCTGAGAACAAGGAAAATATTTAGTATTATTTAAAGCTTACTTTATTTGCAATTCAGTATTTGCATAATATCTGGCAACTGCTGACAATACCTCTATTTCTTGGAAGTCTGTACGGTAGCGTGACATGCTTTCAGCACCAGCAGACGCAGAGAGATAACCTAAGCAAAATTGTACATAATATAATCTCACTATCTCATAAAATAAGCACCATATGACCAAGAGGCAAGAGAACTTCCACATATCAAAAGATTTATAAAAAACCTAGTGAGTAAACCTTAGAGACCAAAAAGGAACTATAAAGTGGAAAGTAGAAGCAGCTAGAGAGTTGACAAAGGAAAAACCTGAACACTTTGTTCTCCAACTTCCAAATGGATCCACATCCATTTCCACGGCATCCTTTATATAAGGGTTCTTTAAACAGGGAGGTGGCATAACACGGCAACGTAAAGCAATAGCTGACTGTGGGACATAATTAGGACCATTGTCCAATGCAGTAGCTGCGATTTTTCCTGTCTTGTTTTCATTCACATAATTTGTATCATTTGCAAGTTCCACTGCCTGTTGATGATCCAACATAGAAGCTGGAGATTTTACAAAGCTGCCATCTGTTGAGATTATGAAAAGTTCACTGATGAAGGTATTAAAAAAATGTATTGAGTTTGCAAGTGAAAAGTTAGTAAAGAACTAAAGATGCTAAATAGAGCAAATAGATATATGAAATCAAATAACTTAAATAAATAGACCATTCAAAACAACAAAAAGGAAAACAAATGAACCATACATTTCTTTTTGAAAACCTTTAGAAACCCAAATTGATCAGGATAGTTTCACATTTTTACAACCCAAATAGACAGCCAAAGTTGTGAGTTGAGAGAAGTACATATAATGACCACATTACATCACTATTTTGAAACAAACAGTACATGGAAGCAGGAAGTAGATCTTTTCAAAACACATGGGTAGAGAGTCAAGCAGAAGTCCCCATTCCTACAAGCTATCAAAACATGAAAAACCAATAATAAATTGGTCGGGTAATTGTTACAAGTTTACAACTATATATTGGATTCCACCATTGCCAGATGAAGGTCTAGACAAGCATTATGCCCATTAACAACAAAGACTTCAAAAAGACTATTGTTAAAAGCCACATCAAGAACACTTTCTAAATATAAAGTCGATAAGTACAAGAGAAGGAACCCAACAACGCATTCAACACATTATTATCTTGCAAAGCCCTCAATTATATAGGCAAATACAGTCGAGAGATGTCTATGACACTAACAAAAGGAGCTAGTGTGCTTCAAGACAAACTTCATCATAAACTAATATCAAGCTAAGAAAACAACCTCCATCAAATGAAATAGAAAGAATTTTTTACTAAATTTAGAAAAAGGAAAAAAAAAAAAAAAAAAAGTCTAATGTAATGCTATAAGCTTGCAGAGAACACGATTACCTTGATTTAATCTTCTACTCTTGACAGTCTTCAACTTTTCCGGCGAAGCCGGACATGAAATATGTTCCTGCCAACAGAATCAAAATGCCCAATTCTCCATCACACAAAGACAAACTAAAACAAATTTAAATAACCAACCTTGAATTGTCACAATTGCCAAATATCAGTACTCACCTTATTGGCATCAAAATCAACAAACAAATTCTGACATTCCGGAGTAATGTAATCAGGTGTGCTGCAAACAATTTCCCCAAAAACAAAATTACTTGAAAATCCCAATTACCAATACAAATTCAATCAACCAAGCAAAAACCACTCCTATCAACTAAACCCTAACCTAATTAAACCAACAGCCAAATCAAATTAACAATCAACAACCCAATAAAACCTCAAATACCGATTAAAAACACAATTACCATAGCAAACAACCCAATTAATCAACAAATTAAAGGTATAAACTTTAATTTTAAAAAATCAATAAAATCAAAAAAACGAGCTGTACCAAAAGAAATCCTGACTAAGAATTTCGGTAGAACCAAAATCGGAGGCATCGGCAGCATTGATAGCGAGGTTAGAAGAATCAGATTGAGGTTCGTTGTTAGAAGAATCGTGAATTTGGAGGTGTTGTTTAAGAGAGGGAGGACGAGAGGGTAAAGATTGGAGAGGTCTAGTGAGAGAAAGTTTGGGTTGTTTTCTCTCTCTAACAGGGTTTCTCCTTTGACTTCTTTTCTTCATTTCTGGAAATGGAGGATGAGAGGAGTGAAAATGGAAGAGAAGGGTTTTTTGTGTATTTAGTTTTTGGTGAAAATACTGAAAATGAAAATGAATTCGAATTTGCGCGGGGTGACTGAGTGAGGGAGTGTCAGTGGTGACTTGAGTTGATTGTTGAGATGGAGTGAGCTTTTTCTGGCTTTTGTCGTTTTAGTGGGAATTATTATTATTATTAATTTTTTTTTTTTGTATAAAGATTTTAGTGGAAACTAGGTTTATTCCCGTGCATTGAATAATTATAATAACGATATGATTGAATAAAAATTAATGAATCGTTTCACCAAGTATTAAACACATGAAATATATTAAATAATAAAAATATGTGCGTCTCCATTTAGATATTTTAGAATGTTTACTTTAGATTTTATATAAAAAAATAAAAGTCATAATCTAGATGCAAACTTTATTTTTATATAACAATGATTTTTTTTAAAAAAGTAATTTGGTGGGAAATTTTATAATAATACATTATCAAACGTCCTCTTAAATTTGCTTTTAATAGTATGTACTCCTTCTGTCCCTTAATTTTTGCCCCAATTTCCTTTTTAGAGTGTCCCTTTAATTTTGCCTCATTCTATTTTTGGACATATGGGTCCACATTTCTACTCTCACAACCACCCCATTAACCCTACCACTTTTCTCTCTCATCACTTGTTTCCAACCAAAACTTAATAAAGTAACATTACACTATAGAGCAAAATATAAGAGACGGAGATCAGTACGGAGTACTATTTAGATGGGTTATTCCCTCTTACTTGGAGGAAAACCCAGTCATAATAAGATGGGTTAGCATTTTAATCATATGAACAAATGCATGTTTGGACCCATGTAAAGTTGGTTTTCTTTAATGAGAGCAAAATAAAGTCAAAAGGGGATTGTGTACACAGCAAGCCAAACACACTCACAAACACAATGGGGAGGCATAGAAGGAGAAACAGGGTTATCCATAGAAGATGTCCGAATTTTCCATCTTATCGACACTTTAACGAAAGCCGATCAATACCAAATTTAGACAAAAAAAAAAATTCTTGCCATCTCATGCTCTACATATTTAATATTGAATTATCATTTTGTGCTCCAAATGTTGGTTATACGTATTCAGTCATAATATCTCTCTAGTTGAGTTTATCCACTTGTTAGTGATGTATATGGAGAATGGTTTGTCCCAAACGTGTTGTTTGATTCTGTAGAGCGTCTAACATTGTTTATTAGAGAAGGATTATTTGGTGTACCATTAATTATCATTGATTAGTGGAAGGGCTTGGTGTTGGCTTACGGTAACTGTGGTTTTTCTAGATTGAGTTTCCACCTACATTTTGGTGTGCTTTATTTATTGCATTTGGGCGATTTAGAATAGCTTATTGGTGTGTATATAGTGTTTGCTCGAGGTTATTAGTGACTTTTTCCATTCTACAACACATTAGGAAATAAGACCATTGTACTTCAACTTACAATTGTGCATTATGTGTGCTTCTTTCCCAATAAACTGGTATTAGAGTACGTCGAGGTTCTACTGTTATATTTTTGTGTTGTTGAATAATGGATGAAAAAGTTGTACATGGAGTGATTTACTTGAAACATACTTTTTTTTTTTTTTTTAGTTGCAACAGTTTGACTTTTACATTCATGAGTTCCACTTTGACTAGCTTTGATGATTTATAGCTATGCAAAAATATAGTCATGTGAAATTTTATTAGATTCGTCTCGATATATACTATTTAAATATCAAATGTTTATAATTTTTACATATTGGTAATTAAAGATATTAACGATTGAAATTAGGCATCGACAAATGTGAAAAGAGAAGTGTTGCAACTATAAAGAAACAGAGGAAGTAGTAATTAATTACTCGTATGGAAAACGAGAAAGAAAGATATCATTTAGTACATAAAGAATTTGCGTGAACCAATTTTGATGAGGCTAGATCAAGTGTCAAGGATGCTGCTGCTCGAAAGTTGCTTAATCGAAAGGTTGTAGGTTTGATTTGGCAGTTCATTGATCAAAGTTTTTTTAGCATATAGCAAGTGACACTAGTGCTTTGGAAGAAGTTCAAGTCTAAAAAGTTTATGAGTACCAAAGATAATTTGATAAAACTTTGTTCGCCATAGAGAATTTTATAAAACTGAAGAGTACCAAAGAGAATTTCCCAAAATGTAAAGCTAAAAAATCATGGAATGTGGAAAGTAAGACATTGTATAAAGGGGCGGGTCTGAGATGGTCTGGACTTACATTAGTGTGTTCGGAATAATGCGGATATAGAACGTATGACATTGTGTAAAGGTCCTTAAAGGGATGCCATGGATGGAGTAGAAAATAGCAAAGTCCGGAACACAGCACAAGTTATGCTGATCAACTACCATTGTAAGTTCCTCAATCGAAACCTTGTTATCGAGCTCATAATAGTAAGTCTTCCAGTAAGCATATTTCTATGTGAACATGATGATCATTAGTACCAAAGCAAATGCTATTGGAAGATATCCTCCATGAGCAAACTTGGAGAGCACCTTGCATGGCTCAAGTAAACCAACTCGACAGACGGACAAAATGCAGCAGATATACAGAAGCACAAGTATTATGTGCGTCTTCCATACAAATATTAAGGAATGTAGTTTAGCGTAAGCTTTGCCAATGCTTGTGTTAGTTCTGAATCCAAGTGTAACAAAAATACATGCAAATATATGAGTAGATAATTGAGTTCTGTATATAACTTGGCCTTCAAATTTGGCTGATGTGTGAACAACTTTAACTTGAGAGAAGCATTCTAGAGTTAGAGACAGGGGCATATTTATGTTCAATTCAATGTAATGGGGTCAATTAACCCCATTTATTTTGTACAAAATATTCTTGTTACAAATATTTGAAAGTTGAAAATATAATAAGTTATTTAACATAGAATTATATAATATGAGAAAAGTGATAAAATTATAATTAATCTATTAATACCAATAATTATATGTGTTAATAATGTGTTTAATATATATATGTAGTTTCATGTAATTTGTCAATTTATAATTAAAAAAAATACAATATAATTAATTTTTACTTAATTTGAACCCACTTATATAAAATGCTAGATTCGCCATTGACTAGAGATTGATGGAAGATAGAGAAAGTCTCTGATATCATTGCTTGGCTAGCTATAATTGTAGCTAAGACTGTCAAAACAAACGTCGGGCAGTATAATGAAACTGTAAAAATAAAAGCCAAAATATTGAGCAAAATATTATACGTTACTCATCATGTTAAAAATAAGTTGTTGATTTTCTTACGTGGTACCGCTTCGTAGAAAGCATTACCAACCTCCAATGAATGTGTGTTAAAGTAAGATGTTTGATTAGTATACTGCAAGACAGGGTATTTTTACACTTCTGACTGTTTCACTTGTGATAGGAGATGGTGTTTTTACACCTTGTATGTCAGGTAATATTACTTGTTTTTTTTTGTTTGTATTTTTTCAGTACCATTATATTTTTATTTTTAATTTTGAATTAATAAAGGTCTTTAATTGACATGAATTTAATAGTTGTATTATCTGCTACGAGAGGGATCAAAAGAGCTTCATCTTCTTTAACATGATACGTGATATATATATATATTCTTTATATAGAAAAGATACTCCCTTTTGTTTCATGAATGTTAGTGTCTACATGATTGTACGCATTCGTTGTGAAAATGCAATATTGTTTCGTGAATTGATTCTATTTACTTCTCCATAATTATAATTATTTCTCTTGCAAAAATGGTGGTTTTGATGTCAGTTATCATCTTAATTTTTCTTTTCCTGATGCAATAAGTGTGGGACTGATAAAGTCAGATATCTTTTCGCTTTCTTAGCATTTGGTTTATATTAAATGGTGCTATTGGCATCTACAATGTCATGAAACACGATCCATCAATCATTAGGGCTGTGAATACATGGAGGGTTGGTCCTCTTTTGGTGGTATTATCCTCTGTGTTACTTGTAATTTTTCTTGTTTTTTCTTAGACTTTTTTTCAAATCGTATATGTAATCTAGTCGTGGTTTTAAAAGAAATTTGTGGAAGTATTAGCTTTTTATTAATAATTAATAATTAGTAATTAATTGTTAGTATTTTGTATTAGTAATTAATAATTAGAAATTAGTATATAGTAATTAGTAATTTTTTTTTTTGAAAACTAGTAATTGTAATTAATAATACTGATAATAAATGAATGAGAACACATAATAATGTCCTTTAAGGTCATTTTGCATAATTACAGCCATTAGCTATTAGCTGATTTTATCAAACATATTTACATACAACAAATGGTCAAACAGCCACACAAAAAACTAATACTAACAACTAGTCAAACAAACCAAGTTAAACAGACAACAACCAACAGCTAATTACCAAACAAGACCATAAACTTGTATTTTCTTTTTAAAAAGTGTTACAAAATTATTAAAAATAATAATAATAATAATAATAATAATAATAATAATAATAATAATAAAAAATAAAAATAAAATAAAAAAAAGAGGAATTTACCATATGATGTGGGACCTTTCGGCAACTCCAATTTGAATCTTTGAGTACTTGTGCTAACTGAAAAAATGAAAATAATGTGTTGAAAAGAGCATCGACATTCGACCCAAATTCATCATTTGCAACAAGCAAGCGCAAAATTCCACCAAATCAGGGTTCTCAGATTTTCAATGTGGCGACACAATTCATTTTCGGTAATATTTGTTCGTCTCATATCATTATGTATTTCTTTGAATTTGCACTTAATTATTTGTAAAACCTTGGAATTTATTGTTTTCAGTTCGATAATTCATTTTTATTTTTTAGGAGATTCATGATTCTGATCAAAGTATTTCTGGTAAGTCAGCTTTAAAATTCTTATTTGAATGAAAAAATCAAACTAATATAGAGCACAATTTTCGAATTATTTTTACCATTTATTGAATTGTTTCCAGACGATGATGATGAAGAAGAACAAGGTCGTAAATGGTCGGAGAACTACGTTTCGTTAGCCGGAACGTCGGATTGTAAGAAGGTAACATTATTTCTAAGTTATTAATGTTGTTAATTGTGGTTTGTGAGTAGATTATTTGCTGTTGTATGAGATTATACTTGTTAAGATATAGTTCTTGAGTATTGACATGAATTTTAATATAACAATGTGCTAGTGAATGTCTTGCGAATTTGAATTCGAGTAATTGAAAATTAATGTAATGCTAGAAGTCGTGGAATGTGGAAAGTAAGACATTGTATAATGGGGCGGGTCTGAGATGGTCTGGAATTTGGCATCTTTACCCTAGTTTGTCCGGGATAATGTGGATATAGAAAGTACGACATCGTGTAAAGGTCCTAAAGGGGGATAATTCTCTATACTCTTTGGTACCATGTTTTGAAAAAGAACTTTTAGTCATTTTAGTGTTGAGATTATATCATTCAAGACATATCGTAGCTTGATGGATGTGTAGTTTTAGTCGCTAAAGAATGGGAGAAAAGCATCTGAGGGTGGTTTAGTTTATAAGTTAACAAGATTAACCAAATGCTTAGTTAATGTGACAAGTGGTGCCTTTATGATTATACTAGTATTGTCACGCTTGGGAAAAAGTTGTCTAGTGAAGAAAGGCAAAATTCGCTGAGCATAAGTGATTAGTTTTGATAACGAGACATGTGTTAATGTAGCTTATTGTGCAGCACGGAAAATGGAATTAATAATTACTTACTCTAATTTGTACAGTAGAATAATGCCTTATGCACATAAAGAACTACAGATTGAGGGGATAATATGTGAATCAGAATTGTATAAACAAAAATTAAGTGGTGGACACTTAATTGTCCAATGGAAGCTCTTTGTGCATGATGCAGAACATGCTAATTTTAATGATAAATAAGAGTGTTCAATTTGGTATAAGGGTTCCTTCAAAAACAAAAACAAAAACAAAAAAGTTTGTATAAGGATAAAGAGTTTAGTTTTGGTTATATATTCTGAAAAACTGCATATACTTTTTCTGTTTCAGAAAAGCCTGGGAGTTGCATCACAACTTGAGTTACTCAAAGGTATTCTCAGACATTGCCTTGATTTCTTTCTATTTCTGATGTATCTTTGTTCTCAAGTGTGTTGATTTTTGTGTTTATTGCTATGCTAGTCCACTTGCATGGCTGTAGTTTTCTTCAACTTGTGATCGTGAAGCTCTTGTTTGTTCCTGGAAGTTGTTTTAAAAATTACCTCTTTAGTTTGCACCTTTTGCAGTTAATAGAAAGCATTGAATTCTCTCTGTTATTCGTACACTTGTTTAGCAGACTGGTGATTATTGTAAATTACCTAAATTATTCTGTTAATTAGTTCTCCTATTATATGAACACTATACAACCTTCTTTTGGGAAGTAAGGGAAATTATATTCTCAATCCATCCACCCCACTGTAACACTGACAAATCTCTGAAGTAGGCCTTGTTTTGAGCTAGGCTAGGACTAGGTTGCCTTCCAATCTATCCCATAAATATATGTGATTTCTTTTCCTTTTGTCTGTTTATGCCAGTAATGATAGAGAAAAAACTTGGTAGAATTTCCTTTTAGCTGGTAGGTAGTGGTGGGGGGCGGGGGATAGAGGCGTGAGTTGAACTTGCAACCAGTTATGATATTCTCTTTTGAGTTCTGTGTTTGTGGTGTTGCCAATTCAGATGGAATCTAATATTTTGTATGCTGTAATTATCTTGCATTTATGCTAGGTATAGCTATTAATCCATTAATTCTGATGTTTATAGAACTAGTGTCTCTTGTACAGGTTTTCGCCAGGTAAATTTGAAATTATGAATGATCAACGATAAAGCTACTCTGTTTTCTTAGTTTTAAAGGCAATCCATCAAGTGTACAGGCTTCCTCCATGGACTTGATGACCTAATGAATGGGTTCCTGCCTTCCTGGTGTTTATTGCTTGAGATGTTTGTCACTGTGTAACTTTCCGCAGTTATGGAGACCTTAGAGCTAAGATATTCCATATCCACGCCCTGCAAAGCAAGGAGTTGCCAGAAGTTGAATATATTTGTGGAAGGCAGCTGAACATTTATCTGAATGAACTTTTTTCTCAGCTATTAATTTGTGTATACATGGATATTACGAATGCTGTGCTGTATATAACAAAGTCTACTCTATCAGAGGGATTCAGGCTTCTTGTCTGAAGATGAGGTGGAAGCACCAGATTTTTACAAGAGGAACCTTGATTGCGAGAATAATGTTGAATGTGACTCAATCATCATAAAAGCTGGTGGTTCGACTTGTGATCCAAATGAGAGGATCTCTAGTGTTAAGGTATATGGTACACTGTTGCTTCAAATTTTTGTTGTGATGCGTTCTGACAAGTGATAATATGCTAATATAATGTCTCTGCTGAGTTACCATGTCACTTCTACTGTTGATCTTGTAATGGCTCCTATCAACATATTGAGACATACTTTTGACTTGCTTTTTCTGTCAGAAAGGAAGGAATATTTTTTCCAAATCCATCAAAGAAGGGAATAATGTATCTGAGATGCTCGATCTTTATACCAAAGGAAATGAAAAACAATTTGAGCCCTGCACATCTTCTGAGGTTGACAAAGAGGCGAGAAGAATGGGTCAACTAAGTGAAAGGGCCAGATGGTCTACATGCCATCCGTTTAATTCAAAAAACAAGAATCTTGGTAAGGGTAGTATCTTGTACATAATCATGCTCCTTTTTCTTCTGCAGATGCTTGGTGCGCTTTCATTTATGTGTTTAATGAGACACCTTTATTTTTGCATGATTCAATGCATTAATTAGCCAGCACTCAGCACTTCAGCAGGCAGTTACTTCAATTCAGCGTTTTGCTCTAATTTTATGTTGCTAAGCAATGTTAATCTCAAAAACATCTGGAGAACATTTTTTTTGTTGACTGGCTATTTAATTGAATTATGCAAAAATTAAGTATTTAGGAGGATCCTGATCTAGATAGTGTGAAGGAGGTAGTTACCTAAAAATGAGTGATTTAGATTTGATTGTTGTGATACTCATAAATGATAAAGATATTGACTTATGTTTGGTACAAAATCAAGATTGGCTGGTTCAAATGGAGGAGCATGCAGAATACTATGTGATTGTAACATGTCTCTGTAGGTGAAGAAAAGTTGTGGCACTGCTTTTCAAACAATTTCGCTATATGGGTTGTAATGCTAATCTATTTAAATATATTTCTTATGAAAGATAAATATGGAGGTATGTAAGTTGACATGGCTGTGTGGTGATTTGAAAGTGTGCAACGAACCCACACTCACCACCAGTCACCCTAGCGTACAGCAGGAGACACAAGCAGCAGCAAGGACAAGAGAAGGGCACACCTCCACTACCAACACAAGCAACGGCTCACTGAACTTGCAGGCTATTTGGCTTATTAACTTAGCTTAGAGACAAAAAATAGTAAATGTAACAATTAAGGCTCTAGGCCACCCTTTCAGTTATTGGCAGTAGTATAAATAGAGGAAACTAAGAAGGAGAGAGGTATTCAGAAATTTGTATTGAGACACTTGGAGAGTAATGGCCTAAAGCCATTGTTACTACGCAAGCTTTAAGCTTTTATCGATTAATCAAACAACCTTCCGACCATTATGTTGTGTTAATCACGCTAGTCCGTGGCAAAGTGTTAGAATCTGTGATGAAAATATTTGCAGTAGGGTCAAAGAGGCATCACATGTGGCAAAATTGACTACAATTGCAAAATGCCAATTCTAAGCGGCACCAGCTTGAAGACTGAAGAGTTCAGATTATGGAGATACTGCAAATGGGGTAAATCAAGGATAAATTGGGTTGGAAGGGGCAAATAAACTGAGAAAATTGGGTCTTCATGATATTTCTTGGGGAAAATTGAAAATGGAGGAGGGCTCACATTGGAATGGCATATTGGTTCATGTAGTTATCTCTATCTTTATGGGATTAAAGCTCTATATTGTTGCTAACTAAATGGCTTTAAACATAGAGGCAAAAAGAGAGAGAGAGAGAGAGTAAACCAGAATATGAAAATGAAAGCAAAGCTACAGAGCATGCTAGGTTTGCAATTCTGATTCATCATCTTGTAATGCAGTAGAGATGTCTATCTTCCTGCATTTGTCATTCTATGTTAAATGCAAAACTTAGAGACTGGTCTTCCTAATTGTTAACCCTTGTCATTTTAGGCATAAAATGCAAAACTTTGTTAGAATTCTTGTTAAGTTAATAACCTAAGCCTTGAAGCCTGTATTTAACCTTACAAGAAATTGATTGAGTCAGTCTAGCCTGTGAAATGTAATAAGCTCTGCATGTTGTACTGAGTTTAATTTGACCTGGTGCAGGTGGAAGATGTAAAATCAAGAAAAAATCTTCATCTTTACAGCCACAAAAACAAGTAGAACTGCGGTCTGTTTGGAAAGATAAGGATCTCAATTCATCCAGTGATGATGAGTTACATGATAAAGCTGAGCCCAGTGGATATCAGCCTATTGATAAGATTAGTCCTGTACTCCTTGGAGGTAGTGATGTTGGGACATCAAGTCTTGCATTGCCATTGGAAGCAGCTATAGAACATGATAATCATAGACGATCCATGGCTGAACTTTTGGACAACCTCCAGGGAAATACCAGCAATCCAATCTTGAAGCCAAAAAAGGTTACATATTATAATACATCCATATTATAATCCCCTCTGATTGCTCTTTATCTCATGTCAGTCTGATAAACCATCTGCTACAGGGTAGTAGGAGGAAAGGACGAGGAAAGCGCGCTGTTATCAGAAGCATGACTTTGCCTGGCAAGGATTTAGTAAGTGATGAAGACCCTTGTGAGGTTATGCATAGTGGATCATCAACAGACAATGAGGTATCTTTATATAGTCACTGATTATAATATGTTTTCTATAGACCATTAAGATAACTTTCTGCTGTTAAAATAAGATCTTCATTCATTGTTTAGGACAATGCTCAAAATTTAGCACTTGCTATAGTAGAATCTGGAAGGAAATCAATGGCAGACAAATTCCAGGAAGCCTTTGATTGTGCTTCAGTGGTAGATAAAAGACCTTCCTTTACAGCACTGAAACAATCTAGGTGAGTGTTGAAAACAGGTGAATCTTGATAAACTCCTTCCATGGAAGGTTTTTATTCCAACCTGCTCCCTGAGCTTTTGTGTATGTGTTTGCATGGCGCAGTACTGGACTCTTTGGAAGATTGCTGCATATGATGCAACAGCAGAAGGAACAAGATGCTGATTTCTTGAAGAAGGTGCAGACTGAAGTTTGGCCGAAAGGTGATAGAAATGTACTGTAGAATAGTACTCAAATTTTTGAGTTTTTTGGTTGAACAATTTTTGTGTGGTCTTTAACTCTTTGTCATATATAATCGTAGTAAGTAACAAATTTGAGTAATTACATTTTTTTTTGGCGATTTAATGTCCCTTTGCCCAGAAACCTGGCTCAGTTTTTTCCTGTTTTACTGCATTCAGATGAAGCAAGGTGCATTGATGTGAAGATATTATCAAGATCCTTTGATGCAAAACTGAGTGTTTGCAGTTGCTCACTTATTGAAAACGAAGAGGTTATTTCTGATTATGGTCTTTTTACTTTTTTAGTCACTTCTCTCTCCCCCCTTTGTAGGAATTCCTTGTGTATTGTTTTTATCTTCTCTTTCAATTTTGTTCTTTGACTATGAATTTTGTTGTATTGTGAAGGACTGTCCATTGGTTGTAGACTTGTAATTTATATGCATTGGATGTCAAATGAACTGGCAGCCTGAGCAAATTTTATTTGTTAAAAATGTTGCAGAGTTCGCTTCAGAACCCTCAGCAGGAAAATTTTGGGAAGATTTGGACCGTCATCTTCAACTCGAGGGTTTGTGGTGATGTCAATCTGGACATAGGGAACTTAATCCGTATCTATCCACCATGGTATGTATTGATGTCATTTTCCTTGCAAAAAAATTGCTTGTAGTCTGTGAGAGTTTGTTATGTACACCCAGGTGTACGGTGCACCTAAAGGTATTGTTTGCTCATATTATCGATTATTGCTCATTTAATCATCAAATGAGCAAAAAGTACTCTTGGGTGCACCGTGCACCCGGATGTATTTAATTATTTTCAGTAGTCTGGTGCTGTATAATTATATATGTAGTGGTAGCTTCGCTACACGTTTTCTTTTAGATGGAAGATTAAGATGTCTTTTTGCTGTAGTATTAAGTATTCATGGCAATTGGCTGTTACTTTTATAGGTCCATCATGCATTATGTGTTGGACTATAGGGCCCACAATCACAACTGACAATTCGAGATTCCTAAGTTGACAGTGTGGGCCCTGCATATATCTTAAAAAGTAGTTTACACGAGAACACACGGTTACTCAAGATATTGTGGATCTGTGAGGAATAGTTAAGGCCTCTAGTGTGGTTTCCATTATTCCATATAACTCCCATTAGGCTTGAAGTGACAAGCACAAAACTTACATTGTGTGGCTTTGCTTCTGAAGTTGGATTATTTAAGTGTTCTCTAGAGGGAATTGTGTTGCAACGTAGAACGGCGCTTGGCCTTGCTATAAAGAAGTTTCCTACTCCGCGCTAATGAATGCATAAATGCACACTAATGAACTGTGCTGCGTAGCAAACTAATGAACTGTACTGTGTATGTGACTTTGATTAGATCCCGTCATGAATGTAAGTGATGAAATGCGACATTTTTGTGAATTTATTGACAGGAAAGAGGTACAGGTCTTAAAGGGTGGAGAGATCATAATTCTGACGTTGTACTTTTCCCAATTCCATACTTGATTCACAATGTTCTACCTCGAATATATACATTTTGAAGAAGATATCAGATTCAAGACACAACATCAGATGATGTTTTATAGATCAAATGATTCCCTAGTGGAGTGAATGTCATAATTCCTCGGTAATCAAGCTAATTTGATCTCCTCCTCTTAGCCCTTTGGTTTCTCAATGTATTGTTTTGAATTGTATTAGAAGAACAAGTAGATTCACTTTCGTAGGGTTATGAAAAGGACAAATATTGTAGAATACAAATATTGTACTTCGTATATGTTTTCATTAAATATACTTAGAAATATCATTTTCTACAATCTACCTCATGTTAGGAATTTTTAAACTCTTTGAGTCCTACATGTAGTCATGTTTTTAAGAATGGCGGTGAAAAAGAGTCGCCAACAAGTTTTAGGAACTTGTAAACCGTTCACGGATGTGAAGGTTACACCCCATTTACAATCACAGAGATTGTTAATTCCATATTGGTCTGGAACAATGGCTGGATGTTCGGGGATGGTACGAATTTAACCTAAAAGATATTGACTCCGCCCTAAATAGGCCTCCATTTAATTCTTATGACATTCATGTACGCTTTTTGATCAACATACATACATCAAGTTAATCCTAAACCTGTGTTAATCTACATTGGTTGATTATTAATGCACAATCAAATCTATTATTGGTAATCACTTGAATTAAAATTAGAGCTGTCAAAAGCTGACCCGACCCGAAATATAGACCCGAACCCGATTATTAACTGACCCATCTAAACTCGGAAAAATGATGACCCGAACCCGATATGACCTGACCTGAAACCAACCCTAGACTCGAGTTAACCCGAGTATTTGAGACCCGAACCCAAACATGAACCGACCTGGAGATGACTCGACCCGAATATAACCCGTAAAATATTGACTTGAACCGAACCCGACCTGAACCGAAATTGACCCAAACCCGTTTTAACCCGCCAAAACCCGAATTTAACCCGACCTGAATTCAACCCGACTTATTCCTAACCCGACCCGAATTTAACCCGACCTATAACCCAATATGTCACTAACCCGACTTGTTATTGACCCGAAATTAACTACCAATCTAGGATTACGTCATATCTTTCTTTCTTTTTTTTTTTTTCCTCCCTAATTCTATGAGTTATTTTCCTATTTATGCTTATTCAAATATTTTCAATAAAATTCTCTATTATCAAATGTATTACAATTTATATGTCTCAAACAAACCTATAAAAATTTATGAATACCACTACTTTTTGGATGCATGTGCATACTTTATTTAAATTTAGTAATTACGATTTACGAATACTACTACTTTTTAGGTGCAAGTTCATTCTATATTTCAATTAAGCAATTATGTTTTACGAATACTACTACTTTGTAGGTGCATGTGCACTAATGTAGTCAATTACGGTTTACAAATACTATTTGACCTTAGGCTTGTTTGTTTTATTTTATATTTTATAAAAAATAAAAAATAAAAAATAAATAAAAAAATTCAAATAAAAAAAAGTTAAAAAAAAAAAATTCGGATAATGATTGAATTGAACGTGATAATGATTGAATGCGAGCATGAGTATATGACAATGACCCGATGATAATCTGATCCAAATAATTTACCTGTACTCGATCATGACTTGACTTGTCTGGACTCGAGAAAGTGGTGACCCAAACTAGAGTTGTTAAAAGGCTTTTATTGGTCTTTTATTTTTCTAATTTTATTATTCATTTGCCTATTTAATCTTATTTAAATGTTTTGAACAATGCCATTTAAATGTTTAAAAAAGATGCCATTAAAAAAAACCGTGAACTCGGATATGAATTTATAAAAAATAAACAAGTTTAGATAATTTCAAATAAAATAAGTTTAGAAAAAAAAATTAATGTATTTTAACTTATCTAAACTAAACCTATTTTATCCGAATTTATATTAACTTATTGTATTTTATCTAAACATGTCATCTCAAATATGAACTTATCTAAAATTGTTATCCCTAAAATGAGTGAAATCAATGTGAATAGATTTGAATAGGGTTTGAACTTATCTTCTAAAAATTTAAACTAAACCTATCTTATTGGAATTAATATGAACTTATTATGTAGATCTTATCTAAACTTATTAGAACTTATTACCTCAAATTTAAATTTATTTGAAATTATTTCTCTTACAATAAATGAAGTAATTGATAATGATTAAATGTGAATGTCATTACATGAACTGTTAATAAATCGACCCAAAAAATGTACCCGAACCTGATATGACCCGACCTGAAATCAACCCGATACCCAGATTAACCCAATATTTGAGACCCAAACCCGAACATGACCCGACTTGTAAATGATCCGACCTAATTATAACCTGCAATTTTTTGACTTGAACTAAATTCGACTTGAACCCGAACATGACACGACTTGTAAATGACCCGACCTGATTGTAACTCGCAAATAATTGACTTGAACCGAACCCGACTTGAACCCGAGAATGACCTGACTTGGAAATGACCCGACCTAATTATACCCCGCAAATTATTGACTCGAACCGAACCCGACTAAAACCCGAGAATGACCCGACCTGATTATAACCCGCAAATTATTGACTTAAACCGAACCCGACTCGAACCGGAGAATGACCCTAACTCGTTTTAACCCGCCGAATTAAACCCGACCTTAACCTGACCCTAACCCGATAAGATGTATGACCCGACGTTACCTGACTCAAGCATGACCCAACCCGAACCCGACCCGTATAGGCTACGACATTAACCCGAAATGACCCGACCCGAGTTGACCCGACCCACACTTACCTGACCCAAACCCGACCTGTTTACCCGAATTAACAGCTCTAATTAAAATCATATTAGTCTAAATCAAATTATTATCATATTAGGCGTGATTTCAATTACAAATTCCTTTTAATCCTGCAAAAAGGGGCATGATGAAGCAATAACAATAAATCATGAATAATTAAGCTAACATATGATTAATATAACAATTATCATCATAAGAACATCTTCAAAACATTGTTAGTAAGATCCTAGGCATGATATTAAACGGATTAATAATAAATCCTAGCATGCCACTAATAATCAAAGCATTATCCTAAACATGATACTAGAAATCATAATAAGCATCCTAAACATGATACTAAGAATTAATGTAATATTGTAAACATAATTTCTAGTCCAAAATCAAAAGAATAATTAAAGACATAATTGAATTACTCACTTTCATGCTCAACCTTCTTTCTATGGAAACAATACACACGTTAGTAATTTTCAAGAAAGTTAAATCAATAAAGTAAATAAATCAAATATCAATTGAAATATATATTTGGGACCAAACCCTCAGATTATCAACCTTTCACGTCAAGGGCGAAGGCAACGTCGAGGATGGTTAAGAGTATTCAAATCTCGTGAATGAGCTAGGTATTGTGACTGATTTGGGAGAATATCAAGGATGTGCTTAGGCTAAGGCTAAGAATATGAGGTTTTAAGAACTTTGGGAATTACAATGGTTATGGATGCTAATTGTTGATGATTGTTGATGATTTGAAGCGGGGGAAAACGACTAATATTTATAAGGAAAAAAGAGAGTCAAAGCGATCAGAAAAGATCATAATTCGAATCAGAATAGAATCCTTTTTGACGCGGGGAGACAGGCTTATCGCGGCGCGCTAGGTGCCAAGGCGCCGCGTTGGTGCTATCGCAGTGCGTTGGTCCTACAGTTTTGAGGTTTTTGTTTTTATCATAACTTTTGCTAGAAATCGGAATAAGATATATATATCGTTGGAAAGATATGGAAGTCTACTTTCCAACCTAATTGGAATCAAATTGATATCTTTTGTAGAATTTGAGATATGATCGAAATAGTAGAACAATATCAGTTTTGGATAGAGTTTAGTATTTTAATTATATCTTTTTCGTTTCTAATCGGAATTGGGATTATAATATATCATTGGAAATATAATTTCAAGGGCTATCTAACCATCCAAAATTTGGATAAAAAATATGAGTCACAAAACTCAGAATGGCTCGGTTTACAAGTATCCAACAAATTTTGGGTTTGGTTTAGTATTTTGACCATAACTTATTTGTTTTATGTCGGATTTGGGCTTATAATATAACGTTGGAAAACTCTTTTCAAGCTCCATCCAACTAAACAATAATTGTACCGGGATTATGGACCAAAATAATCTGATTTGGACGTTTTTATGAGTTGGACAGGAAATGAATGATTTTGAGCGGACTCGAAATGAATGATTTTGGGTTTAAAGACAAGAAATTAATGATTTTGGATTAAAACATTTTAAGTAAGGTTAGGGTATGGTCAAGGATTAAGAGAACTTCACGAGACACTTCAACTCCTCACCGATTTCGTTAATCAAAGACGTGAAAGGTACTCATCACTGAGTTTGGTTTATGGGGAGGCACAATCAGATGTCTACACTCATCTCCTTTATTTGTTTTACTATAAGTTGGATTCGTGAGAAGTTGATAAAAGGCAAAGATCCACCAAGTTAAGTTTAACCTAGTGGAAAAGATGGGGTTCAATCCTTATTAGGGGGTACTTTGAGATTGAGGATACCTAATCCTTTTCTTTGACTTTCTAAGTGTTATCCCGCTAAACTAAGCCGAGTTGACATGTGTGGGTTTCTATTATTTTAACAGCAAATACCTATGATGGCTATGAAAGTTTATGTACTGCGCTTTGCCTACAAAATTAGCCACTATCCTCTAATAAATACTTGCAATAATCTGCATGATTTTGTTAACTGTATTTGAAGAATCTCCACACCTGTTTTGAGTTGTCATGATAATTACTGATTATAATCGTTAAAGATAGAATAATGATATGCTTGTAATATGCTATCCTTTTTTATTTGGTTCAAAATATCCTATACTTTTGTACTTCCAAAAGTTCCAACCTACGGAGTACAATTTACCCAGAAATTCTTTTCAATTTTTTTTTACCTACTTTTTTTATTTTTAATTTTTGTTTATATTCTTCTTTTTGACTCCATATTTTGGGTGGAGATATTTTTTGTCATTAATTAATGGAAGCAACTAGGCAATTTGCATGTCTTCTCTGTAAACAAATAAAGGTGACTTTACTTTGAATTTTCTTGTGACCCACTATTTCCAAAAAGATAATGACTTAATATTTGTTTTATTTATTTAATTTATTTAATTTATTTCACCAAGAAAGAAACTTTCAGAACTTCTACGCGTCATAAACGAGTATGCCCGTTATTATTTTATCTATTAATACTCCTTACGCCTGCATTAGAACGTTTCGTGTATTTCTTCGATATTATCTGATCTCCTAACTTTCAGAAAGTCAACAACTTTGTTCATCTATCTATTATTTCTCTATCTGTTTCCATCAAATTTGTTCATCTTTGTATTTGAAGAAGATTATAGGGAAAAAAAAAATGGTTTACAAAACCTTGGAAATCACTCTGATTTCTGCAAAAGATCTCAAGAATGTTAATCTTATAGGCAAGATGGATCCTTATGTTGTGGTTCACCTATCTGATGATCCAAAAAACAAGCAAAAAACCCCGGTGCATCAAGATGGTGGCACGAACCCGGCTTGGAATTATACGATGAGGTTTACTATCGACGATGCTGTTGCTGCGAAGCCGGGTAAATATGTTGTATTTACCTTGAAGCATGAGCATACCTTTGGTGCTGATAAAGATTTAGGGGAAGTTCTTGTACCTTTGAAAGAGTTGTTAGATGGTGTTAAGGATCCTAGTGGTTCTCAGCTTGTAACTTATCAGGTTAAGAGGGTTTCGTCGCAAAAGGCGCAAGGAGAGCTCAAGTTGTCATACAAGTTTATCGATGTAGGTAACAATATGGGTTCGTATGGTAAAGGTGAATATAAACCTGCGCAGTCATGCAGCAGCAGTTCGAGTTCTGCTGCTGCTGCGCCATACCCTCCACCTGGAGGGTACGGTGGAGGGTATGGCGATGTGTACCCTCCACCACACCATGCAGGAGGGTACCCTCCTTCGCATTCGCAGGCACCACCACCTGCAGCAGGAATCCCATATGCTGCTGCACCAGGAGGATACCCTCCGCAGCAGTACCCTCCACAGCAGTCGCATGGAACCGGGGTTCCATACTCTGCTACACCACAGGGGTACCCTCAGTATGGAGGGTACCCACCCCCGCCTAATGCCGGGTACGGGTACCCTCCATCTGGAGGGTATCCTCCACCTGGTGGGTACCCTGCTTATCCTCCTGCAGGTGGGTATGCGCAAAAACCACAGAAGCCGAAGAAGAGTGGTGGGATGGGAATGGGATTGGGAGCTGGTCTATTAGGAGGAGCTATTGGTGGACTTGTTCTTGGAGAAGTGATGGATGATGCTTTTGATGTTGATTGTGATTTCTGATTGCGATCCGGTTTTCGATTGCTCGTTTGCTGATCTATCTTATATTGTCTAGTTTCAATTTTTTTTTTTTTTCAAATTGTTAATCTAAGGTTCTATCTAATTATGTCTTTATTGTAAATGAATTGGCTTGCTAATTGATTCAGGCTTTGATAGAATAGTTAGTTTGTTTACCCCTTATTTTTGTTTCTTGATTTCCTTGATTTTTTTTCTTTTTTCAATTTGTTTTATTTTCTTGGAATTGTCGCTACATCATCTTAATCACAAGTTCCATTGTTCAAGTTTGAATTGCAGTAACTTCCTCGGTTATATTATCATAGCCTCTTGTTAACAGATAATTTTAGTGGATTTGGATTAAAATTCGACTGAGTCAAATCTGTACTTAGAACAGGTCAGATTTATTGAAATTCAGAATTTTAATTCATCATTATTGAATTGAAATGCGATGAGCATTCATCTTTGTTGTTTCTGATTCAATCTGATTACATAATTCAGCAAATAGCTCTCCCTTCCTGCGTGGATCAATATATCAGGTTTTAGGAGTTTTACTCTATACAATGAAAGTATTAGACATAACAAATCTCTCTTAATATTGTTGTTAGTATCTTATCTCGTTATCTTTGGTATATTAGGATCTTACAAAGGTTGTTATATCTTTGATTTCAAATTATTGTTAATCTTTTTAGTATCTTTATTGTTTTCATGGATACCTTAAATACTACTCATAACTCTATCAGAAAGGGTTAGAACATTACCATTAAAACGATTAAAATTGATTATAAATTACCCAGAGCCTAAGAAGAAGTTCAGATAATCATTGCAGTGTACTCAGACTACAACTGTATACTTCGTCGTTACAATTTGAAATTCGAATTTCCTCTTATAACATAGTCCGTGGTGTACGAGTACTGGGATGAATACGGCTCACCTTGATTAGGGAGCCTAGACGCTTATATATATAACAAATAATACATGACCTACATAATGAAATGACGTATCCGTCCTTATACCCTAATACACCCCCTCAATCTGTACGGGGTGCAACTACGGACAGATTGGTCCTATGTTTACAAAACAAATCACTAGAAAGGCCTTTAGAAAAAATATCAGCAACCTGTTATTGTGTCGGAACATAACGAACACGAAGACGTTATCAATATGATAATTAAACAAAATGATAATCGACATCAATATGTTTACTTCTATCATGTTGTACTAGATTAGCAGTAAGGTACGTTGCTAAGATGTTATCACAATGTAAAGTAACAGGACGACGAAGAAAATAGCCAAGATCTGCTAGAAGTTGCTTTAACCAGATAGTTTCAGCAGCATTGTAAGCAACAACACGATATTCAGCTTCAGTGGAGGATTTAGACACAGTGGGTTGCTTTTTAGAGCGTCAGGAAATCAAGTTTTTCCCTAGGAAAACAACATAGCCTGTGGTAGAACAGCATCCATCTGGACAACCAGCCCAATTTGCATCAGAGTATGCAATCACAATGGTAGGATAACCTGTAGAGTGTAGAAATAATCCATACTCTGATGTGCCCTATAAGTACCTGAAAATTCTCTTCACATCAAGAAGGTGACTAGTACGAGGTGCATGCATAAACTGAGAAACCATATGAACAACATAAGCAATGTCAGGACGTGTCATAGTTAAATATTACAAAGCACCAACCATACTATGATGTCTGTCGGATCAGCTAGAAGCTCCCCATCATGGAGTGACATAGTGACCCTAGAAACAATGGGAGTGCGAACAGGTTTGACTGTGTGTAAGTGAGAACTTACGGAGTAAATCTAAGACATACTTTTGTTGAGACAATAACAACCCTGAAGAAGTATGCACTACCTGTATACAAAGAAAATAGTGTATGTAAATCTCCCAAATCTTTCATAGCAAACTGAGAAGAAAGAAGTTTGATAAACTTATGGACTAAATCTGGACTACTACTTGTGAAAACTATATCATCGACATATAGAAGAAGAATGACAATATGACCCTTATACTTGAGAGTGAACATAGAATTGTCATTATTGCTGCATTTGAAACCAATAGAGAGAAGAAAGTTGCTAAAACGAGAAAACCAGGTTCGAGGAGCCTGTTTTAAACCATAAATGGATTTCTTAAGACGACACACATGACTCGGGTTAGAAGGATCAACAAAGCCAGGAGGTTGTCTCATATAAACCTCCTCATTCAAGAATCTTATTTTTGACATCTAACTAACAAATAACCCGTTTAAAAGTAACAGCAAAAGTGAGAACCAAGCGTACAGTAGTAGGCTTGACAACCGGACTAAAGGTTTCAAAGTAGTCAATACCTGCCTGTTGGTGATTTCCAAAAACAACAAGTCTAGCTTTCAAGCGTTCCATAGTACCATCAGAATTATATTTTATCTTATATACCCACTTACAACCGAGTACGTTGCAATTTTACTCATTTACACCATCGGGAATCCTTAGAGGCTTGTTTAAACGAAGAAGGTTCAGTCTCAATTACATCCGTTTTAAGATTAAACAACTTTCGTGGCTTAACAATGTCATCTTTGAGGCAAGTGACCATATTGTGATAGTTATGGACTAATGGTGGGACAGACTTTGACATAGGAGTGATGACTTTAGATTGGGGTTGACTAGGGTTGATCGTAGATAGTGGTTGGGTCAAACCATGACTAGGGGAAGCTGACTGTGTTAAGGTAACTGATGGGCAAGATACAAGTGACGTGGCAATGGCAACATCACTTGATGATGCAGTGGCTGACTGAACAGCAGATGGAGTGTTTGACTGGGATGGAGATGTTGTTGTGCATGCGGCAATAGGACTAGGTGTAGATGCAAAAGCTTGGTGTGGGGCCAAAACCTCTATGACTGGTGGTGGGTCGTGTACCAAGGACTGACTATTCGTGACATGAGGCAAGAAACCATGAGAGGTAGCAGAACTAGTGGGGACTTGTAGACACCTGAATGTGACTCCCTAAAAACCAAACTCAGTGATGAGTACCTTTCACGTCTTTGATTATCGAGTTAGGTGAAGACTTGAAGAGTCTCGTGAATTCCCTTTATCCTTGATCATTTCTAACCTTTCCTAAAATGTTTTAAGCCAAAATCATTTATTTCGTGCCTTTAAACCCAAAATAATTCATTTCATGTCTTCTAAAATCATTCATTTTGTGTCATCTTTATAAAAACATCCAAACCAGTTTATTTTGGTTCATAATATGGGTCCAATAATTTTGTAGTTGGATGGGGATTGAAAAGAGCTTTCCAGCGATATATTATAAGCCCAAATCCGAGTTATAACGAAGACGTTATGGCCAAAATACTAAAATGGGCCCAAATCGAGCCTTGCCTACGACCCAATGATCATGTGGAGGGTCCATTAACCTTATATTGTTCCTAAAATCCTTAGGATTTATATTATTAGCTTCTACAATCCTCTAGAAGGTTCTAATTTATCCTATTTTTGAAAAGATAAAGACTAAGAATTTTATATCGGATGAAACACTTGTTTTTAATAGATTTAATTCTGATAAAATAAGGATAAGTACGGATATTCAACTAACCTAATTTGATTGGAAGTCGGATTCCGTACGGATTTTATCTTCTGAAAAGCAGCGATGGAAATATCGCACAGTGATGCTAATATTGCGCAGCGATATAAGCATCGGGACGCGATGAAACCATCGTTACGCGATGAAAGGCGTTTTACTCCGAGTCGGATTTTAACTCTTTTTCTGATCTTTTTCCTCTTTTTCCCTATAAATAGGGGCGTTTTCCTTTGTTTTCATGCACCAACAATCATCATCTATCCCCTCTCTAAGCTATAAGCTTCTCTCTCTCTCTCTTTCTTAGACTTAGCCTAAACACATCACACACCATACGATCTTTGCGAGACTTGAATACTCCTAGCCAAGCTCGTAGTTGCCTTCGACCTCGACGTGAAAGGTTGATAATTTTGAGGGTTTGGTCCCTAATCTATGTTTCAATTATTCTTATTTAATTTATTTGTTTATTTGTTTGATTTAATCTTTCTTGAAGTTACTAACGTGTGTATTGTTTTGATAGAAAGAGATACGAGGCATCAAAGTGAGTAGATTTGCTACCCCTATTCCTCGCTTTTGATATAGAACTCATGCTTAGATTATTATTTTAATTCCTAGTATCATGTTAGGATGCTTTTATGATTTCTAGTATCATGTTAGGGTGTAATTAATATTTCTAATGTCATGTTGCTTTCTAGTATCATGTTTAGGCTAAAGCTTTGATCTTCATTATTTGGTGACATGCTAGGGTTTGTTATTAATCTGTTTAGTATCATGCCTAGGATCTTGCTAATATTATTTTGGAGATATTGATATGATGATTTGATATTATGATGATGATTTGTTATGTCAATATATTAATTATTACATTGCTCGATTATTCATGATTTATTGTTTTTGCTTGATCACGCTCTTTCTTGCAGGATAAAGGGAATTTGTACTTGAAATCACGCCTAATAAGATAATTAATAATTTAATTTTAGGTTAATATGATTTTAATTCAAGTGATTACCAATAATAGATTTATTTGTGCATTAATAATCAACCTATATAGATTAAACAGGTTTAGGGCTAATTTGTTGTATGTATGTTGATCGGAAAGTGCACATGAATATCATAAGAATTAAGTAGTGGCCGATTTAGGGCGGGTTCAATCTCTTTTAGGTTGGATTCGTACCATCATCCCCGAATATCCAGTCATGGCTCCGGACTACTATGGAGTTAGCGATCTCCGTGATCGTGAATGGGGTGTAACCTTCACACCCGTGAACGATTTACAAGTTCTAAAACTTGTTGGCGACTCTTTTATCTTTAGCTTCTTTCCCTTTGGACGCCACCATGCTTAAATGCATGATCATAGTGGGGCTCAAAGTTGATGTTTGAAATATTCCCTACAGTTTTTTGGCGACTCCACTATGGAGGATTTCTAATTTTGATTCTTAAAATTTATTTTGGCAATTGACTTTAGAATAGTGGATGAGACTTGAAAGATTCTAGAAATTCATTGTGCGTAATTTTGATTAACATTGTGGCATAAGCATAAAAAGATCCGCATTGGAAAGACCATCCGTAATGCGTCTAAAACATAGGATTTTTACACATAGGAAAATTGGAAAATATCTTTCACAACTAGAATTGAAAAAATATTATGAAAAATAGGAAAATTCTGAGAACACGGAAAGCTGCTGCGAAGTGTAGGAACTGTCACGAGACGACAGTGTCCATCGCCATGCGATGGCTCCATCCCGACGCGATGGGGTCATCGCTGTGCGATGGACCCTGTTTTCTCGCGCAGTTCTTCTAACATTGAGCCTAATAAGTGTAGCATAAGCACCCTTCATCTTCCTTAGAGCTATTTCATAAGTTTATCTTTACCCTTTCCATTTTAATAAAATGAGCATTTATTTCCTTGTATATGACCATTGCATTGCATTTCATAAAAAAAAAAAAGAAAAAAAAATCATTGCCGAACTAATCACAAGGTATGCTAATGATTTGAGGCACCCCTTGTAGCCACATCATATTACCTTTACCCTTTTCGTTCATTACACAATCCCTTTCTTGATAAACCATTTTGAGCCTCGTCTAATGATAAACCTTTTATTTTCAACCCACATTTACCTACCCTTGGGATGGAATGGTGTGTAACTTACGCAATTATCAAAGCCAAATACAAAAGCTTGAGTGATATTTATCGAAATTTTGAAAGTTCAAAAAAAAAAAAAAAAAGGGTCTAAAAAACAATAAAAGAGTACAAAAGGGCAAGTGTTCTAATGTCTTTGATATGAACATGTCTTTGATACGAAAACATCTTAGATTGCGTCTCTTATCGAGTGCTCGGTACTGTGTCTGAGAAACATGAATGCCAAGTGAGTGATAGCCCGCATGGTCGGGATTGCCCACACTTATACAAAAGAAAATTCAAAAACAAATTTCAAGTGCAAAAAATAAAGAAAAATGAGTTCAAAAGTAAGAAGCCTCAAGCATACAAATACCAAGATTTAAATGCAAGGTTGCACACCTTGGGGGCTTATTTTGGGTCTTGAGCCTTATCCCTTCTTATTCAACCTTTAGCCTAACCCCGTTACAACCCTTAAAAGACCTCTTTGAGGTGTACAGACACTTGTGCGAGGTTCGGCTAGAGCTACATTCGGCCTGATTCCTAACGGATATGTAGGCAACCTTGCATTGAGGTGCGGCCGTAATATAAATGCATTCATCACATTCATATTTACATTCATGCATGATCATATTAAGGGATCTCCAATTTAGAGCTAGACTTGGGGGCTTGATCCCTACTTCATTAGCCTAGCTACCCAGCCTAAGAGTCACCATCATTTGGCTTTTCTCAAAATACTTTTCCACACCCTTAGCTTTTGCAGCTTAACCTAAGTGTCACTTTCACACACGTCACAAATACATAGCCAAATAATCCTTCCCTTAGGAACCCTTTGTCATGGAATCTTAACATAGCTTTGAAGCATGCCTTGTCATCTTAGAATCACTCATTATCATAATCATCACTACATCACAAAGTATGAAGTACTTAGCTTCCGCGCCTAAGTTACCCAAATACTTTCATTATCGAATCATTAATTAAGATAGTCTAGGATGCTATAATCCTTGCACCACAAGATATAACATCAACGCACACGCTTAATTAAGCTCATTCAACATGCACCATCACTTGATTCATTCTTTTCATCTCTTTTTCCATTTGGGAAAGTTCAAAACCTTCATCTTTCACCAACACTCTACCTCTTCTTTTTCATGTCTTTCTTTTTCCAGGATAAAGTCGGTACCCTCCACAAAAATGACGGAAATTTTTTGCTTTTCTGCATTTTTGAGTCATACGAACACAGTTGAGTCATGTCGTATCATCACATTGAGTTGAGTGTACACATTGAGTCGCACCACATCGAGTTGAGTCTGCACACGTGTCAAAACGCATTGAGTCGGGTTGATTTAAACACATTGAGTCACACAATGAGTTGAGTAACGCCAAATCTTGGGTCAACCTCAAGGAAACTATAAACATAAGCAAAGTCCTACATAGTTAATAAACACAAGAACAACTACGGTGCAGGAGGACGAGGAACGTCGAATGTATCATAAAACTTTGCACTCCGCAGGGCCAACCCCTGACTAGCATCAGCATCACTAGTCGTCAGAATGGTAATGGTAAGGACCAGCCCACTGAGTACCTCCGCCAGCAAAAGAAACAGGTTGCTACTCCTGCGACGATGAGCCGACCTCATACGTCCCACCAGCAAACTAAGACGACACCCCAGCTGTAAAAGTGCCTGGGGATTCATATGGACAAAACACCGGATTACCGTGTTTAGATCAGCAAACTATGATGGAAGAGCGTCGATTTGCAACAAGTTTGAAGCGATTTGGTTGAGAAACAACCAAGAACGAAGACTTTGAAGTTTTCAGCAAAAACGAATAAAATACGAGCAGCCCTAAGAAAAGGAAGAAGAAGGGGTTCAAATCTGGAAAATGCGAAAATATCGCCGCGCGATGAAAATTTCGCAATGCGATACTACCATCGCGGCGCGATGAAGCTTGAAGTTGCGCGATGCGCCTGCTACAGCCAACATTAGACTATGTGGGTCCCATAAATGGATTATGCAGACTACATTTAATGTTCGGGCTCCTTGGTGCACCATTTAGCCTCAAAGCAATTGATTTGATTAGTAATCGGCCCGATTACAAATTTGGTTGATGATTGGCCTGATGACGATCATTTCAATGACTTAAGCGCCTAAACATTGGCTCATTACAAAGCACAAGCGCCTAAGCATCAGCGCGTTACACTTAAACGCGCTGAAGCATTGGCAAAGCACACTTCATCGCACCAAAACACTGGTTAAGTCCACCGAAGCATTGGAGGAGCGCATCAGCTTACCGAAGCATGGGTTAACCCCGCTTAAAGCATTGGCAAGATTTGAGGTCTATGACGGCTTTCCCTAGGGTGTGGAGGTTGTTAGTATTAATTGGTCACGTCGAAAAAATAGCGAGATTTTTGAAGATGGCAAAACCCTGTGACAACGTACTTTAGTGCGCGATTTTAGGGTGATTTAGTGCTCACTTATTGCCATATTCTAGCTATTTTGCTCACTTATCGCTCTGTTTCTGCACTTCCTTCATATTTGTCATGCTTCACGGGTTTTGTTAGTGTTTTGATGTACTTTCAGGGATGCTTGGACCCCTACGGGACATCCCGATGGTTGGGATAGGAGCCATGGCCTTGAGGTATTTTTGGCTAGGCTTGAATGTCATTTGAAGACCTCCTGGGAGCTGCACGACCATGCATGATGCTTGGCACAGCTGTGCAAGGGAGTTTGAAGATTGGCAAAGCCCTCTGAGAAGGCTGCACGGACGTGCAGAAATTGGCATGCCCGTGTTGGAAGCTGCACGACCACGCATGATATTGGCACGACCGTGCAAGTTAGCTGCTGATAACGTCGAAGCTTCTGCCTTGGCTGCACGTCCGTGCCGTATGTGGCACGCTCGTGCCAAGCCCTTGCTCCAGTTTTCAGCTCTTCTGACCCTGCTGCACGGCCGTGCAGTGTTTGGCACATCCGTGCCAATATATTTCAGAGCAGTTTCTTGTTCTCTCCGCCCCCTTTGTTTTGGACTAATATAAATAGATTAATTGCCTCATTTATGAGGGTAACTAGATTTTAGAGAGAAAAAGGCTTGTAATATCACCCCTTGTTGGGGCTCAAACATTTTTCTTAAAAGTTTAGCTTAGATTTCATCAACTTTGACACTTTGTACTAGCATTCAAGATTATTACCAAGATTTGGCAACATTTGTAATCAAGATTTTGAAGCTTCATTTTAGTAACTTTTCTCTTTCCACTTTACTTGGTTTCTTATTTATCATGTTATACCTTGTTATTTGAATCCCTTTTAGTTCTTTGATGATTGTTGTTGAATGTTAGTTCTATTTTTAGCAAGTTACTATTCCAAGTTTGTTGAGCAAGATAGAACACTAGATTTTGATTTTGTGCTTTTCAATATGATGCGTGAGTAGTTCCCTAGCTAGGGGTTGGGTGAAACCCAACCTAATGGTGATTATGTGAGTTTTGGAGTGATTTTTATGATGGATTGTGATTAAAATAGATTATATGTGATTGCTTGTTAGTTCTTCATGATAGGAGTAATTAACCTAGATTATTAAACTTGATGGCATGAAATGTTTGGTTCGACATGGAAATGTGAGTTGAATGTTTCATTACCTATTACAATATGATTATGTATCTTTTGTTGCTAAGTTAACGAGGGATCTAAGCTTAGTGATTTGAGTTGTTTTCATATCGTTTGAAGTTGGTCTTTCATGTGGTCTTTGCTATTCCATTATCCTTGTTCCTTCCTATTTGCCTAATTGCTATTGGTTGAGTGAATCCCATTCCCCTAGTGTTTTAATCCCTTAAATTCAATCCTTAGTTGTAGTTTGTTAGTTAATCACCACTATTACCTTGATTTCGATTTAGCTTGAGCGTTAAGATCATTTAGCGATTGATTCCCGTTCTCCGTGGACCGAACCCTTGCTAGCCATTGTACTTGTTTGAGTGAGGTGTTTGTTATAAATGTGTTTGACTTAGCCTAGATTGTGCGACCGATTTAGCGCTTGTCAAAATGGCGCCGTTGCCGGGGACGGTGTTATTGATTGTTATTCGATTGCTTGAGTCTAGTTCACTAAAAAAAACACAAAAAGAGTTTTCTTTTTGGCTACACTTGTAGCCTTGCTACTAATTGCACTTGTTGAGTGTGTATGCGCAGGACTCAAAACCGAGATTTGGTGCCCTACGATCCCGAGATTGAACAATCTTTTAGAAGAAGGAGAAGGAGATCCGGTTCCAGACCGTTAACTACTTCCCCAACGAGAGAGTTCAACTTCGAAGAACAACAAGACCAAATGGGTGATCAACAGCCACCACCTCAAAGACCTTTGAAGGAGTTGGGAACTCCGAGAGCTTATAGAGCTTCGAGTGGGATTGTTCCCCCAAACACCCCGGCCAATGATATTGAGATTCGGCGCGCAATGATAAATTTGATTGGGAGGAGACAATTTAGCGGAGCAAAACACGAGAGCCCTCTTGCACATTTGAACGAGTTTGAGAAATATTGCAACACGATCAAGGTGAATGGTGTCACTCAAGAGTTTGTGAGACTAAAGCTATTTTCTTTCTCCTTAATAGGAAGGGCTCTTGAATGTCTTGAAAAGGAGGTGAGACCCAAATTCGAGTTATAACGACGAAGTTATGGCCAAACTACTAAAATGAGCCCAAATTGAGCCATACCTACGACCTAATGATCATGTGGAAGGTCCATTAACCTTATATCATTCATAAAACCCTTAGGATTTATACTATTAGCTTCTAGAATCCTCTAGAAGGTTCTAATTTATCCTTTTTTTGAAAAGATAAATACTAAGAATTTTATATTGGATAAAACACTTTTTAATATATTTAATTCTGATAAAATAAGGATAAGTACGGATATTCGACTAACCCAATTTGGTTGGAAGTCGGATTTCGTACAGATCTTATCTTCTGAAAAGCATCGCGCAGCGACGGAAATATCGCACAGCGATGCTAATATCGCGCAGTGACATAAGCATCGTGACGCGATGAAACCATCGTTACGCGATGAAAGGCGTCTTACACCGAGTTGGATTTTGACTGTTTTCTGATCTTTTCCCTCTTTTTTCCCCTATAAATAGGGGCGTTTTCCTTTGTTTTCATACACCAGCAATCATCATATATCCCCTCTCTAAGCTATAAGCTTCTCTCGCTCTCTTTCTTAGCCTTAGCCTAAACACATCACACACCATACGATCTTTGCGAGACTTGAATACTCCTAGCCAAGCTTGTAGTTGCCTTCGACCTCGACGTGAAATGTTGATATTTCTGAGGGTTTGGTCCCTAATCTATATTTCAATTATTCTTATTTAATTTATTTGTTTATCTGTTTGATTTAATCTTTCTTGATGTTACTAACGTGTGTATTGTTTCGATAGAAAGAGATACGAGGCATCAAAGTGAGTAGATTTACTACCCCTATTCCTCGCTTTTGATATAGAAATCATGCTTAGAATATTATTTTAATTCCTAGTATCATGTTAGGATGCTTTTATGATTTCTAGTATCATGTTAGGGTGTTATTTTAATATTTCTAATGTCATGTTGCTTTCTAGTATCATGTTTAGGCTAAAGTTTTGATCTTTATTATTATTTGGTGACATGCTAGGGTTTATTATTAATCTGTTTAGTATCATGCCTATGATCTTGCTAATATTATTTTGGAGATATTGATATGATGATTTGATATTATGATGATGATTTGTTGTGTCAGTATATTAATTATTACATTGCTCGATTATTCATGATTTATTGTTTTTGCTTGATCACGCCCTTTCTTGCAGGTATAAAGGGAATTTGTACTTGAAATCGCGCCTAATAAGATAATTAATAATTTTGTTTTTTGGTTAATATGATTTTAATTCAAGTGATCGCCAATAATAGGTTTATTTGTGCCTTAATAATCAATCTATATAGATTAAACAGGTTTAGGGCTAATTTGTTGTATGTACGTTGATCGGAAAGCGCACAAGAATATCATAAGAATTAAGTAGAGGCCGATTTAAGGCGGGTTCAATATCTTATAGGTTGGATTCGTACCATCATCCCCGAATATTTAGTCATGGTTGCGGACTACTATGGAGTTAGCGATCTCCGTGATCGTGAATGGGGTGTAACCTTCACACCCGTGAACGGTTTACAAGTTCCTAAAACTTGTTGACGGCTCTTTTATCTTTAGCTTCTTTCCCTTTGGACGCCACCATGCTTAAATGCATGATCACAGTGGGGCTCAAAGTTGATGTTTGAAATATTCCCTACAGAACCCAATCAAGAACAAAAATAAAAGGAGTTGTGTCATGAGAGAACAGTGACTCACTAGGCTTAGACTTGACAAGAGTGCGATATGGAAATTTATGATACCATCTTAACGGATCATCTTAACCAAAATGCTTAAGCTGATGGTTAAGGCTCATGATCGGTTTATATACTCTATCATGCCCCCTCACATGAGAGCCCATTGTGCTTGAAGTGTGGATGTAGCATGGGCCCCACCATAAGGATGAGATTCGAACCCGTGACCTTTCACTACTAGAAATAAGCCGATGTCCGATGGAACAATTCTGTCGGAAACACCCTGAATTCCGTCGGAAAACACGTTTCCGACGAAATTTCCGTCGAAACCAGTTGTCGGAAGCCCTTTTGTAGGAAAAACGACGTTTTTCGACGGAAATTTCGTTGGAAACACTTTTCTGACGGAATTCAGTCACTGGAAGTGATTTTTCGGCACCAGAAAATTCGTCGGAAATTTCCGACGGACGGAACTTCCACCGGAAATTCTGTCGGAAAATCCTGTAAAAAAAATAAAAAAAAGGCCGCACCACCCCATACCACCACCAGCCCCCACCGCTAAACCACCACCTCCACCCTTAGCGCGACCACTAGCCTCCACCGCAACAAATTTATTTACAAAAACTCCTCATATATAACCCACAACCACCACCCACCACCCTAACCGACCCACCACAACCCACCTAATCCTAAAACTGACACAGATCCACCCACCAAAACCCACCTACACACCCACCACAAACACCTAAAACCTAACTAAAACTGACTAAACCCACCCACCTTGCCATTCCCTACCCTCCCAAACCACCACTGAAACCACCTAAAATCCGTCCGAAACCAACCCATTACACTAAAATCACCAAACCCACTACAAAAACCACCACAAAACCCAGATCCCCACCACCACCACCCACCTCGCCATTCCCCACACTCCCAAACCACCACCGAAACCACACAAACCACCTGAAATCCATAAAAAAAAACAACAAATTCGAATTTCACCAAGATAAAAAAAAACAAAGAAACTTAAAATCACGAAACCTTACCTTAAAATTTGAAATTGGTTCGAACTTCACCTCAAACTTGGTTAATAAGGCCAAATTTGACCAAGAAACCTCTAGATTTAGAGTTTTCTTGGTCGAAATTGACCTTAAAAACCTTAAAAAATGAAAATGGCATAGAGGGTAGTGGTGGTGGTGGTGTTGGTTGCGCAGCGGCAGTGGGTTTTGTTGTCGGAGTGAGAAGGAGAAGGAGAAGAGAGGAGAACTGAGAAGGAGGAAATGACGAGGAGAAGAGAAATGAAGGAAAGAGAAGGAGAAGGAGAAGAGAAATTGAATCATTTGTGGACTGACCCGATAATTAGGATGAATTGGTCCCAAACAACTTGCCACCCATACCCGGTTCGGAATTGTGACGAAGTGGGTTTTGACTTGCAAATTGGAGGGAAGTAAATGATTTGAATAGCATTTAAATTTTTGAGGTTATTGAGGTAATAACGGCTGTTTGGAGTTAATGGAGGATGTGGATGGTTTAGTAGGCAGTTAATTAGAGAAGAAGACGGAAAGGTGGAGCATTGAAGTGGAGTTAGTGGGGGTTTTTAGTGGCGCAGACTCCTAAGATTCCCATTTCTGGAAGGTATTTAAGCTACTCGTCCCGTTCTTTCTCCTTATTTCATTTTGCTAATTTCCAATTTCTTCTCGCTAATCATCGCTGCTAAACCCTTTTCCTTTTTTTTCCCACTAATAGTCAGCAATCCGAGGCTTGAAACTTAAATTTGTTGTTTTGAACTTATAGATCGGAAAATTCCGCATTCAATCAAGGTAATTTTCTTCAAATTTTCTTCGGTTTTCTTGCTTTTCAAGTACCCCCCGTTTTCCGTTTATCCGCACAACCACCGTTGGAGATGGCCGGCGACCGTGGAAAGAGGAAGGTGGAGACTGAGCCAAGTAATGAAGAGGAGGAGGAGGTCCCGCAGTTAATTACGTGGCGGAACCACCCTCTGGCGATGATGCCCCCCTCATCAACCAGAATCCTAGGGCTAGGGCTGGTCGCGCCGCCGCTGCTAGCGGTTCTGCCATCACTGCCGTCCCTTTGACTACTTTTTTACCCCGGGCCTCGGGATCGGCTAGCACTTCCGGCCGAAGCGTGGCTTCAGCATCTAGGCCTCTGCTCCTTGAAGAAAGGGAATGGCTAGTAGAGGCGACGAACGCGGGCATTATGTCGTCTCCCCCTTACGGCTGGTGGATTGGGAACGACGCCGAGTTCTGCTTTGTCGAGCAAATTGAGATTTGCTATGGAATTATGGAGGAAGATGGGTATTGGTGTTGAATGCCCTCTTAGGAAGAAAGGATTCACCGCCCTCGGCCAGGCTACATCGGGGTTTACACCCGTCAGTTGCAGTACGGGCTTCGGTTCCCACTTCACTCTTTTGTAACTTTGGTGTTGAATAGGTACAATATCTCGTTGTGCCAGCTAACTCCTGTGAGCGTCCGAAGGCTGATGTCGTACCTTTGGGTGTGTTTATTTACCGAGTTTACGCCGAGCGTCCATTGCTTCTGCTGCACGCATAAGATGGTCCCGAATGTCCAGGCCAACAAGCACCATGGTCCTGGTTGGTGGCAGATTGAGGACAAAAAAGGCTATCTTTCGGTTTGACCGAATGACACCTCGGACAAGGACTGGAGAGGTCAATGGATCTGGGTAAGGGCGCCCTAGGACGAAGAACACCCAAACTACTTCGGTGCGCAGAGTTATCTGAGGCAACCTGATCCCGACATGGCCAGCATTGGTCTTGATGAGTTCTCAAAGGCGGGCTTGAAGCAAATGGTACATTTCGGCCGGTCCACAGTGCGCGGGGCTGCTGGCTGAATGAAGACTATCCCTACTACTTGGCTGCCTTGTTGTTATACAAACCGCACCAAACCGCAGTTTTATACAAACCGCACCGCAAAATACGGTTTGGTGCGGTGCAGTTTTCGGTTTTTCCACAATTTTTTTACCTCACAAATAATGATTAAAAAAATTAGTTTTGTTTTGTGATTATGAATTTAATATGCAAATATTAAAACTCATTTTTTTAATTCTTAATTAACTTATACTCAAATATTATGTCATATTGACACTAAGTCTCTAAGAAGAAACAGAACCTGTTCACCTTCAAAAGTGATTAACAATTCTAGTAAAGTCAAAAGTCCTACTTACATCCAACATCAAAATAAACTAATAATGTTTAAGATCTAACACACAACATAAAACACTTGTTTATAATAAAATCAGTAACCTTAAAATTTTTAAGATCTTCTATTTTTATATTTGTTTATAATAATATATATTATAACATCGGTTTTACGGTTTAAACTGCAAACCGCATTAAATTGTGGTTTGCGGTGCGGTTTGGTTTGAAATTTTTTTGAAACCGCACCAAACCACAAAACCACGGTTTGGTCAAATTTGAAAACCGCAACGCAATTTCCAAACCGCACCAAACCGCTAAATTGCGGTTTGGTTTGCGGTTTGGTGCGGTCTAGACTGCACTCTGCACAGCCCTACTTGTTTCCACTACATCTTCCAAGAGAATATGCTTGTTGTCGTCGGCCTCACCCGAAGGTATCAAGGCTGTAAGGAGCTCGGCTGGGGCCGAAGACTATTTTTTTTCTTTTGTTCTTCAATGTTTGTTTTCTTCGGCGAAGCTAACTGTAGTTTTGTCTTTTCAGAACTGTACGAAGAGAAATCAGGCATCGATTACGAGGTGCTCGGGATCACTCAGGAGAGGAATCCGATCACCAATACCCCGAAGATCACTGATTCAAAGAATCGACCTCTTAGCTGCATGAGAAGAGGTTTCAAATAGTCAGCGTTGCTGAGTATCAACAGCAAAAGTCTTGGTTTGAAAAAAGCGACCTATTCTTTGTTCTGACTGTCGAGGAACAAGCCTCTGCAGCTCTTGCTTCTGATGCTGCTGGAACTTTTGCTGTTGTTGGGCCCTCTGCTCCTATTGTCGAGCGAGCAGAAACAGCTGCTCCAGGAGTTGAAGGAAGTGAAGACGAAGACGAGCGTTTGGTCAAAACTTCAGTAAACTTTCAAACTTGACTTGTTTGTTGTTGTTGTTGTTGGATTTTTTTTTTTTTTGTGCTTATGTGGCTCCTTGCCCTCCTTGTTCCTTCTTTTGCAGTCTGACGAAGAAGAAAGGGACGAGAGAAAGCCTGCCGAAGCTGTCCCAGAGTCATCTTCAGACGAAGAAATGTCTGGGCCTAGGAAGAGGAGAGATGTTATCAAGTCGGGGCAATTTCAAGCTGCCCCTGTTCTTGCGAAGAAACCTCGGCTAGAGGAAGAAAAAATAGAAGAGACCAAGAGAAAAATCCTCCTCCTCCAGAGACTCTAGCCGAAGAAGAAGTCCATCAGAAGACTCCTCTTCCTGAACCATTTGTCAACATTTAGGAGATGGAATCCAGTGAGAAGACTCCTCCTTTGCGCTCCTCGTCCCCGCCTCGGGAAGGACCTTTCACCGACAACATTCAGCGGGGAAACTAATGCTCTTTTGCTGCATCAACCCGAGGATGATGTAAAGGTTCTAGGAGAGATACCAGAGGGTTTTGATGATGAGGGTTTGAAGAAGGATGCTAAGGCCGAGAAGGAAAATGAGGAAGTGCCTTTAGCTTCGCTGAATCAGTCTTTCAAGACCTTCTAATCTACTGACATGGGTTTCACTTCAACTCCTTTTCTCCATATTCCTGATAGCACGAGGGAGATTCTTTGGTTGTACCGAGATTCGGCCGTGGCCTTCTTCGGCGACCTGTCGAGTAAATCCGAGCCGGAGAGGGCAAGGACTTGGTCCCTTCGAGCTACAACTAGGTAGTCAAACTTCTGTGAGGGTTCCAGATCCCTTTGTTGAAACTCAGAAGCTGCTGATGCATTTGGCACTTACGAAAATATATATATATATATATTTTTGGCGGCTGACCGGCTTTTAACCTCCGCAGGCTGTTTAGAATCGTACTCTGGCTGTGGAGATGAACGAGGAGCTGAGGTTCAAATAAGAGGATGCCGAAGCACGAGCTGGTCTTGCTGAACTCAAGGCAAAAGCTGCTGAGGAAGAAGCTGCTGCAGCGAGGGAGGCCTCGGAGACCATGGTCCAAAACTTGGAGAAGTACATTTTCCCTGGTTTGGACCAGGGTCCAAATTGCTGAGGAAATACGGGGTCGAAGACATTCCTTGCATCGAGACCCAAATTTAAGAGATCCAGTAACATCAGCAGGAGGTTCAGCAGAAGATGGCTGAAGAGTTTTGGCAGAGGTCTGTCCTAGCTGAGGAGGAGTCGCAAAAGAGACAAACTGAGCTGCAAAATGAAATTTAGCGGCTTTAGAATGAGTTGTATGCCAAATAGATGGAGTCCTCCAAGTCTCAAGACGAGATCAAGGAGGTTCAAAAGTTGCTGAAGACATAGTAGGAAGAGTCCTCCAAGGCTCAGGCTGAGCTCGAGGAAGCTCAGAAGCTGCCGAAGGTGCGGATCTACACTTAGGCTGAGGATAATGAAGGCTATGAGAACGGGTTCAACGTAGCTCGCCGGTTGGACTTCCATGTTGAACCCAATATTAATTGGGATCAAGTGGAGGTTTGGGCCTCGGATGACAAGGATGTTCATCTGGTCACTGCCAGCCAAGCTAAGATTGAATTTTTTAACTCGCTAGGCCAAAGCCGAGGCTCGAGAAACAGAAGAAGTTGCGAGGAAAGAGAAGGAAATAACTCAGAAGAAAGAGTCTGAGAAAGCTCTTGTTCAGCCTGCCTCGTTCTCTGCTGGTGTTGAGGCTTCAGGTGGCCAAGATGCAGCTATTCCTCAACCTCAACCTGAACCTGCAAATGCTGAAGCATAGGAACTCGGGCAATCGTCTACAGAGTCTTGCGGATCAACTTGCTCTTAATTTTAGAATGTGCCGCATCTGTTTTTACCTTTTGAACATTTTTCAGCTTGCCTTGATGTACAAACTTCTTTACTTGCTTTTGAATTTCAAGTAGTTGTACTTAGTTCGACAGTTGTGTTTTTCCGTCTTGTGGGAGGCTACCGATTTAGGATATGTCTTTCCTTCTGTTTATCTGAATTTGATTTACTGTAGCTCGGTGAACCGAGCATAATTTGCTGCTTTGAACGCATTGCCTTCTTTCCCAGCTGCTTTGCCTTTTTTACTTAGTCTTGCACTTTGCTCTCTTTGTTAATTTTACAAAAAATTTCTAAGTGTTGAGCTTTGGCTTGGGCCTATTTAGTCCCCATTTGCTAGAAAAGTAAGACTGGGCTAAGTGTTTCTCCAGAAATCAGAAGTCGTAGTCTTTGGATTTCTAAGGTTTTTGCTTGGTTTTGCTGGTACAGATGAAGACTTGCTTCGTTCTGCCTTGTACTAAGCAAAATTTTGGAGTTTCTGCCTTTTTCTTTTCTCTCTTTTTTTTTTTTTTTTGAAGAATCTATGAGTTTGCTGCTCAGAAGTCTTAGACTCCTAGAGAAGTAATTCTCTTAATCCTTGAAATTTTTCGAGGGAATGATATCTGAAGCACAATGCAAGTGTTTGGCAATACCTCGAATATAACTCCTTTGAAGCACAATGCTAGTGTTTGGCTATGCTTCAGATTTGTCCACGACCTCTTTGCCCCAAGAAGCTGATTTATCCGAAGTATTGTGCCTTTATATGGCTATACTTCGATTGTTAAATCATTGTTCCCTGTTGGGCAGGTTTGGCGATAATCCGAAGTATGATGCCACTGTGGGCTATACTTCGGACAATGTCGAAGAGAAAGCCTTTCCAAAAATCACAGAAAATAGAAGCTTGCAAAATTGATATGAACGGTGGCTCGGAGGCCTTTCATTAATTTTAAAAGATGCACTTACATAGATTGTTCTTCCCCGAAGGGCTTACACATGAAATTTTTTCAGTACATCAACATTCCAGTGGTTTTTCAGCTCGATTCCATCCAACTGACGAAGTCGGTAGGTTCCACGTTGAAGGTCATCATAAATTTTATAAGGTTCCTCCCAAGTGGCTAAATGTTTCCCATGAATGCAGATTTTTTGCAATGTTGTGGCATTCCGAAGAACCAAGTCCCCAATTTTGAGTGGTCTTGCATTGACCCTTCGATTGTAGAACTTGCTGATTCTTTGTTTGTATGCAGTAATTATGTCTCTGGCCGAACCTCTGACCTAATCCAGAAAATCGAGGGATTCTTTCATGAGTTGTTCATTTTCTTCGGTTGAGAAGTGGTGCACCCGCAGACTTTCTGTGCCAATTGCCACCGGAAGAACGGCTTCGGATCCATACACCAGCTCAAATGGTGAATTTCCCATAGCCTCTTTTTCGGTTGTCCGAAGTGACCAGAGGGTTCCAAGGAGTTCCTCTATCCACATAGACTTTTGATCCTTAACCTTCTTCTTGAGTGCGTTGAGAATCCGCTTGTTTGTTACTTCGACTTGATCGTTGCTTTGCGGATGGAAAACCACAATATAGGCCAACTTGATGCCGAATTGGTCAGTGTACTGCCTCAGCGGAAGATTGTCAAATTGCCTCCGATGATCGAAGACAAAGGTCTTCAGAATTCCAAAGTGAGTGATAATATTCTGCCAGATGAATTTTTTGACAGTTTGCTCTGTGATGTTCGAGGCTGCCTCGACCTCGATCCATTTGCTGAGATAGTCAATGCCGACTATCAAACATCTTTTTTTGGTACGGAGCATACGAATTGACTCCAAGATATCCAGACCCCATTGGGCGAACGGAGGAGGATTCAGGATCGGCTGGATCTCAAGCTGGCTGATGGATAACTTCTGCGAATTTTTGACATTTCTCGCACTTTTTGACCAGCTCGTAAGCCTCTAGGATCATGGTGGGCCAATAGTACTTGTAGGAAATATTTCAAACATCAACTTTGAGCCCCACTGTGATCATGCATTTAAGCATGGTGGCATCCAAAGGGAAAGAAGCTAGAGATAAAAGAGTCGCCAACAATTTTTAGGAACTTATAAACCGTCCACAGGTGTGAAAGTTACACCCCATTCATGATCACAGAGATTGCTAACTCCATAGTGGTCCTGAACCATGACTGGATATTTGGGGATGATGGTACGAATTCAACCTAAAAGAGATTGAACCCGCCCTAAATAGGCCTCTACTTTATTCTTATCATATTCATGTGCGCTTTCCGATCAACATACAATCAATAAATTAATCCTAAGCATATTTAATCAACGTTGGTTGATTATTAATGCACAAACAAACTATTATTGGCGATCACTTGAATTAAAATCATATTAGGCCTAAACCAAATTATTAATTATCTTATTAGGCGTGATTTCAAGTACAAGTTCACTTTAAACCTACAGAACGGGCGTGATCAAGTAATAACAATAATATAAATAATCAAGCAACATATAATTATTGGCACAACAATCATCATCATAATAATAAAGCAATATCTCCAAAATAATATTAGCAAGATCCTAGGCATGATACCAAACGGATTAATAAAAAAACCCTTGCATGTCACTAAATAATAAAGACCAAAGCTTTATCCTAAACATGATACTAGAAAGCAATGTGATATTAGAAATATTAATTAACACCCTAAACATGATACTAGGAAGCATGATAATATTAGAAATATTAACTAAGCATCCTAACATGATACTAGAAATCATAAAGACATCCTAACAAGATACTAGGGATTAAAATAATATTCTAAGCATGATTTCTATATCAAAAGCGAGGAATAAGGATAGTAAATCTACTCACTTTGATGGCTCGTATCTCTTTCTATCAAAACAATACACACGTTAGTAACTTCAAGAAAGATTAAATCAAACAATAATATTAATAATAACTGAAATATGGATTTGGGACCAAACCCTCAGAATTATTAACCTTTCATGTCGAGGGAGAAGGCAACTTCGAGCTTGGCTAGGTTTATTAGAGTCTCGTAAAGGACGTATGGTGTGTGTTTGTGATATGTTTAGGCTAAGGTTAAGAAAGAGAGATATAGAAAAGCTTATAGCTTAGAGAGAGAAGGATGATGATTGTTGGTGAATGAAAACGGAGGAAATCGTCCCCTATTTATAGAGAAAAAACGACCGAAAAGATCAGAAAATGATCCGAATTCTATCCGGGATAAAACAGGTTTCATCGCGTGGCGATGGATTCATCGCGTGGCGATGGATTCATCGCGTCGCGATGGGGATATCGTTGCGCGATATTTTCATCGTTGTGCGATGGATCCATCGCTGTGCGATGCTTTTCAGAAGATAAAACTCGTACAGAACCCGATTTTCAATAAAATTGGGTTAGTCGAATATTCGTACTTATCATTATTTTATCAGAATTAAATCTATTAAAAACACTTGTGTTATTCGAAATAAAATCCTTAATTACTATCTTTTCAAAACAGGATAATTAGAATCTAAAACAACCTTCTAGAAGATTAAGATAAATCCTAATAGTTTTAGAAATATAATGGACCCTCCACATGATCATTGGGTCCGCATATAAAGCTCGGTTTGGGCCCAGTTTAGTGTTTTGGCCATAACTTCCTCTTTATAACTCGGATTTCGGCTTATAATATATCATTGGAAAGCTCTTTTCAAGCCCCATCCAACTACACCATTATTGGACCCAGATTATGGACCAAAATAAACTGATTTGGATATTTTTATAAAAAGGACAAGATAAGAATGATTTTAAGGACACGAAATGAATGATTTTGGCTTAAAATATTTTTAAGAAAGGTTATAAATGGTCAAGGATTAAGGTAAATTCACGGGACTTTTCAACTCTTCACCTAACTGGATAACCAAAGACATGAAAGGTACTCAATACTGGGTTTGGTTTTGGGGAGACACAATTAGGTGTGGACTAATGTTCTCCCCCCGATGTGGTTCCCACAGATGCCGTGGTTAATTTCCCGAAGGATGTAATCAGCATCTGTTGGTCCCATACACTTTAGCAGTGGGGTTGAGAAGGATTTTTTAGCAGTTCTCCTTTGAAGACGATGAATCTTGAGCTGATTCGCTTCAGTTTGGAGGCTATCTATCTTCGGGAATTTCTCCCTGAAGTTTGTAAGCTAGGATGGGGTCTATCCAGCTTGGTTCTGGTGTGACGCAACAGATTTCTGGTGCTTCGTCCACACTTCTTTCTCGAAGCACCTCGACGTAGACAGATCGATTCAGATCGGTTAGAGTTGAACTTGCAAGTTTGGAGAGTGCGTCGGCTTATGCGTTCTGACCCCTTGGGATCAGTTCGACTTCAAAAGTTCTCAGCTTCGCATATTGTTTTGAGTTTTGTGAGGTAAGCAATCATTAAGGGCTTTTTCGCCTCATACTCGCCTCGAATTTGATTTGCGACGAGCTGAGAGTTTATCTTCAAACAGACATGCTCGGCCTCCAGAGATATGCACAATTCTAGGCCAGTAATTGCTACCTCATATTCTGATTCGTTGTTCGAAGCTTGGAATGAGAATTTGAGTGCATATTCGAAGGACTTGCCTTCAGGCGAGGTAAGTACTACCCCCGCCCCCGAACCATTTACGGTGGAGGATCAATCCGTAAAAACGGTCCAGGTTTTCTTTTCGTTGTCTAGCGTTTCCTGGTATGAGCATTTGGCCAGGATGTCCGCTAGAGCTTGTGCCTTGATGGCTGTCCTCGGCTGGTAGCTGATGCTGAACTCAGTGAGCTCGAAGGCCCACTTCGCCAGCCTACCAGATTTTTCCACTTTGCCAAGGACTTTTGCAGTGGCTGATCAGTTAAGACCATTATTTGATAACAATAAAAATAGGGCCTCGGCTTCGGAGCGGCTACCACTACTGCATATGCAACTTTTTCGAGTAAGGGATATCGGGTCTCGGCATCGGTCAGAGTATGGCTGACGAAGTAGATCGGCTTCTGGACTTTATCTTCCTCCTTCAGCAGAATCTCGCTTATAGTGGTAGGGCTAACTTCCACATATAAGTATAAGGTTTCTCCTTCGGCTGAGCGTGCCAGCGTTGGGAGTTGAGCCAGGTGCTCACAGAGTTGCTTGAAGGCTACTTTTTGTTCGTCCTCCTAGATGAGGTCTTTTGTTTTTGGGAGTTTCAGCGCTTTGAAGAAGGGTAGCCCCTTGTCCGAAGCTCTGGAGATGAACCTAGACAAGGCTGCCATTTTTTCGGTGAGACGCTGATCTTCCCTCTTTGTTTTCGGCCTGGGAAGATTGAGCGCTGCTTGTACTTTAGCGGGATTGGCATCAATCCCCCTTTTACTGACCATGAAGCCTAGGAATTTGCCTGACTTCACGCCGAAGACACACTTCTTCGGATTCAGTTTCATTTGGTGCTTTCTTAAGGTGGCGAAGGTTTCAGCCAGGTCCGCAACATGGTCATTGTCTTCTTTGCTTTTGACGATGGAATGGTCAACAAAAACTTCAATGTTACGGCCTTTCTCCTCGGCAAAGACCTGATCAACAAGCCTTTGATATGTTGCCCCGACATTTTTCAATCCGAAGGGCATCATTTTGTAATTATATACCCCGGCGTTCGTAACGAATGTTATTTTTGCTCCATCGTCGGGGTGCATGAAGATCTGATGATACCCCGAGAATGCGTCCATGAAGCTAAGCAGAGCATGCCCACTTGTCGAGTCGACTAGCTGATCGATCATCGGCAATGGATAGAAGTCTTTCGGACAAGCCCTATTTAGGTCCGTGAAGTCAAGCACATTCTCCAGGTGCCATTTGCCTTCTGAACCATCACCACATTGGCCAGCCATTCCGGATATTGACAGGGTTTGATGAAACCTGCATCCAGAAGTTTTTTGACTTCGGCTGCGATGTCTAGGTTCTTATTAGCGGAGTAATTCCGCTTCTTTTGCTTAACAAGTCGACAGGTGGGGTTGATGTTCAGCTTGTGGGAGATGAGGTTCGGATCAATCCAAGGCATGTCTGCTGCTGAGAAAACGAACACATCTCTATTGTCCTGAAGGAGTTGGATAAGTTCAACTTGGATGTTCGGATGGAGTCCAAGCTCGATGTTGACACATTTTTCATGGTCTCCTTCGGTCAACTCAATTGACTCAGTCTGCTGGTCCAGCTCCATTGCTTTGGAATCGGACTCTTCACATTATGGCCTGCTCTCAATGTTAGTAGGCATCCTAGACTTCGGCCGGCTTTTCGAATCCTTTAGTTCGGATGAGGAGCTAGCCTTTCCTTTCCCCTTAGATTTTTCTTGGGCAGGGGTCCCTTGGGCCGAAACACTTAAGCCTTTCTACTTCTTGGTGCTTCGGTCTTTCTCTTTTTCTTTCTCCTCATCGTCCTTGTCGTCGCGACGAGCTTTGGATGGCTTGCGGTAATTGCATTCACGGGCAGCCTGTTGGCTCCCTTGAGTTCTTTCGGAGTGGCCTTTGTCCGAGACATAGATCATCATCTGATGGTACGTGGAGACCACTCCTTGAATATGATGAATCATGGGTATCCCCATGATTACATTGTAAACAGTTGGAACGTCCATGACTAAAAATTCAGCCATCACATTCCGAGCTGCTCGTCTCTGCCGATGGTGGGGAAGGGTGATCTTCCCATCTAGATATGTTGCAGACTCATTGAATCCAGATACCGGGTAGGGTACCGGACTCAGGTCTTTGGTCTGCAGCTTTAGCTGGTCGTAGGCATCCTTAAATAGGATGTTTGCCCCACTACCAACGTCGATGAGGGTTCGCCAGACGTTGTGGTTTGCTATCCCCGTGATGATTACCAGCGGGTCATCATGGGGGTATGCTACCCCCCGATAGTCTTCGGCTATGATTGTAATGTTCGGCACCGGAGACTGTGGACTTCGAATGGAGGCATGGTTGATTTGATGGGTCAGACCCCTCAAGTGGTGTATCCGAGCGTTGCGGGAGCTCGCCCCCCCCCCCCCAAAATGAAAAGGATGTCAGGATTCTCTTTATCCTGTGGCATGTCTTTCTTTACGGCGATCCGCAAGGAATTTTTTCAGATATCCCTTTCGGACCATATCCTCGATCAGCTCGATACAGTCCTCAGTGTGGTGTCCAGGAGACTCATAGAACTCACACCATCGGTCTTTATTTTTGTTTTGGTGCCACGATGGAAGTGGCCTCGGTTTTTTCCACTTCTCTTCGTTCTTCTTTATGCTATAGACTTTTGCACGCGGAAGAGCGAGATGAGTGTATGATTCGTAATTCCCTACGAATGAGGTTTTTTTCTTTCTTCGGCTCAGCTGCCGAGGACGGTTCTGAGGCTTTTGCCTTCCCTTTCCTCTGACCTTGGCCTTCGGACTGTTGTCCTTTTGCCTTTCCTGTCCCAATTTGAGATTGGGATTTGATTTTGTTCCATTCCTCAGCTCGGATGTACTTATCCAAAGCGTCGAGGGCTTCTTCCAAGGTTTGCGGGGTGTGCATAACCATGAAGTCAAGGAACTTTCCAGCTTGTAGCCCGTTCCGCAACGCGAAAACGGCTAGCCCTTGGAATAGACTTGTAATTTTGGACAACTTGTTGCTGAACCGAGTCAAATAGTCTTGGAGGCTTTCGTCCTTCCCTTGCTGTAGGCTCATGAGCTCTGTAGTTGTTTTCTCTCGACCGTTTGCCGTAGAAAACTTGCTCTTGAACTTGTTGGAGAGGTCTTTCCAATCGGTTATCGATCCTTCCTTTACTCCTTTAGTGATCCACGCTTGTGCAACACCCTTCTAAGTGGTTGGGAAGTATTTTGCACCAGGTTGCTTCGGACCTGGGGTTCAAGTACATGTGCCCCCTCGTAGAAGGCAATATGGTCCTTTGGATCCGAAGTACCGTCATACGTGATGTGTGCCGGGATTTTCACCGTCGGCACATGCTCTTCCAGAATCTAGCTCTGGAATGGGGAACTGGAGGGAACCATCACGGCTTTCCCCTTTTTCCTAATTGATGGGACCTCTCTCCCCCCTCTCAGAGAGGTAGAAGTGGTTTCGTCCTCGGCTAGGACAGTGCAGGGTAAGGTGCAGTCCCTTCGGGGTAGGTGAGGCAACTGGGTAGTCTCTTACTGCGTGGATGCAGTGTTGCTACTTTTGATACTTCGGGGCTCAGAATCATTGAAGAACTGTGGGTTTCTTTTTCTTTCTCGTTCAGTTCTCCAAGTATACTCGTCCCAATATTCGAGCTCCTTAAAATATGGAACTTGCTCTCCCTCCTCTTTCCCTGTTCTCCTTCTCAGGTGCCTCGGCTGCTCTATGGTGTCAGCGCGCATCGAGGGAGCAGGAGGTGGGAGATGTTGATTCACTTGAGCCTTCATGAAGTCCATGAAAGTAGCGAGGGCTCTTGCCATCTCCTCAGTAGTGGGACCCGTTTGGGGCGTCCCTATTGGACAAGATTGTGAATGACGGCTAGGAGTTGGACTCCTAGCATTTGATCGGCTCAGCCGCTAAGAGTTCGACGGTTGACCTGTGTTGTGAGGTGATCTGTCAGAGGCAGCATTCCCTAACGAGGTAGCCTCAGAAGATGATGAAGAAGGTGGACCCTTCTTCGAGGGTGAAGATGGAATTGGGCCTTTCTTCGAGGAAGAAGGGCCACTCTTTTTAGCGCTCTTGGCGCTTTTTCCGCTCTTAGTCATGTTGCTAAGATGATGGATTTTAGGCTTGTTTTTGAATGTCTTCCCAACAGACGGCGCCAAATTGTTTCGGGTGAAAACAATGGGTCCTTTGTTTGCACCTTTCTTGTGGGATGAAGACTGGACTCAGCCCAAGTGATGACTGGGACGAGGGTTTCCTGCATAGAAAACACACGTAAATTGGCCTCAAGGTTGTGCCGAGGAAGGCCCCTCCGATGCCGAAGTCAGTACAATGTTTTTAGAGAGAGAAAGTTATGCAAAAGAATTAATTGCCTGAGGCTTGAAGTGAATGAATGTAAAGAGAGGAAAGTTAAGGCTTTTATACCTTGCTCAAATAGATAGATTTGGCCTTGAAGTCAAATGGGCTTGCCATGTTGACTGGGCCTTTGACTGACCTGACATGCTTTAGGAGAGTTGAACCTTCTTTGGGATTGTAATTGAACATTTGTGGACTGGCCCAATTAGGATGAATTGGACCCAAACAGGAGGTATTCCATCAAAAGTGTTGAATTTGGAGGGACTTCATGTATTTAATGTTTTTAATAATCAACTTAGAGGAAAAATTCCACCCCACAAATCAAATTTTCCCGCTTCTTCATTTTCAAATAATCTTGGCCTCTGTGATGCTCCACTCCCTCCTTGTATGTGCTTAGGATTTGTATACTCATATGTATACTCATATTTAATTAGTTTTTGTCTTCATTTTTTATTTGGAAACACAATATTGCTTAAATGTAATGTAAAATTGTCTCTAGAGTTTAGTAGATACTAAAGGTGTATGCAATCTTTTATTCAAGTTATAACTTTTCATATTGCTTTTACTTTTATTTTATGTCCGAGGGGATTGACAGTGATGGAACCAGGTTTTTAACAATCCAAAATTCTACTATGGTCATCCTTATTATGACCATAGCTATACTTAATTATAGTTGGCTGATTTTTGCTTTATTTTTAAACCTTGGTCAAACCTTAATTTTAAATTTTTCCAATTTTAATTCTTTTTCTTTTTTCCAAAAATTAATTATTGATTTTTCGAAAATCATTTTTTAATTTTTTAAATCATTTTATTAAAATCAATTTTTAATAAAATCAAAAAATAAGATTAAATTTTAAAATCAAAATCAAAATCAAAATTGTTCTTCATAGTTCATCAATGTTCTTCAAGTTTGTTCATCCATTGATGAAATTAAACACTAATATATGATCTCTGTCCCTTAAATTCACTCGTGCATCGAAAGCGATTAAAAATATGGCCCGATTTATAAAGCATTTGCGAAATTTTAAGACATCCAAAATTTGGGGTCTTAGCGAATCTGGACATTGATTTAAATCCTTGAATTGAATAACAGGTTTTAATTGTACAATATCAATCAACGATTGCAAAAACGGCGATTTTATGTAATCGAAATAAAAAAATATTAAGTTTTTCGATAATCTGGGTTTGTCATGAAAATCTGAAAAGAAATCGTATCATTGTTTCTTCGAAACCCTGTTTGATCCAAAAAATTAGAGATCGAATTATAAATCTTGTTTGCGTAAAAGGAATTTACCCAAATACGGATAGGACATTACCTGTTAGAACATCTTAATTATTAAATGCCTATGACCCATACGTTATTTTGGACATTACCAATTAATGCTTTGTAATTCATTAATATCTTGTTATCTTCTTAATAGATAGTAAATATGATTGTGGTATTCACTGGACAACCCACACTTCATGTTAATCAGGTTTGGTATAAATGGTAACTAATATATATCTACTACTGTGGTTTGATTTCTATATGCATATACTTCAATATTAGATTAACTATCTAAAACATTCACTTTTAGAGAAATTAACATATATTTTTTTTGATACCCTGTTTGATCCAAAAAAACGAAGATTGAAATTTAAACCTTATTAGTGTACATTGAATTTACCAAACAACCGATAAGGCATTACCTGTGAACATATTAATTAATTATTGCGTATGGCCATACGTTGTTTTGGACATTACCAATTACTGGTTTATAATTGGTTAATATCTTGTTATCTTAGTTGTCAAAATAGTTGTGTATGACACATATGAGAATATATTTGTATCTATCTTGTGACCCAATGGTTGTATAGTAGTTTATATAATCTCAATACAGTTATTATAAAAGTTTAGTCACACTTTTAATTTGGTAAATATGTAAACAATATTTTTAGTAGAATAATGTTCTTAACATTATTCATAAAAGGGTAGTCTTATTTTTTATTAAAAGGGCTAAATATGTATATATAATTCATTTGTCACACATGATTTCTACCTAATGATAATTGTATCTAGTTTATGGCCTAAATGGTTAGGTAGATGATTATTATTGAAATGAACCTTAGTTTTTACTTATACACAAATGGTTAGGCCCAAATTAGTTTTTACTTTAAAAAATTAGGAGAAGAAAAATAGTTTAAATACAAATGGGTAATGACATTCAAATAAATATGATAAAACATATTTTAAGTACATGAAAAAATATAGTTACGCGGTATCTTTTTCAATTAAATCCTGCATTGAATACATTGTCAAAAATAATACAAATTTTGAGTGAGCCGCCAAAAACAAGTCGATCTTTTGATTATTTCTGAATAATAAAAACTTTAGGGAGTATCCGCTTTAAACGAGATTTTTTTGATCTGGAACCTAAATAACTAGTTAACATTTTTTATTTTTTTGATAAATTCATTTAAAAATACAATTAACTCTTAAATAAAGCCTTAATCAAGTTAATTAGTAATAATTTAAATAAATTGAAAAAAACCCTGCCCTCACCACTAGCCACCCCTTGCTAACCTTCCCCAACCCCTGCAGCGCTAGCAGCTACCTCGCCTGCCTGCCGCCCATTCTTATCTACTATCGCCCTCCCCTTCCCTCTCCTTTGGACCACCAATCCAACATCACCAAAATCCCATTCCCCTCCCCCCAAGCCGTCGTCAATGATATCCCTCTCCCTCCCCACGAAATCCCTTCCTCTACCCCAAAACCCTCGAATGTCACTGTTTTTTTGTTCGGCCAAACACTACAGAGGTTCACCCGAACCTAGATGATTGCGATTTCCTCTCTTCTTGCGGCAGTGGGGAAGATATTGTTTGATTGTTGTGCAGCGTAGGTGTGCTGCAGCTGAGGGCTACTGCTGTTTGTTGCGGCAGTTCGGTGGTAGCTTCATTTGCAGGCTGCTGTTGCGAGGAAATGCTTGGCAAGGTGGTGATGGAAGTGTTGTGGGGAGAGATGGCTAATTAAATGGTGGAGTTAGGCAGGGAATATGGTTGATGCGCGTGGGAGTTGTGAGAATGGGTTGTAGTGGTTGATTGGTGATGGGAGGGGGCCGATCTGATTTTGTGGGGTTTCACAGCTGCTGCTTAATTTGCATAGGGAGAGGGCCGAATTGAGTTCTTGGGGTTTTGCGGCGGTTTGTGCAGGGGCGTCACGACAATTTTGCGGTAAGGGGAAGGGAAAGGGCTTGGTCGGCAGCAGGTTAGGGTACTGGTAGGTGGTCGCTGGCATTCAGGGGCGGTGGTCGGTGATTGCTGACAGTTAGAGGTGATGTCGGTGGTCTTGGCAGGATGGGGGTCTGGTTGAGTAGGTGGCTGGATTTTTTTTTGTTATTTCAAAGATAATAATAAATGTTATTTTATATATTTTAGAAATTAAACACATTAAATAAAAAAAAATGTCAAACTAATAGAATAACAACACGTGTCCTGTATACCTACTAATCAAGTCACTAACTGGTTATAACCTGTTTAAAGCGGATACTCCCCAAAGTTTGTATTATTTAGAAATAATCAAAAGGATCGACTTGTTTCTGGCAGATCGCTTAAAATTTGTATTATTTTTGATAAATTTTCCTTTTTCAAATTAAATTCAATTTTTTCAAATGACCGCCCTTGTTTTTCGGTTGTCAGTTTATAAAACTTCAATTTATATCCTTAACCAATATGCAACTTGAAGTCACAATTTCATGAATAAATATGCAACTTGAAAAGCCAGTTATGTCAATCAACTAAGGAGAAGAACAAACATATTGCATACACAACAGTGACTTTGTTTGCGCTGGTTATGTCATGGGCTAATTTTGTGGTCAATTATTACTGAATGATTTAGTTATTGCTAAATATAGTTGAATAAGATTTATTGTGGAATCACTTGTTGGGGATTTGGTTAATGCTAAATATTATTTGTTTGTATATTTATGTTCTAATTTAAAAAAATTCATTTCATTTATATATCAATTCAAATTCAATTATAAATATTACAAACAGATCTAAATTCAAAATAATTATATTATTGTTAAGGTCCTTAAAATATCATATCATGCGATGGAAATTTTAAAAAATCATTTGATGTGTCTTTGCATGCCAATTTTAAAAAATTATTCCTTTTATACATCGAGTTATCATAGGAAAATTCCTTATTATCAATAACCTAATATAGTTGTAGAATTAATGGAATATTTGCATATCCTAATTAAGTTCATAAAATGGGGATATCAATTGATATGCTTTCCATTAATAACACATCTTAATTAACTTTGGTAATTAACCTTTTAAACATTCAAAAATAAAAAATAAAAAAAATATACAAGGATTACTAAATCCATGTACAATTTACTGGTAATAGTCTACGTTTAATTTAGAATGATCCCCTCATAAAAAAGTTTACTTTAGGATGATAAAATAATATACATCTAATCCAAGTTAAGAACAGAAAGTAACTTAACATCATCAAGTAACTAGAGTAAAGTAGATAGTTACGGTTCAAACAAACCATACATAACTACTTAATAAGTGACATGCCACCATTAGAGTTTTTCCACAAAGGGCCAAATATATTCTAGGACCAAGATTAGAAAGTACTACAAATGTCTTCAAATCACAGTTGAAAAAGCACATATACTACAATCAAAATATATAGTTCCCAGTCATGCATAGATAAAAAAAAAAAAAAAAAAAAAAAACCAACACAAAAGTCAATATCCTAATTATCATTGTATTGTCATTTCCAGAATCATAATCTTCATCAGCAGTTGCACCACCAGCAGCCCTTTCTTCTCCTCTAGAGTTGCCCTCACCTTCATCAGCATCTTCCCAACAATAAACACACGTAATACAATTAGTTTTCTTAAATTGATATTAAAAACAAGATAGGTAATAACCCGATTTATACTTTGACATTACACATTTATATTAAGATAGAGAATTGTTATCATGAGTTCAACAATATACGTAATATTTTTAATACAGATAGTCAATTCCCAATGACAAATTAGAGAATTGGCAATATACAACAACGTATATGGTCATTACATATGAAATAAGAGATGAATACTAGAATGTCAATATAAAATGGAAAATAAGTACAATAAATACCTGAAGCCTCATTACGAGCGTCAATTTGAGAATGTGCAGTCACTCGGATCTCACTCATAACATCATTAGTGAATATGTTCGGCCTCATTCGCCTAAGCATTTCTTGCACAACGATGCTCTTATGCATGACAGCTTCTAAAGATGATGTGTAACGGTTTCCTTGACCATCTGTAGGGTTTCGTAGTTACCCACACTACGCGGAATGAAACCCGCCAAGACCCGCCCCCATAATAAATGCAATTAACAAGAAAAACATAATTAAAAGCATAATAAAGGATAAAAGATTATACCTTTGACGCGTGCTTCGCTCAACTATGAGCTCTTACTTGAACCCCGAAAATACAAGGCCTCCGACGGGATCGTACCCTCGAACCCGACCCGAGCGTCCTAAGTCTCGAAGGTTAGTCGAGACCCGTACAAATAAAACTATGAGTTTTACGAATCAAGGTTTACTCAAATCAAGAGTTGCCTTTTAATTCCACTCAAGGTTATCCTTTCCCAAATACCCAAACTTTGGTATTTATAGGGAAATGAACCCTTGATCTTCATTTCCCAACCAATGTGGGAGAATGAACAATTTTGATAATTAATTTAATTCCAAAATAAATTAATAATCAAATCAATCACAATGCAACAAGTGTCAAGGGGAGAGAGAGAGTTAGGTGAGGACCATGAGCCTTGGGAGGACCATTGCCTTTCTCCCCAAGGCATGCTCCAAACCCTTGGTCCCCACCCTCACAAAACCGGCCTAGGAGGGCTGTTGGGCTGGAAGCCAGCAAGGCACGCCAGCTAGTGCTGCCAGCTAGCACCAGCCAGCAAGCCCCGCATCACCCCAGCCAGCATATGCGTGCTGTGCAGGGCGATGCTTGTGCTACTGCTGCGTGCTACTACTAGTGCTAGTGCTAGGCGCTACTAGCTACTAGCGTTGGCCCTTGCCTCTCTCGCCATCGCACACGCACACGCAATGCCCCCTTCGCACTTCCCAGCATGCGTGCTGCTAGCGAGCCACGCATGCTGGGCATCGCCTCGCCAGCCACACGCACAAGCATGCGAAGCTTGGTGCTATGACGCTGCAATGGCTTGCGATGGCCCTAGGCATAAGCACACGCACACGCACACAAGGCCTAGCATGATGCTGCTGTGCGAGGCTGCTTCTGCGATGGTGCCTACACACACACACGCACAAGGGTGATGTGCTTGGTGCATGGCCTGCGATGGTGCTTACGCACATGCACGCACACAAGGGTGTTGTGGTTGGTGCGATAGTGCTGCGATAGTGCCTAGGCACCCATGCACACATGCTGCGGTGCTGCAGTGCCGCAGTGCCATGTGAAGGCACGCATACACGCAGGCGGTGCTGCGATGGGCAGCCTAGTGTACCTAGCACGCATGGCGCGCCTAGCACACACATGGTGCGCCTAGGCTTGCGATGAGCTAGCCTAACCTAGCTACGGCTATGCTCGTACTTGTCGCTTGTGATTTTGCGACGCTCGGCCTCGACGCCCTAGGCTCGATATCCGACGTCTGTATTCGTAAATCTCTATCGACTCATTAAATCCTTCGGATTAATTTGTCGTCTCGGATCGGTTGTTCGATTGGGTTCGACCCGAAGGGTTCAGTTAAGATTAAGCTGTAATATTAATTATATCTTAATATTACTGATCGGAAGCGGCCTCCACCTAGGCATTCCGAGCACTTGACCTTACTGAAGAATTAGCTCTGTAATAATTATGAACCCTCTATCGGAATAATACACTTGTTGGAAGGACACCATTCCTTTCAATCTCCCACTTGTCCTTTCGGACAAGTGTGCATATAGTGTATAGCCCATTTCCTATGTCACTTAATGTCTCTTCGTGAACTATAAGGTAAGATTCATCGTCATCCTTATTACGTTCAGAAGTGTTTCTCGATCTCCGAGTTCGACTGTCAATAAGCAGATGATTTCTAAAATCCATCTGAGCACGGCCATGCATTTTCACAGTCTCGCTCATCGAGCGGCCTTGTAAACAACAAAGACATATTCCCTATTGTTGATAGGGGGACATTCCCAGTCTTGTATTGTAAGTTTCTCTTACTAAGAGGACCTAATCTCCCGAGTGTTCTCGTTATGATCCCCAGTTATGGCAGACGTTAGGCAACATCAAAGAGACTAGTACTCAAACAAGAAAACTTCACAATACTCATGGTCGAGGAAACGAGGTCTGATAGCTATAATGAGAAATGTACTTATGACAATTTTGAATCTCTTAAAGTACTCTCATAGTTCGATCCAGTGCAGTTCCAAACTGGCACCTGTGCAAATGATTTATGACCATCATGTCCTTGTAGCACAAGAAACGATGCTGTAAATCATACTACACACTAATCTTTGGTGGTCATCAATCGTCCATCAGTTAGATGACCTCGATTAGGGATAATTTTCGATTTAAATATTCAATGTTCACTTAACAGGTGTTTCTTTATCCAAGACATGGTCTTGATACCCTGTCTTGAATATTTCCATAAATCGAATGGACTCATTATTAGTAATGGAGCAAATGATAATTTTGCACAAAATTAATTACTCCATTAATGAATGGTTTCAATACAGTGTTACATTAAAACAACCAGTTTAATTAAAACACATGTACAGGGAATTTCAAATCCAGTCTCCGATGTGCTTGATTCCCATTGCCTCAATGTGCTTGTTGTGTTTCACTTGAGGCAAAGGTTTAGTCAAAGGATCGGTCACATTATCATCCCTGTCGATCTTGCAAATTCTTATTTCACCTTCGGATTTCCATTCCCTTATCATGTGAAATCGCCTTTGGACATGTTTGACCTTCTGGTGCTCTCTTGGCTCTCTAGCTTGAGCGATAGCTCCATTATTGTCACAGTAGAGATCTATCGGACCCTTGATGGAAGGTACAACACCAAGTTCACTGATGAATTTGCGAATCCAAATAGCCTCCTTAGCAGCTTTTGAAGCAGCCAAGTATTCGGCTTCAGTTGTAGAGGCTGCAGTTGTGATCTGCTTGGCACTCTTCTAGCTAAATGCTCCTCCATTTAGGCAAAATATGTACCCTGACTGTGACTTGAAGTCGTCTCTGTTAGTCTGGAAGCTAGTGTCGGTGTAACCTTCAACAACCAGGTCTTTATGGCCACCATAAACCAGGAATTTATCCTTGTTCCTTTTCAGGTACTTCAGGATATTCTTGGCCGTAGTCCAATGCGCTTCTCCTGGGTTTGATTGGTATCGGCTCGTAGCACTCAAGGCATACGAGACATCCGGCCTGGTACATATCATGGCATACATGATCGACCCAATTAGCGAAGCATATGGAATCCGATCCATTCTCTCTCGCTCAACAGGTGTCTGTGGACACTGTTTCTTGCTGAGAGTTACGCCATGGGACATGGGTAGATGCCCTCTCCTGGCATTCTCCATGTTGAATCGTGCTAGTACTTTATCAATGTAAGTACTCTGGCTCAATCCAATCATCCTCTTAGATTTATCCCTGTAGATCTTGATGCCCAATATGTACTGTGCCTCTCCTAAGTCCTTCATTGAAAAGCACTTTCCCAACCAGCCCTTTACAGACTCCAGTAATTTTGTGCTGTTTCCAATGAGTAGTATGTCATCGACATATAGGACTAGGAATGCGATGTCACTCCCACTGACCTTCTTGTATACACAAGATTCATTTGGATTCACTCCCACTCTTGCTGGCTTGCTTTAGTCCATAAATGGACTTCTTAAGCTTGCAAACCTTTCCAGCGTTGCTCGGATCAACAAAACCTTCTGGCTGTGTCATGTACACAGTTTCTTCCAAAATCCCATTTAGGAAGGCGGTTTTGACATCCATCTGCCATATTTCATAATCGTAATATGCAGCAATCGCTAGAATAATCCGGACAGACTTTAGCATTGCAACCGGTGAAAAGGTTTCATCATAGTCAATCCCGTGGATTGTCTATAACTTTTTTGCCACCAGTTTAGCCTTGTATATAGATACATTTCCATCCTTGCTTGTCTTCAATTTGAAGATCCATTTGCAACCAATGGGTGTGTAACCCTCGGGCAAATTCACCAAGTCCCAGACTTGATTTTCAGACATGGAGTCCATCTTGGATTTCATGGCCTCTTGCCATTTAGCAGAGTCGGGGCTCGTCATAGCTTGCTTGTATGTCGCTGGCTCATCTCCATCCATAACTAGGATGTCTTGATCATCGGTTAAGACAATACCAAGGTATCTGTCTGGTTGAGACTTTTGCCGTTGCGACCTACGAAGGGTAATAGGTTGAGCATTTACATTGTATGTTTTATTCTGACCAATCTTCTCAGCTGCTTCCAAAGCACTTAGATTGTCAGTTTTATCAGGTTGACATTATTGCATGTCCTCTCGAACTTCGTCGAGTTCGATTTTCCTCCCACTTGTCATTTTGGAAAGGTGTTCCTTCTCCAAAAAGACACCATCACAAGCAACAAACACTTTGTTCTCGAATTTATTTTAGAAGTAATACCCTTTGGTTTCTTTTGGATATCCCACAAAGAAACACTTGTCCGATTTGGGGTGAAGTTTGTCCGAAATTAATCGTTTGACATATGCTTCGCATCCCCAAATCTTGAGAAAAGACAACCTAGGAGGTTTCTTAGTCCATAATTCATATGGAGTCTTTTCAACAGCTTTTGACGGAGCTCGGTTCAGTGTTAGTGCCGCGGTTTGTAGCGAATGTCCTCAGAAAGAGATAGGAAGTTCACTAAGACCCACCATTGATCGAACCATGTCTAACAGGGTTCGATTCCTCCGTTCGGATACTCCGTTCCATTGAGGAGTTCCGGGCGGTGTCAACTCTGAAAGAATACCATTTTCTTTTAAGTGATCGTCGAATTAATGGCTCAAATATTCGCCACCTCGATCCAATCAAAGTGCTTTAATTTTCTTGCTAAGTTGATTTTCAACTTCTTTCTGAAATTCTTTGAATTTGTCAAAGGATTCAGATTTGTTTGACATTAAGTAGATATAGCCATATCTACTAATGTTTGTTAACGAAGTTGAATTCTTAGTGGTCTTAGTTTAAGTAGCGGTATCAACTTTTGTCTAATCATATGTAAAAACATGCAATTTCCATTGAACATATATTTGCAAGACAATTTTGAAACAACTATTGTCAAAGTCTTACATGCAAAATAACTAAGTGTCCAACACCATAGATCATAGTATGTTCAAAAGCATGATGAAAACTAGGATTAGTTTAATTACATGTCATAGACAAAATAGAGCATGCAAGCACGACCGAAAAACCATCTTCGTCGTCTACTTGTCCTTGCACCAACACTTGATAAGCTTCTCACTTGGTTCCTAAAAAGGTAACATTAAGTGAGTCATACATGATATCTAATACCTACGATAAGCTTAATTTCACAAGTGTTTAGGAAGATACTTGAGGCAGATGCTCCATTCCTCTCTTCCTCTTCCCGAAAGAGCTTGCATTCTCTCTTGTAGTGGCCTTGCCCACCACAATAGAAGCAACGCATCTTTGCCTTGACCTTGAAATCCCTCCTCCTTGATGGTCTTTTGGTTGCCCCAAATGAGTTGGCTCGGTGAAGTAGCTCCACCACACTCTTCAAAGAATGTGTCTCCTTTCTTTTAGAAATATATGCCCTTAGTGCATCATATCCTGAGTGGAGTGAAGTGAGCATAATATGACCAGCCATTCCATCTTCTAATGGAATTCCGAGGAGTTCCATGTGCTTGAAGAGCCTAGTCATTCTTGCCACATGGGGTCTCAACTTGGTGTTGCAGACCGTAGATCAAAGATGGTACCTCTCTTTAGCAAGACAACCTTGATCTGATGGCTTCACATTCATGTCTGTAAGTGACCTAGTCACCTCAAACAAGAGTCCATTGTTGTCGTTGAAACTCTTAGAGAATCTCACACCGACAACATCCCTTAGTCCTCCAAGGAATAAGTCCGGAAAAGAGAATGGAAGTTTTTCTTTCCATTCTTCCGGGATGGAGTTAGCCATGAGTTGTGACACTAATTTGCAATCATTGGACCATGCACAATAAGTTTCGTCACTCAAGTCTTTCTTGGTACAGAGGGTTGGGAGGGAAGTATCTAGAACATACTCCTTGGAACAACTCCGGAGAGTTTTCCTGAGTTCTTCTTCCCATTCTTCAAGGTTTGTCAAGTTAAGCTTGATAGCCAACTTATCGGGGAGACCCGGGCACATAGGGTTATTGTTCGAGTTACTTGCAGACATTGTTCTACAATTGAAAGAATTTGAAATGAAAAACCATTCATAAACCAATAAATTGAAATTTAAAAGCGTTCATGCATATTTTCAATCTTATTGAGCATTTTATCCACACATTAATAATTTGTCCCTTATGGGCGAGAATAAAATGATTCCGAGATCCCAAAGATCAAGAAATGGTTAAGCATGCTTTGGCATGTCTTAATCATTAAATATCTTAAGGTAAGCAATCCAATTGCTAATAGCTCCAAGCTACTCTCGGTTTGATAATATGTCGCATCTAATGCATCCTTGACATTTTATCTCTTTTGCCACAACATCTAAGGACTCCTTACTGATATCGTTGAGCTTAACCAATACAACTTGTATACCTAGTATACCTTACGTTCCTAGGGAAGTAGTGATGCCTCGCTTTGGCGTAGCCCATCACATACGCGCATTAGTTTGGTAAGTGTTGTTCTTAGAACGGCAAATTTTAGCTCAATATTTGAAAGGGACCTAGGGTTTCTATGTTGGTTTGATTTAAGTGAACTTAACTAATCGTCGCAACATATGAAATCCTAGACATGCATCTAACATTCATATATAACAATAATATATAAAGCATAAATTGATGCATTTGGCAACTAGCATGACCCCTTGAAATCTTCAATTTCTATGGGTCTTCATCTTGGCTCGTCTTCATCGAAACGCCGTCTTGAGACATCTTGGCCAAAATAAAATAACTAGCTAGTTCGACTAAGATTAATCTAAAATACAAAAATACTTAACAATTTGCAGACCGTATTTAGATTTACAAAAATACATAACGGAACGCAGTCCGTATTTTCTATCCTAGTCGGGCCCCACTAGTTGCCATTTTCAATAACCTGTTTTGAAAACAATCTTTCATTCACCCATTCACTATTTGTGAATGGCACATGCATTTTACGAAATACACAATTAAACACGCAAACCTAGTAACTAACTTAGGTGGTTAATCCGATTAACGCGCCTAATTAAAATTAGTCCAAGTTGTTTAATCCATTATTTCTAAAAGCAAATTGCTCAAGCAATCAACTAAGCACCCACTTAATTCCGCATCCATACTTAATTAATCCGATTAATTAAGTTCGCTTAACCCGTAATTTGTCAAAATCAAAATTTTGCAAAAGCCGGAAAAATCGAGGTCTAACCTCGTTAAAATAGTTACATAAATTATTTAAAACGGCAAAATTTTCAAAAAATTACATAGCTCAAAAATTAAGCAAACTAGCCCACACAATTGCTTGGTGGGTGCGCACCATGGCTGCTAGGCAGCCCATGTGCTGCGCTTGCTATGCTGTGTGCCAGCATCCACGCCCAGCGTAGCATGCTGCGCCAGCCAGCACTAGCAGCTCGCTACGCATGCTAGCTGGTGCCTGGCAGCGTATGGCAAGCTGGCTGGGGCTTGCTGCCTCGCTGCCAGCAGCACGTACAAGCAACTCCAGCAGCCCTGCCACGCACCTAGCACTACGGCAGCACGCAACACCCATGCCACACAGCAGCCCCTCAAGGCACACCCCTGTGCTCACCATAGGCAGCCACATGTGGGCTGCTAGGCAGCCCGGCTAGCCTTGATGGCGCTTGGGTGTTTTTGCCTTGATTTGCGTGCCATTTCTCGGGATTTTAATCCCCACTTACGTGTGACATAAAATTAATCTAAATTTATTTTAGAATTAATTTAAGGGCAAAATGAAAATAAAATAAGTCCAACTTAATTAAATTCAATTTTAACGGTGCACAAGCCTAAATCATCCAAAAATTTATTTTGAAATAATTTAGGTCTTCCTTTATGCTTAAAATTGAAATAGCTATGTCCATAATTAATTTAGCCAATATGCAAATTAATAATGGATTTGACAAATGGGAGTTGGAAAAATAAATTAACCATCTAATGATAAAAATTTTCCAACTTTCATACTTGTGTAAAATACCAAGATTACATCTTCCAATATGAAGAATAATCAAAATTTTACTCACAAGTATTTGAACTTCATGGATTTTAATCAACCAAAATGAAAAATCCAAACTTTGTTCAATATGGAATTTATGGTTAGAGTTCCAATCATTTAAACCTTTAAAGATTAGAACTTTACCATACTTGAGAACTTAAAATTACACATTCACATCAAACATTCACACATTATTGCAATTAATTTGCAAAATTTGTGAAAAACAAGTTTATGTGAAAAAGGCATATCAACTCAAGCACTAATTAAAACTCCATAATTATGCTTAAGGATATTTAAAATAGCAGTAGATTAGGGATGCAATAATGCATTTAATCTAACCTTGTAATGGTTGCATTAATCAAGGCTTAAAAGGATTTAAAATTTTCGTTGAAAAACGAAAAAACCCCAAAAACTTGGGTATCTGGTTCGAATTTGGCTTCTGGACAGCCCTCAAAGATGGTCGAATCTGTTTTAGAATGTCGATTCCACCCAAAAATCACTATTTTTGAGCCAAAATCTGGGTTCGACAGCCAAATCGATAAAAATACGAGTTTTAAAATTAATTAAAACGAGCTTCAAAAGGGAGTTAGAATTATTGCGATTATACAAAAGGATAAAATTTCACAAGTAATAAAGTTTCAATTATACTATGTAGGTAATGTCATTCACGACCTTGATATCACCACACTTGATGTACTTCAAGACATACATTACACAATCATGACTGAAGAGAGATAGTGTAGACACCTGATTGTGTCTTCCCAAAAACCAAACCTAGTGATGAGTACCTTTCACGTTTTGATTAACGAGTTCGGTAAAGAGTTGAAGAGTCTCATGAAGTTACTTTAAGCCTTGACCATATTTCTAACCTTACCTAAAATGCTTTAAACCCAAAATCATTCATTTCATTCCCTTAAGCCCAAAATCATTCATTTCGTGTCCAATTCATAAAAACATCCAAACCAGATTATTTTGGTCCATAACCTGGTCCAATTATTATTTAGTTGAATGGGGCTTGAAAAGAGCTTTTTAACGATATACTTATAAGCCCAAATCCGACTTATAACAAACAAGTTATAGTCAAAATACTAAACCAAGCCCAAACCGAACTTAGGTCCATCTTACCTACGACCCAATGGTCATGTGAGGGTCCAAATACCTTAATCCCAATCCTAAAAAAATTAGGATTTATTACGAGATTCTAGAATCCTCTAGAATGTTTCTAATTTATCCTTTCCCCAAAAGATAAGGTTAAAGAATTTGATATTGAATAAAACATGTCTTTGTACGGATATTTGATTAACCCAATCCGATTGGAAATCAAAATCCTTACGGATTCTTATCTTTAGAAAAACCATCGCAGAATGACAGAACTATCGCGCCGCGATGGACCCTGTCACGGCGCGATACTCTTATCGCCCTGCGATGAGACCAGGTTTATTCCGATTCAAATTCTGATTTTTCACTACTAGAAATAGGCCGATTTCCGACGGACATGTTTTTCCGTCGTAAATTCTGACGGATTTTTATTCCGTCGGAAATTTACGACGGATTTCCTACGAAATATAAATCCGTTGGAATATATGGGCTTTCCGACGGAATATTCTGTCGGAACTAAACGTTTTGACGGAAATAAAATCCGTCGGAACTTTCCGACGGATTATTCCGTCGAAACATTAAGTTTCCAACGGAAATAAAATCCGTCGGAAATCTCCGACGGAAAATTCCGTCGAAATGTAATTAAATAATAATAATAAAAAAAAAAAACCAAACCTAAAAAACCGGTTATTATACAAACTCATTTCCGCCTCTTTTTTCTTCTATTCCCTTTCTCTCTTCTCTCTTCTTCTTTCCTCTTAGATTCTCACTCTACTCCTCTGTTCCTCTTCATTCTCTTCTCCTCCCTTTCTCTCTCCTCTCCTCAATCTAAATTCCTCTCCTTTCCTCTTCTCTTCTCCAACCTTTCACTCTCCTCTTCGATCTCTTCTCCCCTTTCACTCTCCTCTTCGATCTCCTAGCCACCATCAACGAAAACCATCAATGAAGACCCAAGATCATCGTCAACACCGAGACAACGCCAACACCGAGATCAACAACAACTACTAACACCGAGATCAACAACAACCACCAACACCGCACAACAACGGCGCAACAAAAGCCTCCGTCGCAACAACACGGTTTTATTTTCTTAGACTGTAAATCTAGCCTTTTTTTCCTTTTAAATTCTGATTTTAGTTAATTATTGATGTCATTGTAATGTTAATGTATAAATTTTGTTAAATAATTGTATAATTATATATTTCTTTTAATTAATTTGGTTAATTTTCGTTGTTTTTTTTTTATGTAATTTTCGTTTTTTTTCTTGGAATTTTTTTCTTTTTTGTTAAATTCTGGTGGTGGTTTCGATTTTTGCGTGGTATTTTTCGGTTTTATTGTGTTAATTTCCGTATTTTTGGGCTCATTTGTGTTTTTTGGGGGTTAATTTTTGATTTTTTTGTGGTTAAATTTTGGTGAGGTGGTGTTGGTGGTGGTGTGTGGGTGGTTTCGGTGGTGGTGCGAGGGTGGTTTCGGTGGTGGTGCGTGGTTTCGGTGGTTGTGCGTTGTTGGTTAATCTGGGATAGGCTTCGATGGTGGTTAAGGGTTAAGGAGGAGGGTAGTGGTGGATGAGTAAGGGTAAGGGGTAGGTGTGGCGGTGGTTGGATGAGGGTGGTTAGGGCTGGTGGGGGTGGGGCTTGTTTTTTTTTTTATTTGTTTTTGCAGGGGTTTCCGACGGAATTTTCGACGGGCTTTCCGGTACCGGAAAACCTCATCCGATGAAAAAAATCCGTCGGAAATTCCGTTGGAAAACGCTGTTCCGACAGAATTTCCAACGGAAGTAGCCGTTTTTCCTACAAAGGGTCTTCCGACAACACGTTCCGACGGAATTTCCGTCGGAACCGTGTTTTCGACGGAATTTAGGGTGTTTTCGACGGAATTTTTCCGTCGGAAATGACCTGTTTTCTAGTAGTGTTTTCTAATCGCTTTGACTCTCTTTTTTCCCTATAAATAGAGGTCATTTCACCCCTTTTTCAGATCACCAACAATCATCATCATTACCCTTAATATTCTTAATCATCTTATCTCTCTTGATCCCATGTTCTTAGCCTTAGCCTAAGCACACCCTAAACATATCCTAAATACTCATCCAAATCAAACACCATACCTCTTTCGCTAGATTTGAATACTCCTAGCCATACTCGACGTTGCCTTCGACCTCAATGTGAAAGGTTGATAGTTCTGAGGGTTTGGTCCCAAACCTATACTTCAATTCATATTTGATTTATTTACTTTATTGATTTTACTTTCTTGAAGTTTACTAATGTGAGTATTGTTTTGATAGCAAGAAGGTTGAGGCATCAAAGTGAGTAATTCCACTATCCTTATTCTTTGATTTTGGAGTTGGAATCATGCTTACAATGTTATTTTAATTCCTAGTATCATGCTTAGGATGTTTTTATGATTTCTAGTATCATGTTTAGGATGTTGATTATGATTTCTAGTATCATGTGTAGGATAACGCTTTGATTTGATTATTAGTGACATGCTAGGATTTGTTATTAATTCGTTTAGTATCATGCTTAGGATCTACTATAAATGATATTTTGATGGTGTTATTATGATGATGATTGTTGTATTAATCATATGTTGCTTGATTATTCATGATTTATTGTTATTGCTTGATCACGCCCTTTTTTTGCAAGTACAAAGGGAATTTATACTTGAAGTTACACCTAATAAGATAATTAATAATTTGATTTAGGCTTAATATGATTTTAATTCAAGTGATTACCGATAATAGATTTGATTGTGCATTAATAATTAACCCACATAGATTAAACAAGTTTAGGGTTAATTTGATGTATGTATGTGGCTCGAAAAGCACACATGAATATCATAAGAATTAAGTAGAGGCCGATTTAGGGCGGGTTCAATCTCTTTTAGGTTGGGTTCGTACCATCATCCCCGAACATCCAGTCATGGTTCCAAACCACTATGGAGTTAGCGATCTCCGTGATCGTGAATGGGGTGCAACCTTCACACTCGTGAACGGTTTACAAGTTCCTAAAACTTATTGGCGATTCTTCTATCTCTAGCTTCCTTCCCTTGGAGCGTCCATGCCTAAAAAGCATGAATCACAGTGGGGCTCAAAGTTGAGTTTGAAAAATTCCCTACAGATAGTAAATAACTTAAATTAGCAATATAAATTAAACAAGTCCATATTTAGGTTAATGGAATGATGTTAGATAGATATACCCGTTTGGTTGTTTATGAACACTTAAAACTTCAAATGTAATAGCTCTGAATTCAAAAATTGACCTAATGGATTTCTCCGCATTGTAGTGCTAGCAAAGTTTATCTAATCACAGTTTCAAAAACCATTTTAATCACACAACAAGTATTTATAAGGTTAACACACAGTCAGATAGTTACCATATCCATAACAAGAAGGTATCGGCTGTTAGAGATCCATAGCAAATCAAAAATGTAAACCTTTTTAGTTAAGACATGATAAACCAATAGTAACCAATGTTGTGAGGCTGATTCCGTAACGGGGATGAATATCTGATGAACAAACGACAATTTATGATGCACATATCATTTAACACATATGAAAAATTGGACAAAACTTGCGTAGCTCAAACCTTTTCAATCTTGTTGAGATCCCTACAAGGTATGAAGGGTTCATAACACTTTGTAACAGTTACTAAGAGTCGATTGATTTATCGTATGCGTGCACCATCTGATCTCAGTACTATAGTCTATGTGCAGCATGTATAATAAAGCATTGTTATCAATCATAATTAATAAACATGTGTAATAACAACCACTGTAAATACCTGGAATATTGCTAGCAATATGAGCGTAGTTGAGTTAATCCCATTTGCATATCATATAAGTACACATTTATCAGCTGCAATTGAAGAAAATAAAAAAAATAAAAATAAAATGCCATTTAAATATAGGTTAACATGTCTATGTACAATAAATAAAAATTGGTTGGAAGATTTTTGATATAGCATACTTCAGTAGTTACACATCTATCTAGATACAAACACAAAGATTCACCAATGTCAACCTGATAATTGGTTTATTTTTTGCACAATAGCATTCATCATAATGTCATTCTTTGTGAGCCTTCATACATATCTGTTTCTCCAAGGATGTTAGTTGTGATACATATTCAAGAAATAGGGGAATTGGAGATGCTGATCTTGAAACCATTTCACATAGCCATTATCATCAAAACTGTGTACTTCAATCGAATTGTTAGGTCCCTACGTTTTATGAGTAGTAGTTCAGAAAACAATGAACCATAGAGACATAGGGTAATAAATTATTTAGGCAATTACCAATACTATATTTTGTCATTGTCGCATAAACAATCAATTTAAAAAAGTATCAACCCTCCGGTAATTGCATTCGAAGTGCATTTCTTCCGCCTCTTTGATTTTGATAATTGGGCCTGCAATTTTTTTATTTTTTTGATGTTGTCACTTGCAAACTACGTAGAGTTGAATATTAAAATAAGAAACATATTGGAAATAAGATTACCAATTCAGTTAGAGTTTGGTTTTCCTTCTCGGCAGAGCACGTTGATGCTTTTTCATGAACAGGTATATGTTGCTGCAATACACAGTTAGCAATACTGAGGAATTATTGATGACTATTACCTTTTCCACTTGTGCTTTTGAATTGCTTTTATTTCCTTTGTTTGGCTTTGAGGATGATGACGTCTTTGTCTGTAAATGGGGAACAATAGATACTAGATCAGAAATCGTATCGCTTAATGTAATGACCATTACATTGATGAATGATTACCTTTTTTGAAAATCACAGAGTTATCTGCAATTTAACTTTGGTCTTGTCCTTGGCCTCCTAACGCGGCCTCTTCTCTTAATTTGAATATGTGGAAATCAGGTCTTTTGTTTCATCATTACCAGTCTTTGTTGTTGCTTTTGCCTTTGGAGTTTTCAATTTGATGTCAAGGCTCTTCGCTTTTCTCTTTTGCTTTTGTATCCTTCAGTGTTTCTTCCTTCTCAATAAGGTCCTTTAGTGTTTCAACACCCGGAGGAAATTGAGGCTCATTGAAACGGATATTACGAATGCTGAATGAATCAATATCGAAGCATTTAACTTGTTTTTCTTCTTCTTCGCCAGTGTTATCCACATCTAGCTTTCGCTTAGTGGTTGAGACACGTGAGCTAACCATCAACTGACCATTAAGGCTTAAGAAAGGAGACTTAGAGCGATTTAGATGTGGATAATTCTCAATGGTATCGCTTTCTTTGTCAGTACTACAATCGATTGATTCTGGAACCTTGGATATACTATTAGATATACTAGCAACATTGTTAATGAGTTCAGCCAATGATAACACCATGTTTGACACTTTGCAGTGAATGTCTTTTATGTCTTTCTCCATTTCCTTATTTTTCTACAAGGAAAAAGCAAGAAGATTTTGAATTCAAACTACATTTGAAATTACAAATCATTTAGCACATAAACCCTAGATATATGCAATTAATGATTTGAATACTTCAAATACATAAACCCTATATATATATATACATATATGTATATATATATATATATATATATATATATACATATATGTATATATATACATACATATATATATATATATATATATATATATATATATATATATACATATATGTATATATATACATACATGTATATATATATATATATATATATATATATATATATATATATATATATATATATATATATGTATATATACATGTGTGTGTGTGATTAACGAATGTTCATAAATCGAATAAAAAATCGAAAATTAAAAATTCAATTGTATTTCAAATACATGTGATTCAAATCAGTTTTGAGTATACTTACATTTTTAACCATGTTTGGTGTTCAAATATAATTGTTGAAGCTTTAAATCAAAATCAGCGGCCACAAAAACTAAAAGGAGTTTTCCGTGGAGAAAGATGAAGATGTGCAGCGTAAATTTTTTTGAATATAATCATAAATTTTGTTAAAAAATTTGAATATAAACTTTTCAAAATTTAAAAGATACTGATTTTAAAATCTTCTGTACAATAATAATAAGATAAGGAATTAGGAAAATATCCTAATTATAATTGGTGATTGAAAATGTTTCTAAAATTAAAATAATATTTCTAAAAATAAAAGATATTGATTCCGTAATATGTTTTTTTTAATAATAATTATATTAGATTCATTTAAATCTCGCCAAAAAAGATTTATTTAAATCTTTGTACATGTTTAGTGTTAAATAATTTGCATTGGTCGTATAGTACATTAATAGTAATTGGTAATGTCCAATATAACGTATGGTAATAGGCATTTAATAATTAAGATGTTTCTAATAGGTAATGTCCTATTCATATTTTGGTAAATTCCGTAAACACAAACAAGTTTTATAATTCGATCTCCGTTTTTTCGGATCAAACAGGGTTTCGAAAAAACAATGATACAGTTTCTTCTCGGATTTTCATGACGAACCTAGATTACCGAAAAACTTAAAATATTCGATTTCGATTACACAAATTCGTTCTTTTCGCATCGTTGATTGATATTGCACAATCAAAATCTATTTTTCAAGGATTAAAAACCTACCTAGATGCGTTAGAATACCGAATTTTGATTTATTAAAATTTTGCAAAGGCTTTCTAAATCGGGCCTTATTATTATTATTATTATTATTATTATTATTATTATTAGTATTATTACTATTATTATTATTATTATTTTATCTCCATTGATATGTGAGTGAATTTAAGGGACATAAATCATATATTGGTGCATTAATCGGGTGAACAAACTTGAAGAACATTGAAGAACGTTGAAGAACATTGATGAACTATGAAGAACAATTTTTTTTATTTTGATTTTTTTGTTTAATCTTATTTTTGGATTTTATTAAAAATAGATTTTAATAAAATAATATCGAAAATAAAAAAAAAACATTTTTCGAAAATCAATAATTAATTTTTGGAAAAAAGAAAATGAATTAAAAATGGAAAAAATTAAAAATAAATAGGTTTGATCAAGATTTAAAAATAAAGCAAAAATCAGTCAATTATAATTAAGTATAGTCATGGTCACAATAAAGATGACCATAGTAGAAACATCCTTTTAACAATGTTAGGACACCACCAACCACGTTTTAATCGACAACTAATGTAAACGCATTAAATTTTACAAAAACTAATAGTCCATGAAACAATTCGCTCAAGAAATAATGCTTAAAAATTACAAATTTTACAATTCTTGTTCGTATTATGATATCGGTGAACAAAATTATAAACCAAATTTGTCAAATATACCAACAATTTTACATACTGAAATATTATCATAACAATTCTTCTTCAAAAAAAAAAAAAAATAAAAAAAATAAAACACATATCATAACAAGAAATACAACAATTAACAACTGCTTGAATGAAAAAATCATCTCATCTTGAGCTCATAGTGTAACACCCTAGAAATTCCTTTCCTTAAAAAAAATTTATTTTGCCCTTTTTAAAATACGAAAAAGGAAAATCTAATACATTACTGCCACCGTGAAAATGGCTAAGGCAAATATCAAAGACTCACACACAGCGGAAGACTACTTTTAAAACCATTTAAAAACAAATCAACTTAAAAAGTCAAACCAAACGAAAGTAAAAGTCAAACAAAGTAAACCTACAACTTGGAACCACTGTAGGCCCTTAAAACCCAATCAATATTTAAAACCTTTGCGTTAATTAGTCTCACGATCATAATAAAATAAATAATATTCAAAGTAAATAAAACACATCATAATCCTATGAGAACTAAGCATGATTCACTCTTCACTCTTCACTCATGCCCTTCATGAATATGCTTCCTCACCTGAAAAGCTTCTCTCTACTTGTCCCCACTACTCGCCATTAGAAATGGGTCGTCGTTAGGGCCAAGGCAAAGACAAGGCCAAACAAACCTATAAACACACAATCAGCAATGCTGAGTACATAAGCGTAATAAAACACACTAACATGCTTTCATCCTAACATCACACAACTTACCGTGTAGCACCTGTTTACAAGTATACAAAACATTCAACACCTAACTAGACCACTATCAATGTTCATTTAATTTTGATTACACATCGAACGGGTTTCCAATCAAATCCCTGCCTCAAATAAATTGAGGTAAACTACACTGGTAGCTAACCGGGTAGGCAACTGTCACATAAAGTGACTGGACGTCCTGCGCATAATAATAATAAAAAAGAAAATACAGCGTCCTGTACTCCCAGTAGAAGTTATGGTCAAATATAAAGTCGCATAACTCCCCCCCATATGTTCATACTTAAGGTATATACATTCCAAGAGTTTTGGTGTGTAATCTCTTTCTCTTTACGTTATTTACATATTATTAGACTCTGTGATGACTCTCAAACCACAGCACAATCAAACATTATCATTCATTCAAGCAATCAAACATACCAATTTAATTCTTGAATAATTAGTGACCACATAAATCTAATAGTTGAACCCTTTTTAATCTACCTCAGTGTCAAAGACACCTTAAACGCATAATGCGCCGCAAATCCTATCCCTCGGTGTTAGAAACACCTTAAGTGCATATAAGCACCGCAATATAATTTATTCATGTGTACTAAGACACTTAAATAGCTCATTCCTCATGCTTATAGCATCAATAAAAATTATATGAACCACAATAAAATTCCCTTTTCATATTCCAAACCAAAATTAAACATTTAGTTTAATTAAACATGCTCTCTAACATGCCAATAATAAAAGTGTGGTTCATAACCAATATGCCAATATAATTAATTCTAATCACCCATTCATCACAAATAATTCATACATCACAAATCATTCACCAATCATCAATCCAATCAACAAATTCCAACAAACACCTATCATGACACTACTTGGAATTAATTAAACAAAGCCTAACATGCTTCTATACACTTAAATCATTACCAAGTACGCGAATGTACCTTGAATATAATCTCAAAATCGCCACGACTAAATAAAATCACTCACTTGAAAGTCTCCTACAAACCAAAATTATAAAGAAGCATTAATACCTCTTTCACACAAATTTCCAGCAATATATACTCTCTTTAAATCACTCATAAACCCTCTAAAATAATCTGAAATTTTATTTAAAACCCTTACTTTTATTCCCAATTAATGGGTAATTAAAAATCCTTTCAAGAAACCTAATTATAGCTTATATATATAAAAATTCCAGCATTATTTAAACTTATAAAATTGTTGTAATTTAGTTTAAAAACATTAATTTCAATAGTTTTAGTCAACCACAATCAAATTCCATCAATAGACATTAATTTCGAAACCTAGGGTTTTCAATTGGGATTTGTTAAACATTGCCCGCAAATCTCCACATAAAGCCCACAAATTAGACATGGTTTGACAATTTTGCCCATTTCTAAAATAGTACCCAAAGTGAACAAATCTCGATCTAACAAATGTAGAGTCGTACTGGGTTGCCCAGGGAGACTGGAGGGGAGGCCGGAGAGGCGAGGGATGCCGGAGATACGTCGTCTTCGACGGAAAACGAGGTGGCGCCTAGTTTGGACGCCGGATCCATGGCAAGGACGTCCAGGCAAGGCGCCACAACCAGTGCACTGGCGTCCAGGCCAGACGCCACAACCAGTGCACTGGCGTCCAGGCCAGACGCCACAACCAGTGCACTAGCGTCCAGCCCAGGCGCCTCAACCAGTGCATAGGCGTCCAGGCCAGACGCCACCACCAGTGGACTGGCGTTTCTGCCAGACGTCGCCTTAATTTTTTTTTTTTTGACTTTTTTTTATTTTGTTTTTGTTTTTTTTTAAAAAAAAATGAAAATCTTGAATTCTATTAAAAACAGTTTTTTTTTTTTTTTTTTTTTTTTTTTTTTTTTTAATTATGTTTAATAAATTTATGTTTTGATTTAGGATGTGGAAATTATGTTTTTTATTTGATTTTATAAAAAATATATATACTAGACTTATAAAAAATAACACATAAAATTATTTAAAAGTAACACAAATTTTCTGATTTTCCAAAAAAAAAAAAAAAAAATTAAAAAAATATATATATAAGGCAGGTGGGGCGCCTGGCAAGGACGCCCACCCACTGGCGGTGGCGCCAGATCCGGCAGCCATAGCCAGTGGGCAGGCGCCTGGTTTGGACGCCTCTACCGTTGGCTGGGCTTCCAAGCCACACGCCACGCCACCGACACTGGCTGCCGGAGCTGGCGCCACCGCCAGTGGGTGGGCGTCCTGGCCAGGCGCCCCACCTTCGCCGCTTATTTTTTTTTTAAAAAATAATTTAAATAATGACCTTGCCACCAAGTCGCCGCCTTTCCTCCGCCGCCGCTACCTCTTTCCCTTGCCGCTTTTAGAGAGATGTAGTGAGTGGTTTTTGTTAAAAACGAAAAGGGCAATAAGGTCACTTTAATACAAATTTGTGGGCTTTATGTGGAGATTTGCGGGCGATATTTAGCGATTCACTTTCAATTTGGGGCTTTTTAATTTAAAATTAAATTTGAAAATTAAAATACAAAATACTTATTATCAAACATCCTAGAATCAACACAAAACCCAAAAACAGTAATTAAATTTAGGGTAGATTTAATTAGAAATAAAAACAAAATAAATAATTTTTTTTTTGAACACCACCGACGCACACAACCACCATGGCTGGCTGCTGCCGCGCCACCTGGTGGCTGCTGCTGCTGCTGCTGCTGGCGAAGGTTGGTGGTGGTGGCCGCCGGTCGGTGGTGGCGTGTGGTGGCCAGCCGGTGCGTGTGGTGGTGTGTGGGTGGTGATTATATAAATAAATAAATAAATTAAAGGGGAAGGGGAAAAATTAAGGGAAAAATAAAATAAGAGGAGAGAGAGAATTTACTTTTGGGTATTTATACCCTCTCCATAACCTCCTACTTACTACCCTTTATTATCCCTTTCCTACTCAAACTAGGATTCCTAATCAAACTAGGATTTTGACTTTCTTTAAAACTTTGACTTTTAAAAGTTATCTTTTATAAAATAATATGCCCCAATATTCCCAAATCATAAATTGAAATATTTTCAAGATTATTAAATAATTAAAAATACACTTTTAATAAAAATCATTCTTTTTAAATTAACGAAAAACCCTAAAGAATTCATTTCGAATTATTTAAATACTTTTAAGAAAATACTTATTTAAATTAAAATACGTATAAAAATTCGGGGTATTACACATAGGCTCAATCATCTCATCTTGAGTTCATAGGCTCAATTATCGTCTCCACATTGTCATTGCCACATCAATCATCCAAGTACATATAGGCTCACAACAATTTTAAAATGAAATTAACACATACACACTTCGTTTTTTTAATACAATTATACTACGAAACATTATACTCCTCCGTCCCTAAATGATCTTCACGTTTTCCTTTTAGACGCCCTAAAATGTTGTTTAATTTCCAAATCATATTTTATCAATTTTGGACAATATGAAAAGATTAAATTATTCTCAATTTTATTTATTTTTTGTTTAAATTCACTCAACTACCTAAAGTACCCTCACATTTCCTCTAACATCATCTACAACGGTAAGTTACAATGTTGTGTATCTTGCTTTGCTATATTAATTTTTAAGTTACAACACTTTTTAGCTACAAAGTGTTCCAATGGTGAGCAGTGAGCTACAACAACTTGTAGTTTGTAAAAAAAATAAAGATTTTTTAAAAAAAAAAGGTTGTACACATGTTACAATGGAGTGGAGTTTGGTTGTTTCTTTTCCAATCAAGCATGTAGCTTGTTTGGGCTACAATAGCTTTCAAGTTGCTATATAAAGCTTGCCATCTAGACCCATAATAAGATGGTCAAGATGTTTCCCGTGCTCATTAATGACATTTTTGTAATTAGCAACTTTTCAAACTGATTCCCAATTTATTTACTCTTAACGCAATTTCATTTAAGAATTATATAAATATATTCCTTCATACAAAAAAAATATTACTCTGTATTATTATTATTATTATTATTATTATTTTTATTATTATTATTATTATTAAATAACTTTTTTTTATTTTTGTTACATAATAATTTTAATATTTTAGGCTCAGCTCAATTCAACCCCAATTCCAATAAAACTTAATTTTAAGGTATCATTTTTGTAATAAATAATATTATTATTTTTGTTAAATATTAATTTCAAGAATCGGGCCTTACCTCCTAGCTTTAACTATCTAAGTCTTTAACCCCAATTTCAGGAAAACTTAACAAATAGACTACATCATAAACGCAAACAATTACTCGAACTATAGAGAAAAACGAATATGATCTCAAATCCCCAACTATATGAGATCTTAGCCTATTGATTAAGACTGATGGCTTGTGTAAATACAATTCCCATTTGTAATTTGTATTGCCTTTGATTGATTTAGATCAATCCCGACTATAATAAGCTGATCTAAAACTAAAATAATCTATTAACTATTATTAAAACAAAACGTTGTTGACGTCATCACTGTCCACATGTCACTCACATAATAAATTTTTTCCCACCTAAATGCAAGGATGATGTCATCTTTTTTTTTTTGGTTTTTTTGTGGAGCAACCATATTTAAAAATTTTAAATTTGAATATTGAAAGCTTCTACATTACAATTACAACCTATCAATTTATCTTTAAAAAATGAAACAATTATAATAGTACACTAATGAATGGACTCCTACATTGAAATATGTATTAGGCGACGTTGAACATGTATTATATCATAATTTTGATGAAAATCTAAAACTATAAATTACAAATATTTTTGTAATAATTCTTATTTATATTTATCCATTTTTTTTAAATGTAAAAATTATAAAAATAAATTTTATATAAATCATGCATCGCACGGGTTCTAACCTAATAATATAATATATTCTCTCACATAAACAATGTAGCACATATGAATTGAGTGTACACAACTTACCATTTTCCTTACTTAACACCCAATCAAAGAATCCAATCCTAATGTCACTATCCTTAATCCCTATCTTATAGGAGTAAATCACTATTCCCTCCTTATTAACTAAGCATAAAAAATCATCATATCATAACTCAGTTTTTCCCTTCACTACAACAAAACAATAAACTTCCTAACTACCTTCTCTCCCAAATTCACTCAATTCCACTCTTCTTCTTATACTGCATCTATAAAATCACCCCAAAAAAAAACGTCATCATACAAAAAATAAAATAAAAATTGAAGCTTTCATCAATGGCGACCGTTTCAGCTTGGCCAAACAATCCAAACCCTAACCCTAATTCTCCATCTTCTTCCCCATCTTCATTCCTCCAAGTTGATCCAAACCTCCCACCACAACCTTCATCGCCGGCGACTTCCATGTCGGAGCAATCTGATCACCTTTACTTCGATTCCAATCCCGAAGAATCTGATTCTCTCTCTCCTCCTTCTTCTCTTCCCCCAATTAGAACTTCTTTATCGGAAAACCCTAACCCTAATCCCAATTCCCCAAATTCGCTTTCATCTTCTCAACCTCTTGCTCTTCTTCATGTTTCGTTTAATCAAGATTATGGGTGCTTTTCATCTGGGACTGATCGAGGGTTTAGAATCTATAATTGTGATCCTTTTAGGGAAATTTTTCGAAGGGATTTTGATCGAGGTGGGGGTATTGGGAAGGTGGAAATGTTGTACCGATGTAATATTCTCGCTTTAGTAGGTGGAGGACCTGACCCTCAGTACCCTGTTAATAAGGTTATGATTTGGGATGATCATCAAAGCAGGTGTATTGGGGAATTGTCGTTTCGGTCGGAAGTTCGCGGTGTTCGGCTTCGTCGTGATCGAATTGTGGTTGTTTTGGAGCAGAAGGTGTTTGTTTATAATTTTGCAGATTTGAAGCTATTGCATCAGATTGAGACTAGTGCTAATCCGAAGGGGTTGTGTGAGGTTTCGCAATCGGCGGGGAAGTTGGTGTTAGTCTGTCCTGGATTGAGGAAGGGGCAAATTCGGGTTGAGCATTATGCTTCTAGAAAGACTAAGTTCATTATGGCTCATGATTCTAGGATTGCTTGCTTTTCCTTAACTCAAGATGGAGGTCTTTTGGCTACCGCGAGCTCGAAGGGGACGCTTGTGAGGATCTTTAACACTTTTGATGGTACATTGCTGCAGGAGGTAACTTCTAATTCGAGTTTCGTTTTTCGCTTGAGAAATAATTTATATTTGATTTGTTTCAAATGGCATTGCTTTTTGGTCTTTCTTTCTTATAGATAAATATATGTGTTCATGTGTTTCATAGCCAATTTGATTTAGAAGTATACACAGTGACAGAATTTTGAGATATCAAGTATGCCTGTGTCTTGTGATGCCGGATAGTGATATTTACTGTTTGTAATCTCGAGATTGTATGTAACTTTTGATGATGATAGGGCTATAAACATTATGAGATTGTGTTTAGTTGATGCCTGACATCTCTTATGAAGTTGCTTCATTTGTTGAGACTAGGTTGAAGAGAGTGGAATTGTAGTGTAGTTGAAAGCCAAAGAGGCAGAATGCAAATTTTAGGTGGCTAGGTGAAGAAATTTCTTTTTATCTTTCACATTGTGGGAGTAAAGTGATAGCTGGCATGTTTGTAGTTGATATAAGGAGAGGAAATGGATAAAAATGGGTAACAGTTAACTAGTGAATGCCTTAATGGTCATTTGAGGGCCGCAAGCTTTATGTTGTGTTTGGTTTGGTGTCGGCTTGAGAAACGGTAAATAGCTTGAAGAATGCAACAATGGTTATTATAGCTCATCAAGGATGTCATTAAATTTAATTACGAATTATGTGATCACTACAAATTTTGGAGGTAATTTAGATGCAAACAAATAAATGCATAAGTTATTGGGAGCTGCAACCACAGAAACTTGGTTGCCACAGTTGTCAGCATCTGATAACCACATATGCAGCTGAAAATATATGAATATCTGTAGCATGTTCTGTGTCCACTAAACTATCGGATGAAGAACTTGAAGTATTATTCATTACCACTAGTTATGTTTGTTTGTAAATAATCACTATTGACGGAAGATTATCTGATTAAAACCCAAATGGCACTGACTATAACAATTTCCCTAATATAAAGCTGATCTAAAACAGCAAATTATTTTAAAACTGGACTATGAAGGATTTTGCTTCCCTTTCACTTGGTTCCCCTATTTGATTTTTAATATTTTGTAGCTTTCATTAATGATTTTTTTTCCTCAATCTCAATGGCATACAAGATTGCCAATGAATCTTTCATATCAGATTTATTGGGTACTGTAGGTTAGAAGAGGTGCAGATAGAGCAGAGATATACAGCTTGGCCTTCTCTACCACTGCTCAGTGGTTAGCTGTTTCAAGCGACAAGGGTACTGTTCATGTCTTCAGCTTGAAGGTTAATTCTGGTTCCCCAGTCACTGAAAATCCAAATCCTGCTCTTGAAAGCAATGCTGCTGGTGCACCTGCAGGCTCATCTCTTTCTTTTATTAAAGGTCAGTCAGTCACTACTTGCAATATATATCATTAACTATGTCTTCTATTGTGTGCTAAATATCAGCATCTTGTATAATTTTCGGATTTCCCTCTATGATGGAATGTCAGTTAGATTTACAAGAACTGAAAGTTTATTTATTTACTAATTTATTTATTTACTAGATTTAAACCCGTGCAATGCACGGTTTTTATTTATAGTTAAACTTATCATTTAATATTTAATCGAAATAACAAAATATATATACATAATATTACTAATTTTTTTAATCATATACAATTAAGGTTCATACATATACAAACAAATTTTTAAATCTTCCAGGCTTCAATTCCATTATACTTTGTAAATCAATCGTTGATCATGGCTGTTGATAAGTTGCGTATTTAAACCCACCCCCTTGAATTGCAAAATTAACCTCCCTGTTCATCGCATTCAAGAATTTCTCAGTGTTCAAATTCTAAAATATGCTTCTTTCCCTGCAAAAGTTTTACATTGAAAAAAATATTGGATTTAAAGTGGTGATAAAGTTATTAGATATGATAAATTTTATTAACGTAGCGAATAAATGTTAAATGATGAACATTTTTTTTTTCCCGGAAAAGAGAAAGGATATATTTTTAGTTTCAATGATTATTTCTTATTTTTTTTGTTTCTAATCCAAAACTGATATTTTTTTTTAATAATTGAAGGTGATTTCATTTTTTTTATTAGTATATTTTTAAAAGATATTTTATTATAATCACTTCTCATATTTCATTATTTTTTTTATCTAATCCCATTTTTTTCTAAAAATCAATTGAACTTGAATTTCATTTTTTAAGTTTAATAGTATTATTTTATATATACGAAATAAAATAAATTGTTTCTTTTCTCTTAGATAAAATTTTCAATTTTTAAAGATAATATTTTATTTTTATAATAAATTTAAACCTTTAATTTTAATCCTACGTGGCGCTTTAAAATAATAATTCTATGTGGCATAACCCTATACGTAACACGCTAAAACTACTAATCCTACATGGCGCTCTAATAATTTTTAAAAAATTAAAATCCTATGTGGCTCTCTAAAACCTCAGGAAAAAAACTCCCCTTTATATATATATATATATATATATTGATGCTCGGTTTTAGGTATTATGATGTGTGGATTGCTATGATTTTTTAAAATCACAATAATTACTTATGTTCAAAATCATTTTTATTGTGAATCTTGAAAAATAGTTTTTTTTTTCCTTAAAAAAATATTTGATAAATTTTAATTTACCATCTCATTCGAGTATTGTATAATTATTCAAAGTTGTAAATTATTTTTTATTCTTTATGGATACACACTTATTTTTTATGATTTAAGAAATATAGTATTACATTCGTTATTTTGCCATATTTTAATTCTTAATTAAATTGTAATCCTTTTATTTAATTTAAAATTTTGTATATTTATGAATCTCATTCATTGGATATTTTGATAAAATTCCTAAATCATAAGATAACAATTTTTTTTAACACTAAAGTTATCTTTCGTTGTTTTGTTTATTTTACTTAGCACTTGAATTTAAAATCTCAAACCTTATTCGTTAATTTTGCTTGTGTGACGATTAAAATTTTTAATTCATAATTAAATTACAATTCTATTTTGAAATAATTGCTTTGCTTATGCGTTTTTATAATACTCCCTCTGTTTCAAAATGTTGTTCCATTTAGAATCTTTTGACTATTAAAAAATAAAGGAAATCTTCTAAATTTCTTTCTATATATAAGAACAAACATAGTTGTATGAGATTTAGTTTTATTCGTCTCAATGAGTACATTATTAATATCTAAATTTTTATAATATTTGCTAGTGTGATTAAAGTTGTTTGCGATCAAAAATTTGCATCCATATATGTAAATAAATTTTTTAGTTTTTTTAATTAATTTAAATTTTAGTAGCTCAAGATAATTTTTAGTCCTTAAAAAAGATAATTATTACTCCCTTCGTTTCATAATGATGTTCCTATTTATGTAAATCGATGTAAGTTTTTACCCATCTTTGACCGCAAATATCTTTGTATCACATTAGCAAAAATTATAAAAGTTAGATATTAATAATGTACTCTTATTTTTAAAAAGTAAAAATTTCCAAACAAGAACATCATTGTGGAACGGAGGGAGTAGTTTTTTAAATAATTTAAATCTTATTTAATCACTATTCGTTGTTTTTACCTAAGTGGCAAAACTCTTAAATCTCATTTGTCACTTTTACTTAGGTGGCAAGTGAATTTTTTAATTCTAAAATAAAATACAAATATAATTTTTAATTGGTCTAAATAATGCCTTTGCTTATGTGGCGCGCCGAATGCTCTAAAAAATGCCTACTTTATTTATATGTAATATATTAGATTAGATTAGATTTTATTTTGTTATTTCACAAAATGGATTTTCAGTGGCGACAATTAAATACTTCGTATTAGACAAGTATTTCTCATTGCTTATTGACTTTATTTCTTAAGTTGATTATTAGCATTACATGTAGCGAAAGAGGGATTTTCTTGTACTAAGGGGTTTTTTCATTTGTTAAATGTATCATGTCCTACTGTTCTTTTAGTGAGCTCAATGAGTTTCATAGCCTAACGAAAGATATTGGAAACATGGACACAGTTGTCTGTACTTTGTTTGTTTACAAACATTTATCCACTTCTATGTCGTCCCTGCCCCTTGTGTTTTTCTCTTAATTACTTTCCATTCACCCATTCCCCCTATTACAAAGAATTGTGCCCCTTAGCCTACCATAGCTTAATAAGGATTTTGGATGGTATAGAATATAATAAACAATTTGTTTAACTTTTTAACTTTTAAGGGTTTCTGTGTAAATTTTTTATAGGCGGCTGTTACTTACATTGAATAACTTATTAACTTTATACCCCTCCCCCCCTCTTTTTTTCTTTTGTAAATTTTTGTTGTGTGTGTTTCCTGATACAAGAATATCCACTTGTTCAATTACATCCGTTCTTTAATAAAAATGCTTAAAACCAACTATTTGGTTAGAAAAAACATTGTGGTATAATATCGTTCTTTGGTTTTTTAGGGCAACAATTTCATGGACAAAACAGCCTAGGCTGTGCGAACTGTGTATTGCCTTAAAATTGTTATAAGGCCTCTGTACCAATCAAGCTGATGGTGCTGATACTTGCATTGAATCTGATTTTGTTGGCTGTGTAGAAAAATATTGCACGTTTGGTGTTCATATGAAATTAGGTTGGTACTCATAGATAATGCTAGTTTGCTAGATAGTACCTTTTTTTGTTTTTTTTTTTTTTTTGAAAGATAGTACTTGTAAGTGCATTGTTCTTGTTAGTTTGGAGAATCAAACTAAGGCTGATATGTCATCGATTTTTAAGTAATATATAAGGCTGATAGTTCTCATTTTCTTGACTTTTTGGTCTTGAGTACGTTAGAGGAGCTTAAAAATAGCTACTTTTGTCATTCTTTTTGTCAATTGCTTAACCCGTTAAGCTGTTACTGTGCTTGTCTTTATGTTAGCCCCTTTCTTTTGCTGTTAGTTACTGTGTTGTGACCATAGATTGATGGAAGTGTAACTTGGTTTTTGGAAAATTGTATTACTAATAATATTATAGTTGTTTCTATTACATGCTGGCCTGAGTCATTTTCGTTGTGCAGGAGTATTGCCTAGGTATTTCAATTCAGAATGGTCAGTTGCTCAATTTCGTTTACTTGAAGGGAATCAGTATATCGTTGCATTTGGGCATCAGAAGAATACAGTGGTAATTCTTGGCATGGATGGCAGGTCAGTAACCAAATAGATAGCACATCTAAGGTTTTATTATTTCTTTTTTATGGTATAGAGAGTATATACAGCTCTTTAAATTTCATGTTATGCTAAGAATTTATATTGTTGAGTGTTGCTGAGTTCATCATAATTATAGACATTTCTACTACTGCAATGTTGATGATGCTGTGGATGTTGGTTTATTTCCCTCCTCCCCTAATGGGAACTAAGATTTCAACTAAAAGCCATTATATTGCACCCCTTGGCTGTAACAGGGACGACTTTTTTATCAAGTCCTTTCCATTTTTAGCTTTTGAAGGGTGCACACTGAGCTGCAGGCTGCAGCATAAAAGATCCATAATTTTTTAAAGCAATTTTTTATGCTGATTTTTTTAACTTCAAAAGTACCCCCCACCCCCACACCCCTTTTTCTTTTTTTTTTTTTTTTTCATTTTTTTTTCCTTTTGGGGGGAGGATTATGAGCAATCAAAATTACTACTCTCACACAAAATTTAATTGAGTACCTTGTGTTTCAACATGCTGTTACACCCCTAGTATAGTGGATGGCCAAGATTAATTAATTCATAAAAAGCGAAATGTTGTAAATAACCCACTGCGGCCCAAGCTTGGCCTTGGCCATGGCCAATATGCCTAGGTTTTCTATCCGTTTTGCAACTCTGCCTTTCCACTTTGCTGACTTCCTCCCTGCCTGGATTTTCCCTGGTGATTTGGCAAAGCTACAATACAGCTTTTGCCATCTTGATTTCATGCCCAGCTTGAATATATTGGCCCTGGTGGTTGTATAGAACTTTTTTTTTCTTCTTCCGTATGAGTTTAAACATGGAACTCCTTGTGCTTCCAACACTATTGACCCTCTAAAGCAATATAGGTCATAATTTAAAGCCACAGTGACATGAAAACCAACCAAGTAGTCTTCTATTGGTTAAAATATCCACTGATCTTCGCAATGTAAGTCTGAATTTTTCAGTAAGCCCTGTGGAGGTGCCTGTACAACTGAAGTGGAGAAAATACATTTGTAATTAAAATTCAATTTACCGTCAGATGAACATATGTTATAAAATCACTTGCATATATTTCATAGTTATAAAATATGTTACTGGTGATGTACCTCAGCAGTTAGCATACCTTTTTCAATCACTGAATGTTTCATTGACCATTGTTAATCTACCTGTATTTTGGGTATCAAATTCTCAAAGTTATTGGTGAGATTTGATGTTTTTTTTTTTTTTTTACAAGAATCCAGTAGCAAGACTCCCAATTCCAATCACCATCTTGGGACATCTTATTCTTAATTCAGACTTGCGACATGTCTATCAATATTGAATTCACCTGTTTCTGCGTTGTAGCATTCAAACCTTGCAAATCCCTCTCCTTGTTTCTAGTTGCCTTTTTGTTTCTCTTTTGAAAAGATTTTATGGTGCCTTTTATTGCTTCAGCCTAACCATACACATCCTTTTTTCTTCCTCCCCTTCAATTGAATACTAGAGAACTTTTTTGTGAGCATGTTTTGTGCATAAGGTAATTTTTATGATTGTACTATGGGCAATACAAGTTTCTTTGAAGACTGACAGTTTTGTTCGTAATGTAGCTTCTACCGCTGCAAGTTTGATCCTGCAAAGGGTGGAGAGATGACCCAACTGGAATATAACAACTTTCTAAAGCCAGAGGAACCCTTTTAACAGAAGCACAGGAAATAAAAAAGAATGTAGCATTCCTCTTGATCCCACTCCCCTTCAATGTATATTGTTATGATTTTTGTTTAACCATTTCGGTTACCTCTGTATCTATTAAGCTTTCAGAGGTATACACTACGCATGTTTATCTTGTAAATATTGACTTATTACTTATATGGATCAGGGTAATTGGATGCTCTTTAACTGATAAGATGTAATATGTGAAGCTGCTTACTTACAGACCCTTCCTCGCACATGTTCTTTTATAATGTCGTTAATACTTCCTAAGTTTAGTTGCAATGTTTCAACTTTACACTATTTATCCACCATGTTTGATTATCTTTAATATTTCATATTTATCTTAAAATAGTTACGTGAGATCTAGTTAGAATCTTAAAATTGCCTTAAATATATCGTTTAAATATCAACTTTTTGGTCCGTATAGTGGTATGGGTTTGGAATTAGGAATGGGGTTAAGGTGGTATTGGGTTGGAATTTGATAGTTAATACCATGTGTTTTGTTCAATTTTGGAATGGAATCCCTCACTATTCCGTCCTTTTTTTTGATACTTAAGGGAAAGGAATGAGTCAAACCCACCTCCCTCCAAAGGTTTTTAAACCCTATAATTCATGGGTTTGAGGTATGAGTTTAAAATTTATACTATTGACAACCAAACATATAGTATGAGTTTAGTCATTCTAAACCCATATCTCATACCTATATTCTACGAACCAAACACCCCCTTATAAATATTTAATTTTAGGGTTGAAATTATGCATTAGTTAGAGTGAAAATAGAATACGATTGCAAAATAACATTACAACTACGTCGGTGGCCTGTGGGTTCAAACTGAAAATGATCTTTACAATGTTTAGACCAAAAATCAGCACACCTCTATTACCATTTCCTAGGTCACCGCTGAATGTGTAGACTATATTCCCTGGGTTTCTTGTGATTGTCTGTTAATTTTTTTTATTTTTTATTTTTTATTTTTTTTTGGGCTAATATTGTACGGAGTATTATACTTAATTTATTTTTACTGAACTTTACTTATTTTTTATTAAATTTTATTTAATTTTTTTTTTTATTTCGTATATAATTCTCACTGCTTAGCTTATTTTTACATAACAATTTGCGGCATAATATTTTGTTTTGATTTAAGAAAAAATTAGAAATAATAATCCCAACTTTCATCAATTTTGGTAGAATAATCCCAACTTTGGATTATATTGGAATAATCCGAAATTTGGGGGGTCTTCTTTTTCTTCAATCCCAAATACTGGTTACCGGTTGAATGGGTTAATTTTTTATTTTTTTTTGGTTAAAATGACACGTGTTGCAAATTAAGTGGTTAAAAAAGATATTAAAAAAACAAAAAAAAAACCAACCAAAACCCCAACCACCTTAGAACTCCGGCAACATGCCACCTCCCCCGCCTTACTCGCCAAATCGTCGTCCCTCCCCCACCACTAGACTCGCCGCTCCGGCGCTTCCCCTAAGCCACAGTCCCCCTCCCCGAAACCCCCACGCAACCACCTATTAAACCCCTCCATCCCCCATTTCGGAAACTTCCAACCACCACTCTGCTTACCCCAAAATCCTAGCGGCTAGGGTTTCGACGTTGAGGAAGTGGTTGTTGGGGGTTTTCGGGAGTGAGGGAGGGGTTTTGAGGGTGTTTCGAATGGTTGGAGGGGTTTAAAGGGAGTTCCGGTTGTGGAGGGCGGAAAACCAAATCGAGAAAGGAGGGGATTGGGGGTGGAGGTGGGTCGCAACACCGGCATAGGGTGTTTGGGGGGGAAAGCGGCGCACTGTTGAGGCAGGGGAAGGGAGGGGTAGGTGCGGCCGGCGGTGGTAGGTGGTGGTGGTGGTGGGGTTACGGTGGTCAGGTAGGGGATAAGGGTTTTCTGGTTTTTTTTAAAAAAAAATTAATTTTTCTGACACGTGGCACATAATCTATAATAACAAGTCATTGACTTTTGTTGACCAGTTTGGGATTGAAGAAAAAGAAGACCCTTTAAAGTTCGGATTATTCCAGTATAATCCAAAGTTAGGATTATTCTGACAAAATTGATGAAAGTTGGGATTATTATTTCTAATTTTTCCTAGATTTAAACCTATTTAGACTAATTTTACTCTACCAATCACATACTTGTAGGACAAAATATAATGTTGATGTTGCTACATGTGAACGGCAAAGCTGTAAGTAGAGCATAATTATCTAATTATTTGCATTGCTTAGGATACTTGCAGTTCATTGTCAGTTTCAGAGTTGGGCTCAGAATCTGATCATCTTGTTTAGGGGACCACTTATACTGTACCAATTGCTAACCATGGAATTTCAATCTCATTTAGAGCTATACTTAAACTAGCATATTCTGTAATTCATTACAATTTTCGAAACAATTTTATCAAATCATCAATTCAAGTATTCAACAATGTATGGTTTGTCTGAAAACAAAGTGTGTGTACTAGTTATTATTTCAAAGAAAAATGTATGCAAAATGTAGGCCTTTAACCTAATACATTATATAATATACACATGGTCAATCCAGGTGTATCGGTTAATTCAAGTGTATCGAATGTACTCGGTACATATATTGTGCCCATTACTCCTCAAAATGATAAGAATGTGTCGAGGCCTCGAGGGTATGGTATGCATAACTACTCATATTACAATTATATTTCCTCCGGTTTTAAATAATTGCTCCACTTTTTATTTCCGGCTGTTTTTAAATACTTGCTCCATTTCCTTATTTGGAAAGCTTTTACCATATTTAATTAATTTCTCTCACCTAGTGGACCCACCATAAATCATATTTTATTAATTTCATATTCTCTCTCTTCCAATTTTCTTCACTATTTTTGCTTTTTACAATTTTTTATTCTTCCACCTACCCCACTACTTACATATTTTATTACTTTCTCCAATTTCTTCTAAAACTCCGCGGATGGAGAAATGGAGCAAGTATTAAAAAACGGAGGGAGTAAATGTTAAAAGACCAACTCAACCAAAATGTTTATCTGATGGTTAAGGCCCTACTCGGCCCTTAATATTTCACTTTGAAAGGAGGGTACGTGAGTATGATTCGAACCCGTGACATTTGTGTCACATTGGTTTTGATACTAAGTTAAAAGACCAATTCAACCAAAAGTTTAAGCTGATGATTGAGATCCATGATTATGTTCTATCAATAAGTAATTATTGCATTAACCAATTACTATAAATCACGATCTATAATTTTTTTCAATAAATATGATCACCATAATAATAATATTCGAAAATTAAAAGTCACCCTTAATGGATCATTAGTAGTATATTTGACAAATTTCATAATTAAATCATATAGAACCACCCCTTATTTGATCATCAAACCTAAAGAGTTTTTCCAGTTATGTACCTGCTCCAATAGATTCCTAATTAGAAATGGCCACTTTGTTTGGTTATTATAACCTAATTAACATCAACAAGCAAGAGATATAATGCAATTATTCACCAAATTTTCTTGTAGAACAAGAACTAATAAAGCAAGTAAATAATATTGTATTCATATTTATATTTTTAAATGTAGTTTTCTATAGAGTCCAACTACTGCATTTCTTGAGATGCTCCAACCTGAATTTGATTAATAAAATGGCCTTATTAATTAATGAATTAATTAAGTCATAATAACCAAACAAAGTGGCAATTTCTAACGGGTAACATTGACCCAATCATATTGATAAATGTGAAAAAGGATCCTCCATTCTTTTATTCGGATCTAGTACATAATACAGACAGATTTGAAGATTGTTCACAGAAATTTGTGTTCTGACTTGACCTGGTCATACGTACGACTCATGCATTTTTAACTATATGAAGAAATTTTTAAATTTTTAATGCCAAGGAAAATAAAGTTTTAACCAAAAATGTACATTATATTAAAAATAAAGTAATAAGATAGGTCAAATTATATAGACTTGGAATCCCAATATCTATATTGTGTGGATTACAAGCCCTAAGCAATTTTATTGCTTTAAAATGTAAGGATTAAGTAAACCTAATCAATGTGGGTGATCCATTACTTATATGCCTAAGAAAGTCTTTTCAGCGAAAATTTGATAGCTAACGTGGTATGTAATTAGTAACTAGTTGTTCTTATTTTTCAATATTCAGTAGTATTGGACTACCTCTATTTGAATTAATATTCCGTATTCTTTTTTGGTAGGTAAGATGAAGGTCTATTAGGATGAATCCCCTTTTGAGTTAACTCGATCTGTATTAGTACGCTGTACACTTGGAGAGTAAGATCAGAGGTAAGGTACAAGCCGGGATCTCCTCTCTTAGAGCATTATTCCTAGTAGGATTGAATAACCAACTTTTAAAGGTTGAAAGTGTCTTCATTTCCACCAAACCAAACTTAACTTAGTTATCGTATCACATCTTAAAAAATTTACTTCATCTCAATTTAGATCACCTTTTCATTGGACATTCATTATAATTTCTTCACATGATGTATACAAAATTCGATCTTAAGTTTTCATTTACATGCGTCCACACATCTTGGCAAATCTAATTTCGGTCATAGCTTGTTTTCTTCCTAGCTAGTATCTAAATAAATGTTTATACTTTATAGTCATCTATCAAATTATTAGTAGCCATTGTGCTCCACAAACTTAATCACATGGTAATTTTAATTTCATTAAATTCTTCCATTAATAAATAATTATTGTATAAATGTGAGGGCAGTTAAACCGAGTCTAGGTATAATTATTGAAGGATGGTAGTTCTAGAGGTTTAGATTATTCTTCAGCTCTAGACTCTAGGCGGTAGGCAGTGCATAGATGAGAACAATTGACTAATTGATTGATTGTGTGCAATCGAATTATTGTGCATTTTCAAAGATACTGATTTTGTAACTTTGACTATATCCTTCCTTAGTCAACAATAAGTGCCTAATTAGTTTGAATAGTTTGAATGTGGTGAATATGTGAAACCTGCAATCCCATTCCTCAATACATTTATGCCAAATTCTTCTAGGGTCGATTCATACCAAACTTTCTTTGAGAGGACTTCAAAGTGAGCTTAGTCTATCCTCAATCATGTAACTATGTAAGTATCCACTCCTATATTGAAAGTCATTTCTATTGTTACAGAAAGTCACCCTGTAATTACATAAAATAAGACAATTTAAAAGCTATATTGAAGCATTTATTATTTGATGAAAGGGGTCTTAGGTGCAAAGTATGTGGCCATTTATTTGTTCATAACTACTCCTTTTGGTAGGAATATGGGTCCTTTTGGTAGCAATGCTAGCCATTCCTTCCTAGCTAATTCTAAGGATCAATTACAAACAAAGATAAAATATAGCGAGAACAGCACAAAACAACCCTCGTAACAAGAACAATACATTTTTTTAAATGGTAAAGAGGACCCTGATCAGACTTCAATCCTCAATGCTTTTATAGCCTAGTATTTACGGACCAGGTACTTGGGAGTAGATGAAAGAATAAGGAAATCCCTATCCTCAAATACTCTCACTTGATGATAAAACAATACATGAAAAGTGATAAAACCACGATGATCTCAAAAAGAATTGAATCAAAACCATACACTTCCACTGCCGAACATAATTATATATAGTGTACTAATTTAAATTAATTAAGCATTATACCCTTCTAACAGTCAGCCCTATGCTTGAATTATTGTTGCTAAGGTGTGCAATCTACCAACCTAACCAAGGTTTATTATTATCTTTTTAAAGGAGAGCTAGGTTACTTGGGAATTTTCTAATTAAACACAATTATTTATATAACAGTAACATTATATTGTATAACAAAGTTTCATATGTAGCTGGTCATATCGTGTGGCCGGGGTTACTTGGTCAGGGGTTATTCGGTTAGCCAGGGGTTATTCAGTTAGGGATTATTCGGTCAGCCTGGGATTATTTAGTCAGGGGTTATTTGGTTGGTCAGGAATTACTTGGTCAGGGGTTACTCGATCAATCAGGGGTCAATCGGTCAGTCAGGGGTTACTCAGTCAGTCAGGAGTTAGTTGGTCTTGGGTTATTCGGTCGGTCAGGAGTAACTTGGCCAGAGGTTATCCGGTCAGTGTTTTTGTGTGTGCCAGCAAGCCACACGGTGTGACCATCCACACAAAAAACGCGCTGGTATTATATATTAATGCGTACAAAATAATTATAATATATACGAGATTTGAATTTCTACGATAGTATTCTCAATACATACTTTACCAGCTAAAATAATTGACATCTGATGTACTAGCACCGATTATATAATACAAGTAACTCTTTTACTTGTAGATACACACTAATCAAAATTCCATACTATCATTATATATTCTCTCACTTTCTTATACACTCTCTTACTCTCTCTTTTCTCTTTGGCAATAATAATGGGTGTGAAGGTGTATGGACTCCCAATATCAACATGCACAGCCACAGTTTTGACTTGTTTGCATGAAAAAGAAGTTGAGTTTGAGCTTCTTCTTGTTGATCTCTTTGTTGCTGAGCACAAACAACCTCCTTTCCTCTCTAAAAATGTAAATCTTTCTTCATCTATCTTTTATATTTACATATTTATATTTATAAATATTACAATATATCGATATATATTTTAGTTTTCATTCACTAGCATTATGACTAATTTTTTTCATTAATATTTTTATCTAGAAATAATGTTAAGTTCATTATTACTATTATCATAAATTTTAGTATTTTAATTTGAAAATTATAACTTTTTAATGAGTTTTATACACTTTATTTGCAGCCATTTGGGCAGATCCCAGTGCTTGAAGATGATGATCTTACTTTGTTCGGTAAGTTTTACAACTAAAGTACTCCATTTTAAGTGAAGTGTTTTGAAATTATTAACTGAAATTATTTATCTAAATATGCCCCCCCCCCCCTTTTTTTTTTTTTTCTGATAAATGAAATATAAATATACTCTATTTCAAAACATAGTATTAACGGAGTATATAGTAATGTAAGTTCTTTCTCATATTTCTTCTTCTTCTTTTTCTTCAAAAAAAAAATAAAAAAAAGAAAAGTTCTTTCTCATATTCAATTACACATTTAAATTTAATTTATTCATATATGAGTAAAACAATACTACAAAGTATATATAATATAATAGTTCGTATTATTTTATTCATGTAGTAAAACTTATGCACTCTACCATCATTATATAAATGTAGCAAAGAAATTACTCTATGTTTATTCAATTGTATATGCCTCTATTAGACTATTATCGTATGGAATTGTATGTCTATAGTAAATGTTTAGTACTTATGTAGCGCAACAAAAGGTATTAAAATGAACATGTGTCAATCCTTACAAGCAATGATCAATTACTTTCGACATTTCATATTAATTATAACATTTTATGTACCATAAAATATTTTAAGTAGTCAAATATTTTCTAAAGAACTGAGTATGTATTAATTATTTGAAAATCTCTATTCTCTAATCATACTTGAAAGTATTGGCTTTTGTTTTCTTTTCTTTTACAATATTATGAATACAAAGAAGCTTTCCTAATTAACTTCAAATAAACACCATTAGAGATATAAGAAGAAGAAGAATTGATTTGATAACCCAACTATGATACTTATCCATTCATAACTACAAGTTACTCTGTATAATAGGACATTGAGAACACATAGATAGCCTTTTCGATTTCATTGTTTTTGTTTTTGCTTTTTTGGGTATGATGTTTATATTTGAGTACTCGTTGTAAAACATGATTGTCTCTTTTCAATTTAACTTATTTTCAAGTATTTTATGAAAAATAAGTTCAAACTATTAAGTTCATATCAAATAAAATTAATTTAGGAAAAATAAGTTGTGATAAGGGTTAATAAGGTTATCAAAGTTCAATTTACAATAACCGAAATAAGTTCTAATAAGGTCTAGTAAGCTCAAATAAGTTCATATTTGTAAATCAAGTGAATAGAACACACCCAAGATGTTTAATATTACTACTTTTAGCTACTTTTTTCGTAACGCTTACTTTGATCTATCCCTAATTTAATCTGAATCCTAACTTCTCATCTTGTTTCCATTGTCATATACTAGAATCTCGAGCAATCTCATCATACATAGCAGAGAAATACAAGGACAATGGAACAACAGATCTCCTAAGACAAGGAGACCTAAAAGAAGCAGCAATAGTTAAAGTATGGATGGAAGTAGAAGCACATCAATACAACCCTGCAATTCAACCAATCATATACCAATACTTTGTGGCTCCAATACAAGGCAAAACTCCTGATCAAACAATCATCGACGATAATCTTGATAAACTTGGTAAACTACTTGACATCTACGACGAAAAGCTAAGGTCTACCAAGTACTTAGCTGGGGATTACTACACCTTAGCAGATCTTCATCATCTTCCTTACACTCATTATTTCATGACTACTCCTTTTGCTACGTTAATTGATAGCCGCCCTAATGTTAAGGCTTGGTGGGAGGATATTTCTTCTAGACCGGCTTTTAAGAAAGTTTCTGAAAATATGAAATATGGGGAGAATTAAATTAGTTATAATACAAAGTTTGGGGGAATTTAATTATTTCTAAGAACAATTGATTTATACTTGTTTAAGTGAGTAATGTTGAGATGATCTAATGAATGTTGCAAATTTTTGTTTGGTAAAATGTAAACTTTTTTTTTTTTTTTTTTAAATATAATTTATAGTTTAATGTTGTTATTAATTACTTTTATTTCTCTTTGATTTCATAAATAAATATACCTACTTTGGTTGAATGATTAATTGTACCATAGTTTTATTTTCATATTTCATATGTACCCAGCTTTTGATGTACCCATCTGCTTTTTTTTAGGATAATAAACATGAATCTATAGTCGTCATCAATATATTTATTTCCGTATTATAATTTTTATTAGAGGTTATGTTTGGAGACTACATATTAAAACGACTTTAACAAGACCCTAACTATGTTTTTCCATTGCATGTTGGTGAATAATTGTGGTCGAACTTTACACTCTTTAACCAAGAGTACAATAAATGGTTACATCATTAAAAAACGTAGTATATACATCTTATACCATACTTCAATTTGTATCAAACTACCAAACTATGACATAAAGGGATTGTATTTCAATTTAATATTGCACAAGATTACAATTCAATTTTGACATTGCGTTTACCCAATTAATAATTCAAAGGAGATCATAAGAAAAATATGGAGTATGAAAGATGATAGAATACATTAATACGAATTTGAATCCAATAACAGCTTATTTGATTATTTATTTATTTATTTTAATCATAAGGATTAGTGTACAAATAAGTTCCTCACATCTAAGAAGCAGATCAGATAAGGTAAACCAAATGTAGCTTAAATATATTTAAACTCTGTGCTAAATTTAATTAAGGAGCTTAGTGTCGTTTAGTTAGGGAACGTGGGCTAATTCATTGAGTGAGTTGGGCTTGGATTAAATGATGGAAATACATATTTTAATTAATGGGTAGGATAAATAAAATGCCACGGATTTGGGCCAATTTAAGAATAGGCTAATCTTAGGATTTAAAGATTGGGTAGTTGGGCTAATATAACTCTTTAATTGTAGGAGGGAAAAATAAGAGAATCCCACCACAAAGTTTGTTTAATGGAGTTTGAAACCACATATGCAAATAAACTTTTTCCGACCAAGCCTTGTTTGGTATAATCAAACTTAAATTGGGTGATACAATTAAGAATTAAGGTGTTTCTTCTATCTACTCATCATGATTTCAAAATGGTGTTTTTTGGTTAACATAAAAAACAATCACGATAACATACAAATTATCATGGACTGAATTAGACTGGACCAAAGGCCGGAATTTTAAAATTCAAGAATCGAAGACCAGACTAATTTTTAAGGAGTTTTAGATCGGACTAGTTTAAAAATTATATATCTTGATTTATTTTTCTATACTTTTAATATTTTTTATCATAATATGAAAACAAGAAAAATATATATAAGAAAAATGATTATTCAATATCTATTTTGAACACCTAAAATGAAATAGCTCATAATATAAAAATATTTGTAGCATATAAAACGTAAAAATCAAAGATAATAAAGGTTTTAACGATAATACTTTTAAAACAATAACCGGTTAGGTTCAAGACCGATTTTTAAAGGGTTATAGACTAGACCGAACTATACCAGACTGGAGATCTTTTTAAAATTTCTCGATCTAGAGATTGGACTCGGTTTTCACGGTCCGATCGGTCTATTTTTCCGGCCAGACCGAATTATGAGCACCTTTACTAGTCTAATCCACTACTACTTTTTTTATTTTTTTATTTTTTTATATTATTATTATATTTCTATGCCTTATCATATTCCTTTTTTTTCAATAAAATATATTAGTTTCACTATATATCTTATAATTTTAGGAAAGATTTTCCAATTGCAGCCATTCAAAGTTTGTATTTTGCAAATTATAGCCATTTAAAAAAAATCGCAAATTGCAGCCTAAACTACTAATGACTTGTTCTGCCATTTAAAAAAAAATTGCAAAATTATAGCCGAAAATTACTAATAACTTGTTCATTGCCACCCAAATCAATTTTTTCTTCGATTTACATGCTGAAAATGTTCCTTAAAGGTCTTAGGAGTCGCTTTAGTGTTTTAGGGTCCGAATTGAGCTCGGAATTGGCAAAAAATTAACATGAGCGCATCGATTTACGTATCAAAAAATGTATAGATTTGTGTGCAATTTTTTTTACTGTGAAAACGAGGCACTCACGTTAAATTTTTGCCAATTCCAAGCTCAATTCGGTTTCTTAAGGACTAAAATAACCCCTAAATCCTTTACAGAATATTTTTAGCACGCAAATCGATGAAAAATTAATTTGGGTGGCAATTTACAATTTATTAGTATTTTTGGCTACAATCATAGTTTGCAAAATACAAATATTAAATGAATGCAATTGGTAAATTTTTCCTAAATTTTTAATTACCCTAACTACCCACATACATTTTTTTATCTTCAAGTTAATTATTTCGCCTAAAAATATGTGTCGGTCAAAGTGTAACACTTAAAAAAATGACGGGAGCAAGAAAGCTATCATGATTCATGGCAAAAGTGAAAATGACCTAAACAAAATTTCTATGCATTCAATACTTTTTTTAGGAATTATGGACAAAATAAACTCGTTGAAACTATTATAAAATATCACATGAAACATTAATCCGATTTGACAACTCTACAAATTATAACGACATAGAATAAAAACCTACTAGATATATAGTTTAAACTCCAAAACATTAACCATCAATAAGAAGGAAAAAAAAATGAAAAAAAAAAGCTTTTTTGTTTTTTTTCCCTCACTTGGATTCGTTCAAAAGTCAACGAAAATGAACGTAGTCAAGATGTGCACTCCCCTAGTTTGTTCCTTGTTAATTCATGTATCGACTACACATTCAACAAAAAGCCATATTAAACAATTGTGGAATGTATATATGTAGTGACTTGCTCGTTCTATAAATTCAACCTCAAATTGTAGCGTTTCTTAGCAATCCTTCTTCTATCATCATCTTCTTCTTTTGTTGTCTAATTTATTTCTATCTTCTCCTTAAGTTCTCTATTTCTCCTCTTACTAGTCTAAGATAAGCCATGGGGATCAAGATTCATGGAAGCCCTTTCTCCGGTGCCACTCTTCGTGTCGTGGCTGCCGCTAATGAAAAGGAACTAGATTTTGAATTTGTTCACGTCGACATGAGTGTTGGTGCTCACAAGCAACAACCTTATGTTGCCCTTAACGTAAGTTTATCACTTAACATCATTTGTTAACTTGCAGTCCTGTACTATTCTTTTGACTAGTATTGTTATTTTTTTGTTATTTAACTTTAAATTTTCGAATCAATTTCTTACATCTTGGTGATAAAATTACGTACATTAAAAAAATGTCATCTAATAGATGTAATTATAAACTTGAGATTGAAAATGATTTGTTCTGTGGAAATCTCACAATCATTGGAATTATATAGCTTACTTTTTTAAGGTAAAATATATGTAAGTCACCAAAGAATCAAAGTTAATTTTTTTCGTTTTATAAATGTATGTTAGTTATAGCATTACTTTGATTGGAGTACACAATAGTTGACAATGATTGTTTCATTGATCAATAATTGACCATAATGTATTGTAGTCAAATACATGTTAATATAGCAGAACTTTTTGGGTCAAACATTTTGATCAAATAATCAGCTCAAAAGTAGATCACCGGGTGCTATAGCTAATCATTGTAGTGATTTTACACTAATTATGTAAAATTTTTAATTTATTTATCTTATCATATAATTTCAGCCATTTGGTCAAGTACCAGCTTTTGAAGATGACGATCTCCAGCTATTTGGTAAGTCAACTCGTATATATATTTAATTAAGGCTTCGTTATGTTCACTTTTTGAATAACTATTTTAGTGAGGTAACTTCTTAGTCTCATTCACCACAAGGCCCAAAACGTTAACAAAAGATCATTTTTGGCACAATAGCAACAATCAATAATATGCATTATTCAATAATATTGTCAAGTAAGAACGTTTCTAATTAAATTTTTTTTCATATCAAACAGAATCAAGAGCAATTACAAAATACATAGCATACGCCTATGGAAGCAACGGCAATGCATTGGTATGTGAGGATATGAAGCAAAAGGCGTCCCAAGCCGTATGGATGGAGGTTGAGGCTCACCAATTCGACCCACCAGCTAGCAAACTGATGTGGGAGCTTGTGTTCAAGGGCATGTTTGGCATGGAAGTCGACATGGCTATAGTCGAGGAGAACGAGGCTAAGTTGGCTAAGGTCCTAGATGTTTATGAGGCTCATTTAGGTCAGTCCAAGTATATGTGTTGTGAAACATTCTCCTTGGCTGATCTTCATCACTTGCCTCAACTTCATTTTCTAATGGGCACCCAAGTTAAGAAGATTTTCGACGAACGCCCTCATGTGAGTGCTTGGTGCACAGATATCTTGGCTAGGCCAGCTTGGGTTAAGACAATAGCCTTGCAGAACCAAGCTTAGGCAAGCTTAAGATCAAGAACCAAGCCAGTATTTTGTGTTTGTTACCTTGTTTGTTTGTATTGATTTGATTTTATAATTTTGCTATTGAATTTCTGTATTCCATCTTTATCATTTTAATTAATAAGAGTACTAATTGCCTGAGTTTTGCTATATACTTCCATCATTCCAAAAAATTGTTGTGATCTTAAATTTAAACTCTCACCAATATTACTACAAAAAAATAGACATTTAGCAACAGATCAAATCCGTTGCTAGATTGAACTTTTCTGTCGCAAAATATAGGTAGCGACAGATTTTGAAACGAAATTACTCCGTTGGCAAAACTATTGTCGCTAAATGAGATTAGCGATGTTGTATTTGTTTTCCGTTGCTGAACTTAGCAACAGATTTTTATTTCCGTCGCTAGTTTTAGCAACGGATTTTTTATTTCCTCTAAATTTAGCAATAGAAAAAATTATTTTGTGTCTAAAAGTAGATGCTATTCGGTTTGACCTCACTTGGGTCAACCCGACTCGGCTTTGCATGTAAGGTTCCTTGAATCTCCAATCTCAAGATTCGCAATAGGTAGGAGTCGTACCCGTGACCTCAAAGTCACATAGTGAAACTCTTACCAACTATACTAAATAATATTTGTTTACTTCTACGCACGTAATTGATAATAGCTACGTGAAAGAAATATTAGAGACATAATTTATAATTTGTCTCTAGTTTAGAAACGGATTTTCAAATCTATATCTAGTTTAGAGACAGATTTTCAAATCCGTCTCTAAACTGAAAATCCGTTTCTAGTTTAGAGATGGATTTTAGTTTATTTAATTCGTCCCTAAAGTAATATTTTACATAATTCGTTTCGAAAATAATTTAGACGGAATTAAAAATCCGTCGCTCATATCAACAACGGAAAAAAAAAAAATCCGCCTCTAATTTAGCAACGGAAAAAATAAAAATCCGACTCTAAATTTAGCAACGGAAAAAAATCCGTTTCTAATTTAGAGATGTATTTTCAATTCCGTTCCTAATTTAGAGACGGATTTTCAATTCCGTTTCTAATTTAGAGACAAATTTTTTTAATTTTGTCTCTAATTTAGAAACGGATTTTTTTAATTCCGTTTCTAAATTAATTTAGAGAAGGATTTTTTTAATTCCATCTCTAATTTAGAAACGGATTGAATTTTGTTGCTAGAATTCCGTTTCTATATGGACATTTTTTTTGTAGTGTATATAGCGCAAAAAATAATTATGTAAAATCTCATGAGATTTTTGTCCATATAAATCAGAGATATTGATAGCCCAAGTTATGCAATAGTAGGAGGATGTGAAAAACAAATGTTGCAATTATTTTGACATGCAAGAAATCTGTGTGAAATTAGAAGGAATCAATTTTTTGATATTAAATTGACACGTGTAATTGTTAGTTGATTTTTTATTTTATTTACAATTCGAGTGGTGAAATCAATTTCGTGGATCAGTATCAATTTGGGTCTTAACAAGTCGAGTCATATTAGTTCACGATTATCTAAAAAGTTAGATATAATTTATTTTAAATAACAAACCCCCTATTCACCCCTTGTCATTGAATTTCCGGAAAGCATTTTCTTTGTTCACAAAATGACAATCTCGGCCTCTCGGGTGCATCTTGATTCTTTGGATATATACTGATTCAGAATTTTCCCAAGGAGGTCTCTGGGAACTATGAACTTTGATGATTCTTTTTTGACAATACTGCTTCTACAGGAGTTGTCATTGGATAGTTGCTTGTAAAACCTTATGACCTTAGTTTTTGCTCTCTCTTCTTGGTTGAAGCAATTGCTTAGTTTTTTCGTATTGTACTTTTACTTCCTTAACGCCTTAGGCCGTGTGCCCGTGTTTGGTGAATAGTTGGAAACTAAAAAAAGATCGTGTTAGTTAATATTAACTAGTTGCTTGTATTCAAACTAGGTTCATAATAATAAGATTATGTTTGTTGCCAACTAATTTAGCTACTGAAATATATGACCAGCTTCTACGTATTGAAAATAACATGGCTAATTCCTAGGAGAAGGCTAAGCTACATGGTTCGTCCTCCTATGAATGCTCATGTGAAGCACTTTCTTTTTTTTTTTTAGGCTTAACCAAAGTTTTTAATGGATTGCTTTAAGTGAGCTAGCTAACTGATTGTATACAATCATCAATCAATCAATAATCAATAACTTAATACTAAAACAGACACCGGAAGTGACACGTATCACACTGTTTTTTCCCTCCAAAACTCACCTTTCCTTTTTAACCCTTTTTTTTTATTTATTTTTTTATTTATTAATATTTGATTCTTTCTATAATAATATCATTCCAAATTTTTTATATTATTTTTATGACAAATATATTCCATTTTACTAAGTGTTCATAATTTTTCTATATACATTTACCTAAATAGTTATTCCAACTTCTTTTTAATTATCTTTGAAATCATCAATAACTTAATACTAAAACAGATACCGGAAGTGACACGTGTCACATTATAGTGCTGTTTTTTCCCTCCAAAACTCACTTTCCTTTTTAACCCCCCTTTTTTTTTTTTTTTTAAATATTTGATTCTTTCTATAATAATATCATTCCAAATTTTTTATATTATTTTTATGACAAATATATTTCTTTTTACTAAGTGTTCATAATTTTTCTATATACATTTGCCTAAATAGTTATTCCAACTCCTTTTTAATTATCTTTTAAATGGAGTATTATAATATTTTGCCAAAAATGTAATGATAAATTGATTCATATAATAGATGTTGAAGAAATTACTTTAAAACATCACTTAATTTTTTGTTTATTTAAATACCTCTAGCTAATATTATATTTCAATTTTAATATAACTATATATTCAAATTAATTACAATTTTGTTTCTGAAATTTTACTACTGCGTATATATTATCACAAATTAAGAATTTATTGAGTATAGTTCCCCCAAGCTAGACCTTTGCTCGTCCTCGAGCAAAGCTAAAGGCAAAGAAGATTGAGAAACGATTATCCAAACACAAGCAATATAAATAAAAATAAAATAAAATAAAATAAAATAAAATAAAATAAAAAGAGGGGGGGAAGGAATTTACACTAACTCACTTTCGTAGGAATCACGGTTGTTTTTAACATAAACAACAAGCCATTTAAACCTCAAAGTCGCCAATGAGGACGAGTATGCTCTCGTGGGGGTTTCCAAAGAGTTTAACCCACAACTCTTGGCGACATGCTCAAGACAAACCAAAACAAAGGAGCAAATAAAGAAGAAAATCAACTACAAACAAGCATAGATGGATGACAATCTTTCTAGGTACTAAGAGTAAACACATTTTTGGATGCCAATGGTTGATTGAAAGATAAGTTATTCTAAGCATAGAGAACTCTAATATGCTCCACTCCACCCGCATTCCATACATTCTTACCGCGTTCCCTCATCTGGATTCAAATCCACCCTTCAAGGTAGTATCTCATGACTCCACGAAGGAGCCGGAACAAATGAAACAAGGGTGACCCGACATCTTACCAAGTCATGCTCTCTCCATATGCTTGAAATCTAGCTCCCTCCACCGACTAGTGACTCAACCAATCCAAGTTAAAAGGACTTAGGGTTGTAATGCAGGCTAGGAGGTAAGGGTGAGGAAAGAAATAAATAAATAAATAAATAAAATAAAATAAGTATATATGAAAATTTGGTGGTAAATCCTAATTGTGAAGCAGAAGATGTCGCCAATTCTCATAACAAAGTAGAATATCACCAATTTCCAAACAAAATACATCTTCCCCCAGGCGGTATTTTAGGTCGTCACTAAGACACCTCTATCAAATGATATTTGTAGTCCTAAACATGCAACTAAAAGAGTATAGAGGCAAGTTAAGGGTCGAACACAGGGAAACGATTAAGCACCGCTATTTATCTCCTAATGTTAATCTAATTCGATCAAGAAGTGTGGTGGGTAAAGTAATGACTAAAGGGGATAGAACAACAATTAAAATAGGTACTAGGGGGAAGGATCAAACATGCTTTGATTTCAACGAAGTTAGGCATCGGAAAATAGGTTTACATGTAACCCAAGCGACTCATACAAGGCAATATCAAGAATACTCTCTAATCACCTATCGGGATTAAGAGCCTTCCTAGCTAACATACGCTCACACTATCGTCGTAAGGCATACAAGCTAAGGTCATGCAATAATCAATCACCTAATGACTATTCCTAAATCGCACTATCGTCACGATTTAGTTCACGTCATTCAACCACAACATGCATATGGCCATAAACATGGAGTGACTAATAAGTATAAGCACAAGGAAGATTTAATCACAAATATTCCAAATTAACCTAGCCTAACATACATCAAACTCAAAGTATATCTTCACCAAACCCCTAGCAACAAGAAACTACTCACTAGTCATAACTACAACTACAATCATGCTAAGCAACATTATAACCAATGAAATGGTAAGAAAGACAAAGTTTTTATCAACTAAATTAACAAGAGTAGAAGCTTTAATCATAAAGCAAGAGACAATAGAGAAATATACCAAAACCTTCATTGAAATCCAAATAAAGAGCCACACATCATTCAATCTTCAATCTCTAAGCTTGACCATACATCAATGTTGCAAAATTACTTCTTCAAAAACTAAAAGTAAAACTAATGTTGATAGACAATGAGAATTACACTAAAAGCTATATGATTGTTCAATACAAAATTTTTCTAAAACAAAGACCTAGAAATTGATATTTTTGAGCTCTCTCCTTGGGTTTCTATGCTAGTTTTTTTTTTATCTTTTCCTCCCCCCTCAGCCGTTTTTGCCTTTTTTTTTCTTTTAACTTGGGCTGAAATCGGGATTTGAATCAGCAGCAGAGAGGCGCGCCCGCGCCCAACAGTGGCGCACCCGCGCGTTAAATGATGGCGCGGCCGCTCCTAGAAATGCGCGCCCGCTCCAAAGAGGGTATTTAATGGTTGATCCCGCTCATCAGCGCGCCCGCGCTCTATAGATGCGCGCCCGCTCCTTTGGTTGCGCGCCCGCGCCATTCGTCTGGTTTGGATTTCTTCCTGTTTTGCCCTTATCCCTTCCATCTCTGAATCAACAGCATACGCCTGCAATCATGGAACAGGAAGGCAAGGCGTGATACAACGAAAGGGGAGGGGAGTATAGACTACCTAAACCACATGAATACACATTACGCGCCACAAAGGTAGAATACTCGAAATAGGAGGATCATAGCAAAAACATACTAAAATGAACTGAATTATTACTAAAACTACTAGAAAAGACTATCCTAAGAGCGACATAAATGTCACTCATCAATAGTATAACTATAAAATAAATGTTATATTTGACAATTATATCATATGTCTAATTCTAGGGAAAGGTAAAATATCAACTAATTTCTTTTATAAATTAGGTAATAAAAAATTCACTATTTTAGTAAAAGCAAAATTATTATCTTTTGCCGAGACACTTGATTGAGATGATAAATTTATTACATTCGATATTCATAAATAATTTGCATACTAAAAGACACGTCAGACGTAGTGACAATTGACATCTCCTTTTGTATTTTTTTTTGATATATATCTATTATCTACAATTAAACTTTTAAAACAATAAACAAAAATGATTAAACTACAACTATTGGTTAGCTTCAAACACATTTTTCTATAGCAACAAAGAATGACGATATTGTATATGTAGAGCATCAATCTATAAACTAAAAATGTAATAATATAGATTAGTGTTGCCCAATTATTGATTGTTCTTGATTGCCTTCAATGATATGAGTAGAATTTATTTCCATTGCAATGATTTTTTAGATATAAAAGGTGAAATATGTGTGTGTGTGCGTGTGTGTGTCATCTATCCAAATACAAGACACTACTACACATTGGCCTACATATATTACTACCCCGTTTGTCATTATTTGCAATAAAAAAAAAATTATGTCATACAAATAATACCTCTTAATTTATTGTAAATAATGAGAAATAGAGATAATATTTTTATTTAAGTTATTTTCCATAATTGGTTTATATATATATATATGAAAACATTAATTACTAATCAAAAGATTTCAATATGATTTAATGCAAAGAATGATATAAATTATACTTCATTTGTCTGAAAATAGCTCGAACTCTTTATTGGGCGTAAAGTTTGAGTTGATAATTTGTTGAGACGTTATTAAGTACTTGTATTGTTTAATAAAAAAATTGGATGAAATAGATGAAAGTGGTGTCTTGTTTTTGTTGTTGAAAAAGTCGATGTAGTAGAATATAGAGTATTATTATTTTTTAATTAGTAGTTGGGTTGAATGCGATGGAGAGTGATACTTTAATTTTTGATAGAACGTGGCCTGGAACAAGAGTTGTATTAAAATAATAGCAGAGTTGACCTTAGATATTTAAGGTAGGGCTGTTAAATTGATTGTGTCATGTCGGGTTCGTATTCATGTCAATATTAAATGGGTTGATAAAACTCTTGATCAATATCTAACCCATTTATTAAACAGGTTGAAAACCCTTAACCCAAACCTAACCCGTTTATTAAATGGGTTATCCGGGTAACCTTTTACCCACTTATTTTATTAATTCATACAAGACATTATATATAGTTTAGTACTTTATAAACTAATTAATATTCATGTTTAAAATTAAAAAAACACATATTTTATTTTATAAAATAAAATTGAAAAAAAAATAGTAGAAGGTCAGGGTGAAGGCAAATTAAAGTTGCATAAGATATGAGAGAGGGTTACTAAGGGTAAGTCAAGATTATAGATGACTTTAAAGTGAAAGAGTAAACAAAAAATTTGCCCGCCAAAAGTTTTTACTAAAATATTTATGTACATTCAAATTATGTAGTTAGGAGGGTTAGTGAGATTGGCATAGAAAAATTCAATTATTTTGACTACTTCAATAGATAATTTAAACATGTCGGATTCAGGTTAACGGGTTAACGTTCAACCTATTAATATGATTGGGTTATGCGTGTCGGTTTCGGGTTGAAAATTTCAACCCAAATCTGACCTGTTTAAAATTTTGTGTCAGGTTCGTGTCGACCTAATTACTTAAACGGGTTGAGAATTCTTGACCCAAACTCGCTTATTTCGTGTTGGGTTTGTGCCGTGTCAGTTCTTGACAACCCTAATTAAAGCTTTCAAACTAATCTAGTATGGATGAATTGAACAAGTATTCAGACTATTTAGGACAACAAAAAGTCCCCATATGTGGCTGGCCGTGTGGCCAGGGTTACTTATTAAGAGGTAACTACTAACCGATCGAGTAACCCTTGACTGTGTAACTCCTAACTGACCAAGTAACCCCTAATCGACCAAGGAACCCTTAATCGAGTAACCATTGACCGAACGTGTAACCCCTGATCAAGTAACCTCTAACCGACCAAGTAACCCATGACCGACCAAGTAACACCTAATCGAGTAACCCTTGACCGAACGAGTAACTCCTGACCGACCAAGTAACCCCTAATCGAGTAACCCCTGACCGACCGAGTAACCCCTGACCGATCGTGTAACTCCTAACCGACCGTATAACCCCTGACAAATAATCCCTGATCGAGTAACCTCTGAATAAGTATAAATATTGTAAAGTGAAGGTATTTGGAGATGGTAATCCCTCTAATCCCACTTATCTAGAGTCTAATCATAGTCTTTCTCAGAGAGGCATCATGGATTTCATGGCTTTCCATATCATTCGTAAATTAAATGTGAAAATTGACCTTCATCAATGATTTCATGCATCAAATTTGACACTTGGTTTGAATGCAAGGAAATGGAGGCCGGGAGATGAAGGGAAGGAAAGGAAAATGGAGAGATGAATTATTATCTTTCATTTAGATAACAAATGATGAAGGATGAGATTTGGATAGGAGAGAAATGGAGAGACGACTAAGTAGTAAGAAATTTATCTCTCCAACAATAATAATGGATATAGTTTATTGAATTTGTATGTGGGTAATCCGGCGGTATTTGTGGGTATTTCGTGGGTATTTCATGGGTAATCCGACATTGTTGCGGTCTTTATGGTCAAATTCGACCATAAAAATTCTAGATCTGGAGTTTTTATGGTCGAATATATCCATTTAAACCTTAAGTAGATGAAATTGAACCATAAAAATAAATCAAAGGTATGTTTAGTTTTGGTTAATTTCGTGTTGATTTTTGCTTTACTTAGTTGATTTTGTTTTTGGTATGTTCGTTATTTGTGTTGATTTTGGTTATTTTAGCTGATTTTGGTTCGTTTTAGTTGATTTTGGCTCATTTTAGTTGATTTTCGTTGATTTTGTGGGATTTTTTTATTGGGTTGTTTTTGTGGGTTAATTTTTGTGTATAATTTGATGTGGGTTTTGCTGATTTTTTGGAGTTTAGGTCGAATTTTACCAATTTTTGCTTTAAATTTGGAGTAATTTTTCATGTATTTTTGTTTTTTCTTTAATTTTCGTGGTTGTTTGGTTAAATCTTATTCTTGGGTATATGTTTGATTTTTCATAATTTTTTGTTGTTTTTGGTAGATATTATAGTTATGATAATATTTGTTGCAGATTATTAGGATAATATTTGTATATATTCTGTATCCTTATCGTACTAGGAGTACGAGTCTTGTAAAAATCTATATATATTGATCAATGGTACACACTCCAGATTGAGGAGTTTTCCCGAAATCCAACATGGTATCACAGCTCTAGGTTTTGATCCCAAAAAAAAAAAAAAAAAAAATTACGATCTTTTTTGTCTTTCTCATTTTTTTTGTGGACTTGTGAACGTTTCTTACATCACCTAGCTTCCGCACTATTTTTCCTCCATTAGCAATATCCGATTTTCATCATGACTAAGGATGATCAAAACAATGATTCTGTTCCTCCAACTAATGAATTTCACCCAGCCCTTTCCGTGACCAACATAAAGAATCATATCCCTTTAATTCTTGATCGAAATTCCGCCAAATACTCAAATTGGGAGGAACTATTCGAGGTTCATGCTCACGCATGTGCTCGATCATATTAGCTCCAAAACGCCTCGTCCAATCGGGATCTCTGACTCCCTATGGCAGCGGCTTGACTCCATTGTTAAGTAGTGGATCTACGGCACAATCTCGACCGATCTTCTTGACACGGTTCTTTGCGAAGGTGATACAACTCAACAGGTGTGGGACAAAATCAAGGCCATATTTTAAGACGATAAAGCGACTCGGGCTCTTTATCTTGAAAAACAATTTACAGATTGCCATCTTTCGTCTTTCTTGGATATCTCTTCCTACTGCAAACAGCTCAAGTGCCTCAAAGATCAACTTGCGAGTGTTGACCACCCGATTTCTGAGAAGATGTTCGTGATGTGTCTCATAGCCGGTCTTCGCAATACTGACTTTGACATAGTGGCTTCGATTCTGGCTCAAACCGAACCGCTACCAAGCTTTGAAACACCGAGATCTTGTCTTCTTCTTGGGGAAACAAGGTGCTCCAATGACCAAACCAATTCGGCCCAATCTTTCATTACACAACAATCGAATTCGGGATCCTCTGGTCAATCGCACCAATCACCGACGTCTGGCAGCAACTTGGCAGCGGCGGCTCCGGTGGTCGTGGCTCTGATCGCGGCTTAGGCAGAGGCACTAAGGGCGGCTTAGGCCATGGTCTTGGCAAAGGCAGGGGACAGCCTTCGGCGAAGCAACCTCACAACACTTCGCAACAGGGGACTCAACAAGGACCTCAACAAGGAGCCCCTCAATGGGCTGACCCACAATAAGGCCAATATGCTTGGCCACCTCCCTGGTATTTCACTCAAAGGTGGGCTACCCCCCCTTTCCTCACTTTAGGCAGTAGGCCTCCAATGGTCAAGCCCAATAGAACTCGGCACCTCAGGCTCAACAGCAAGCATACGTGGTTCTTCCTACTGGTTATGGTCCTCTCATGACTCCTACGGATCTCGGGAACGCCTTGTCCACCATGACCTTGGCACCCCCCGAATTATGGATGGTATATGGACTCAGGCGCATCTTCCCACATGACCAATAACTCCAGTAATCTCTGGCCCTTATTTAATTTAAGAAATAATAATTATATTTTAGTTTGCAATGGTCATCGTATTCCAATTACCGGTTATGGTCACAAAACCCTTTCCCCAACCAATTTAGCTCTTCGAGATGTCCTTTTAGCACCTCAAATTATTAAGAACCTAATTTCTGTTCAAAAATTTACTTCTGATAATTAGGTGTCTATTGAGTTTGACCCTTTTGGTTTTTCTGTGAAGGATCTTCGAACGGAGAAAATAATAACGAGATGCAATAGTTCGGGGGATCTTTTTCCTATCACTAATACCCATCCATCTACATGCTTAGCCACCTACCTCACAGCCGCTTCACCAACCACTTGGCATAGTCGCCTAGGGCACCCTGGGGCTTCTTTTTTATGCTTTCTTAGGAGTAGAAATTTTATTTATTGTAATAAGAAGCATGACTCCACCTTTTGCAGTTCTTGTCAAATTGGGAAACATACTAGACTTCCTTTCTTTACTTCTAATAATACTACTAATTGTGCTTTTGACATTATTGATGCCGATATATGGACATCCCCCATCCGTAGTATTAATGTTCATAAATATTATTTGATTTTGCTTGATGATTATACTCACTATGTTTGGACCATCCCCCTGGCTTATATATCTCAAGCTAATAATACCTTTTTGGATTTCCGTCAATATATTCAAACTCAATTTGAACGACCTATAAAGTCTTTTCAAAGTGATCATGGACGTGAATTTGACAATGACCCATTCAAACTCTTTTGTGTTAAAAATGGCATGGTGTTTAGATTCTCTTGTCCCCACACTTTATCCCAAAATGGTAAAGTCGAGAGAATGATCCGAACTGTAAACATTGTCAAGCGCACTCTATTATTCCATGCTTCTCTACCACTGCCATATTGGGTCTATGCTCTTGAAACCGCAACTTATCTTCTCAATATTTTGCCCACAAAAAACTCTCAATAGCATAACCCCGACCCAGGCTCTTTATGGAATAATTCCATCCTATGATCATCTTAGAACCTTTGGTTGTCTATGCTTCCCAAATATATCTGCTACTACTCCGCACAAGCTTGCTCCCAAATCCTCTCCGTGTGTGTTTTTGGGTTACCCCCCAAATCATCGTGGTTATAGGTGTCTTGATCTCTCTATAAATAAAGTCATCCTATCCCGTCATGTCACTTTTGACGAAACCAATTTTCCTCATCGAAGCTTGGGTCAATACAGTCTTAAGGATTACAAGTTCTTAGGTGAAAGTGAAACTTCTCCACTTCTCACTCACTACCTTATGCGTTAAACCCATCAGTGCACACACACTCCTTCACCCAGTCCGAGCCCAAAAACGCGAGGCCCAAATAACCAGTCCACACAAGTGCCCGCTGGAAACCCAGTGTACCAAACAGTAGCGCCGGTCTCCAGCTCAGCAGGCCTTGGGCTTGTTGGACCCTCACATGCTGCCCGACCTCCAGCCCAGCCCAATCAGCCTACTCCTCACCGCAGCCCACTACCAGCTTAGCCCAACCGATCCACACCTCTCCTCATCGCAACACTGACCCAATACCATTTAACATTTCTTCCCCCAAATGCGAACCCGTTTAATTAAGCCACGGTATTTTCAAACCCAACCCCAAATATGCCATGACCACTCAAACCACTAAACCAATCACTCATAAATCCCCATTACCCAAATCATATAAACAGGCCTTAAATGACCATAATTGGAATGCGACGATGAATGATGAATTTAGTGATTTGATTAAAACAGGGACTTGGGACTTGGTGCCTAGGCCTACGGGGGTGAATATTGTTAATTGTATGTGGTTTTTTAAGCATAAATACAAGTCTAATGGTAACCTTGAGAGGCACAAAGCTCGTCTTATATCTAATGGCAGGTTGCAGGAAATTGGTGTGGACTGTGATGAGACTTTCAGTCCGATAGTTAAACCGGCCACTATTTATACCGTTCTTAGTTTAGCCATCACTAAAAAGTGGTCGATTCATCAACTAGATGTCAAAAATGCCTTCTTACATGGTGATTTACAAGAAACAGTTTATATGCATCAACCCCCAGGTTTTGTTGATCGGAGCAGCGTGCACCCTCTTATGTTTGCCGGCTTCGAAAGGTTCTCTATGGTTTGAAACAAGCTCCTAGAGCTTGGTTTCAGCGGTTTGCGAACTTTCTGATCAAATTGGGTTTTGTCGTTACTAAGAGTGACACTTCTTTTTTTACTTTCCGACAAGATGATGATATGGCATATTTGCTTCTTTATGTTGATGATATTATTTTAACGACCTCACACTACTAGAAAACAGGTCAATTTTCCGTCGGAATCACCCTGAATTCCGTCGGAAAATCGTTTTTCGACGGAATTTCTGAATTTGCGTCGGAACCAGTTGTCGGAAAACCTTTTGTAGGAAAAACGACCTTTTCCGACAGAATTTCCGTCGGAACCGGTTGTCGAAAGAGGAATTTCGGCACTAGAAATGTCTGTCGGAAATTTCCGACGGAATACAAATCCGTCGGAAACTGGTGCAATCTTAAAAAAAAAAACAGGCCGTGCCGGTAAAAAACAGGCCGCACCACCACCGGCACGGCCTGTCACCACCTTCAGCCACCCAAAAACCCATTATCAACCCCACTTTCACCCCACCTAACCCGAACGCACCCAAACTAAACCCTAACGCACCACCACCACCCCAACAACCCTAACAACACTACTACAACTCTCACCGAACCACCCTACCACCCATCTTAACCGAACCTGACCCTAATCCTAACCAAACCGAACCCATCCCACCTAACCCTAACCAAACTGAACCCACCCCACCTAACCTTAATGCACCCAAACTAAACCCAGATCTATCTAAACCACCCAACTAAACCCAAATCTAAAACCACCAAAACTAAACCTAGATCTAAAACCACCCAAACTAAACCCAAACTAAGCGGACTACCCCACCACCCACCGGTCCATCGCAATTACTCGAATACAAACCACCCACCACCACCGCAGTTTTCCTAAACCACCCACCAGTCCACCGCCACCGCAATTCAACCACATATCATAAAATAAAAAAAATAATAATTCAAAAACCAAAATAAATAAGAAAAAAAGAACATACCTTGAATTTCACCAACAAAACCCCGAAATAGGCTTGAAATTGGGTTTTAAAGGTCAAATTTGACCATGAAAACTCTAGATTTAGAGTTTTCATGGTCGAATTTGACATCAAAAACCTTACTTTGTTCAAAAAATTAAAACCCTTTGAGCTTTCATGCGTGAGGTGTGATTTTGTGAGAATGAAAGAAAGGAGAAAGTAGAAAGAAGAAGAGGACGTGAGAATAGAGGAGAGGAGGACGAGAGAACAGAGAAAGGGGGAAAAGAAGACGAACAGAGAAAGGGGGAAAAGAAGAAGAACAGAGAAGAAGTAGAAGAAAGAGAAAAGTAGAGGAAAGAGAAAGAGAAGAGGAAAGAGAAAAAAGGCGGAGGAAAGAGAAAGGGGCTCCGGTAGGTTAAAGGGGATTTTTTTTTTTTATTAAATATTCCGACAGAATTTCCGTCAGAAATTTCCGACGGATTTAATATCTGTCGGAAATTTAGCTTTTCGACGGAATATTCGTCGGAAATTACAAATATTCTGACGGAATTATATTCCGTTGGAAATTTTGATTTTTCTGACGGATTTACCTGTCCGTCGGAACTGGTCCATCGGAAATAGCCTATTTTCTAGTAGTGTCATCTGACAGGTTGCGTGCAGGATCATATCTCAGTTCCTCTGAGCTATTTTTTGGGATTGCGGTGACCCGTACTCCCTCTTATTTGCTACTTTCACTGGAAAAGTATGCATAGGAGATTTTGGAGTGTGTAGGTATGGGCTCTTGTAAACATGTAGCTACTCCAGTCGACACTAAGTCCAAACTTAGTGCAGATGCAGGACCACCTTTTCGGGATCCTACTTTGTATCGCAGTTTAGCAGGTGCTCTTCAGTATCTCACTTTCATCGGGCCAGATATTGCTTATGCGGTACAACATGTGTGTCTTTTTATGCATGATCCCCGGGAATCTCATTATGATGCATTGAAACGCATTCTGCGTTATATTCAAGGTACCATTGATCATGGCTTACATTTATATCCGTCTGCTTCTCATCGATTGATTACTTACACTGACGCTGACTGGGGAGGTTGTCCCGATACTCGTCGTTCCACATCGGGTTATTGCTGCTTTTTTGGGACAACCACGTTTCTTGGTCATCTAAGCGTCAATTTACTTTATCTAAATTGAGTGCAGAAGTAGAATATCGAGGCGTCGCAAGTGTTGTCTCCGAGGCTTGTTGGCTACGTAATCTTTTACTTGAGTTACATTGTCCTCTTCGATAGGCTACTATTGTTTATTGTGATAATGTCAGCGCTATCTACCTTTCTGGCAACCCGGTCCAACACCAACGCACCAAACATGTGGAGATGGATATTCATTTTGTTCGAGAAAAGGTTGCTTTGGGATAAGTTCGAGTTCTACATGTTCCTTCTAGATATTAGTTTGCGGACATTTTCACAAAAGGCCTACTACGTGACTTATTTTGGATCTTAGATCCAGTCTTAGCGTACGACTTCTTCCCGCTATGACTGCGGGGGTGTGATAGATATTATAGTTATGATAATATTTGTCGCAGATTATTAGGATAATATTTGTATATATTCTGTATCCTTATCGTACTAGGAGTACGAGTCTTGTACAACTCTATATATATTGATCAATGGTACACACTCCAGATTGATGAGTTTTCCCGAAATCCAACAGTTTTTGTGTTGATTTTTTTTGTTGCTTTTGTGTTGTTGATTTTCGGGTTGATCTCTCTTTTTTTTTTTTTTTTTTTTTTTTGGGGGGGGGGGGGGGGGGGGAGTGGGGTGGGGTTGCGGTGGTTGGTGGTTTGTGTTGTGGGTGCCGGTAGTTGTTTCACGGTGGTGGCGGTAAGTGATTTATGGTGGATGGTGGCTTATGATGGCGGTGGTTTTAGGTGGAAGGTGGTTTTGGGTTGCGGGATAGGTCGGGGCAGGGGTTTTAATTTTTTTTTTCTTTTTTTTTTATAAATTACCGATGGACAAAAGCCATCGGTAATCGAAAAATATTGATGGCTTTCAACCATCGGAAAAAAAAAAATCGATGGCTATTGCCATCGGTATTTACAAAGGTAGCGATGGTTTGTTGCCATTGGCAAAACCATTGGTATTAAATTTACCGATGGCTTTTCCATCGGTATTTTCAATTTTTCCGACGTATTGTTATCCGATGGCCAAATCTCAATGACAGTCATTGGTAAACGAGATACCGATGGTTTTTTATACTTTTACCGATGGATTTTGCCCATCGAAAAATGGCTCATTTCTAGTAGTGAATGGAGAGATTTGAAAGGAAAATTCATCATTCTTCCATCCCCTCCCTCCCCTTCCCTTCCTACTCCTTCCGTCCCCTCCCTCCCCTTCTTTTCCTTCCCCTTTCTCTATACAAACACACCGTGAGGCTCAGTTTTTTTATTTTTTTTATTTATTTTTTATTTACTATTTTTTATGCCTTTGCAAAGGAGATTATAGCTTACATCTTTTTAAATTCTTTTTCTTTCTTATTATTTCAGCCATTTGGTCAAGTTCCAGCATTTGAAGATGGAGATCTCAAGTTATTTTGTAAGATATATATGATGCACCTTAAATTAAATAGGTCATCAACATGTAATGTTTTGGTTGCAAGTGGTCTAGTGGTTGAATTGGTTAAATTCAAGTTGTGTGAAATACATACATTTAATTGTTTTTTATTATTATTTTCACGCGAATTGAATGGAATGACTTATTATTTTAATAAATTTATTTACATTCATCACGGAGTAATATATATAATGCATCCACTAAGAAAAACTAATGGATCTGCCACTAATCAGATTGAACAACTTTCAATAACATGAATTATGAACGTTGTGAACTTGTGAACTTGTGATTAATTAAGGTTATGTTATTTATGTAATTTTGATTAAAGCTTCACTAACATTAAACAGAATCAAGGCAATTACAAAATACATAGCACACACCTTCGAAGGCAAAGGAACTTCTAAGTAAAGACAAAAACCAAATGGCAAACATAGCCGTGTGGTTGGAAGTCGAGGCTCACCGATTCGATCCTATAGCCACTAAACTTATTCATGAGCTTCTTTTTACGAGCTATTTTGACAAGGAAACAGACAACGCGATTGTTGAGGAGAATGAAGCTAAGTTGGCTAAGGTCCTTGATGTTTACGAGGCATGGCTAGCAATGTCTAAGTACCTAGCTGGTGAATGTTTCACATTGGCTGATCTTGATCATATGCCTGCCCTTCAATACATAATGCGTATAAAAGTGAAGCAATTGATCGATGAACGCCCTCATGTTAGTGCTTGGTGTAAGGATATCTTGGCTAGGCCTGCTTGGGAAAAGGTTTGGGCTTTGCAAGAAAAGAGGTTGAACTAATGTTTTTAAATTATTTTAAGTTGGTGTTTTACTAATTGTGTACCCAGGTTGTGATTGTGAGTTGAAATCTATTGCATTAATAAAACTTTTTGAATTTTTTTTGTAATTTATATGTATGAATTACAAGTAATAATTTTTTATGCAAAATTAATAAAAATTGATAAATTGTACGGTATTGTATGTTTAAGCAAAAGGTACGTATGAATTAATAACTTTGTATGCAAAATTATCAAAAAGAATAACAGAGGAAGTATGTATGAAGAAAAAATAAAAAAAGTATTGTGTAATCCGTAATTATCCATTTATCATTCTCTTTCCCCTTTCTTAATAATTGTGTTAGATTATTTAGAAATGATGCAGTTGTTTATGATCTGTGATCTATAGAAATGTACCTTAAGGTAAAGGGGTAAATCTTAGCACAATCATGTATTCCACGACAATTGGCCAGGCCTTGAAAGCAATTTGTAGTTAGTTTGACTAGAATTGGTTTACATGAAGAATTGAAGACAACTTTTGAGGCCATGTATGAAAATGAAAGGGGGGAGGAGGTTGGTGGTTGTATTATTTATATACTGATTTGACAATATTTTCGTAAGTACATAAGTTATGATATGTTTTAATAATGTTATATCTGTTATTAGATGATGTAAGGTCCCGTTCTTCCCAACTTTAAAGAAGAATTTTAATAGAAAATTAATAAAGCTAATTTCACTTAAATAAAATTAAATTTTATTCGTTAAAAATAATTTTAATTTAGCAAAAATAATTAGAGTTCAGTAATTTTAGTTCAACAAAAATGAGGTGAACGGAATAGAGCATAAATGCAAATATTCAAAATATCGTCATTTTATTACATTATACTTCATTTATTTAGTCAAATATTATCTATGATTGACATTTTTTGTTGACAAACATGAGAATTTAAATGTTTTAAATACTTGGTAACAAAGTACCATAATCAACACCAAAACTTTAATAGTTCAATTCGTAAAAAGGTACAATTGTACTACGTACTGCAACAGAGGCGGGGCTACAAATGCTAACACTGAAAATGACCCGGTGTAATTTTGTTAAATTGGGCCCTAAAATCATTTATTTAAGGAAAAATATTTTACTAAATTATAAATTTTATGATAAAATTGAAGAACAGATTATTGATTAACAAGTTTTCTCTTTACTTTGTCTAAGTAAATTTCAAATATTAGGGCCCTTTAATTGTATTTTCACTTAAAAGCCCTGTGCGATCGACCACTCTGCACATGTTTAGAACCACCCCTGCAACGATCCTTTATGTTCATCCTACTCTGATTGAATGGAAAGAATAAAAAGGATTAGAGACTAGTATGTGTACTATTGTGCTAGAGTGAGAGCTATACTAGTAGTCGTGCTACCATATAAATTTTCTTAACGATTGAGAATATTCCACCTCTAGGCAATTTCGTCGAACCAAATCCCAAACACATTACATCATCACAGACGTTGTTAAGAGAGATAAGTTCAAGATCTCCACCAATTATTGTTAATTTAAAATCAAAAAATTCAAAGTAAACAAACTTATTTAATTGGAAATGATAACGAAAGTTACCTGAATTAAACTAATTCAGCTCACAGTGCTCACACTATAAATATTCTACTCAGTACAGATGAGATTTCATCAAATTAAGTAAACAACCACTTTTATAGCCAAATTCATTCATCTCTTAGGTTATTCTCTTACATTTAAGCTTAAGGCATAGCCATGGGAATCAAGGTTCATGGAATCCCTCACGGTGCTACCCTTCGTGTTTTGGCCACTCTTCATGAAAAGGAAATCGATTTCGAGTTAGTTCCCATTGACATGAAAACTGGTGCTCACAAGCAACAACCTTTTCTTTCTCTTAACGTAAGCAACCTTATCTATGTTCTCTTTCGTCCTCTATAAGAAACAATATATTTTTCTTAATGTTCGTTTATCCCCGTAGTTTAATTTGGTTGTTATATCAAAACATTACGATCTGTATGATTTTACTTAATCCATTTGACTTTAAAGCTCTTACATTTTTTTGTTAAATGAACATGTAAAATGAGAATATGGAATACATTATACAAGTATATAATTTGCACAATTTTTTATTATTTATTTATTTATTTATTTATTATTATTATTATTTTTTTTTTTTATATATAAATTTAGCCTAAAAGGTTGAATAGTCAATTAGAATAGTCTTTGTTTTGCCCTTCCAAAGGAGTTTCCAAAATTATGTTTACTTATTAATTTATGTCTTGTAATTTTAGCCATTTGGTCAAATTCCGGCACTTGAAGATGGAGATCTAAAGCTATTTGGTAAGATACTTCCTTCGTTTTAAATTTGATCACATAGTTTGATTTCGTGCACTATTTACATAATAAATGTCGGGTCTTGTTAAATTTGTCTTCTCAATTATGTTTTAAATATCTAATTTTTATTATTTTTGCTAATATATATGTAATCAATAATATATACATTAGAAAGTATGCATTGACAAACGTTTCTTAATGAAATGTGTCATCTAATATGAAACGCAGATATAAATTATATTTATTGATCCTTAACTTTTTTTGAGAACTATTGATCCTTAACTTAACTAACATCATTCAACATGAAATTTAATTAAGTGTTATTATGTGTCCGTGAGCACACGTTAAAAAATTCATTTTGTAACAAAATTTTTAATTACCTCTTATCTTTAAACAGAATCAAGGGCAATTTCAAAATACCTAGCATTCACCTATGAAGAAAATGGAACTTCCCTTTTGTACAAAGATGGAAAGAAAATGGCAGACTTAGCCGTATGGATGGAAGTCGAGGCTCACCAATTCGATCCAATAGCCACTAAACTCAACTATGAGCTAGGTTACAAGCTTTACTTGGGCATGGAAACCGACAATGCGGTTGTTGAGGAGTATGAAGCTAAGTTGGCTAAGGTCCTTGACGTTTACGAGGCACGATTAGCAACGTCAAAGTACCTAGCAGGTGATTCATTTACTTTGGCTGATCTTCATCATTTGCCTGGACTTCAATACATAATGTATAATAAAGTGAAGCGTTTGGTCGATGAACGCCCTCATGTTAGTGCTTGGTGCATGGATATCTTGGCTAGGCCTGCTTGGGGAAAGACTCGGGCCTTGCAAAATGATTTTAATTAATTTTAACTTATTATCACCACCCTCATGATTATTAGCTATGCAATGGTTCATATATATTATGTTCAATATTACATTCTATGTTACCTTTGTGTTTACTAATTGTGTACCGAGTTTGTGATCGTGAGTTAAAATTATCGTTACTAATAAAAGTATCGAGTTTGTGATCGTGAGTTGAAATTATCGTTATTAATAAAAGTATTTTGGTTTTTCGGTACATCATTTTGTGTTATAATATCAAAATAAAGAAAATCTGGTCTTACTAGAGATACTTTAAATCTTGATTATGTTATACAACTCACAAGTGTGTTGCAATTATCAGATCAAATATGAATGTATGTCATCTATAATGAAAAGAGTAATTATTATTTTAATTGAATACTATAAGACCTATAAGCTACGAAGTATGTGTTTTTTATTGACCTTCATATAACGACAAAAAAATAAGAAATAAAAAAGCTAATTCGAACCATTATTTTATATTTTTGTGCGAATTTTTACAATTACTTACACTAGTAGAATAAAGCAATTGGGCAGCCTCAAATGGGCAGTGGTTGATGAAGTTAGTCTCAAGTTTCAAGTGCATAAATCAAGTTTTATTATTATTATTTATGTGATTTGAATGACTTCTTATTTTGAAATTTGTATATACGTAGTGTTTATTAATATAGTGCATCGACTTAATTAGAGAAATTTATAGATCCGCGACTAATTAAATCAAATAACTCTCATTTATATTAACGTTGTGATCTTGTGAACTCGTGATTAAAGTTTTGTTATTTATGTAATTTTGATTAAAGCTTCACTTAACATTAAACAGAATCAAGGGCAATTACAAAATACATAGCACACACCTACGAAGGCAAAGGAACTTCTAAATAAAGACAAAAACCAAATGGCAAACATAGCCGTGTGGATGGAAGTCGAGGCTCACCGATTCGATCCTATAGCCACTAAACTCATTCATGAGCTTCTTTTTACGAGTTATTTTGACAAGGAAACAGACAACGCGATTGTTGAGGAGAATGAAGCTAAGTTGGCTAAGGTCCTTGATGTTTACGAGGCACGGCTAGCAATGTCCAAGTACCTAGCTGGTGAATGTTTCACATTGGCTGATCTTGATCATATGCCTGCCCTTCAATACATAATGCGTACAAAAGTGAAGCAATTGATCGATGAATGCCCTCATGTTAGTGCTTGGTGTAAGGATATCTTGGCTAGGCCTGCTTGGGAAAAGGTTTGGGCTTTACAAGACTTATTTCAGCAAGGAAACAGACAACGCGATTGTTGAGGAGAATGAAGCTAAGTTTGCTAAGATTCTCGACGTTTATGAAGCTCATTTGGCAACGTCGAAGTACCTAGCTGGTGATTGTTTCACATTGGCTGATCTTCATCATATGCCTGCACTTAATTGCATGATGCGTACAAAAGTGAAGCAATTGCTCGATGAACGCCCTCATATTAGTGCTTGGTGTAAGGATATCTTGGCTAGGCCTGCTTGGCAAAAAGTTTGGGCTTTGCATAAATGAGGTTGAACTAATGTATGTTCGTTCTTAAATTATTTTAATTTGGTGTTTTACTGATTGTGTACCGAGGTTGTGATTGTAAGTTGTAATCTATTGCATTAATAAAGCTATTTGGATTAATTTTTTTTTTTTTTGCAATTTATATGTAAGAAATAACAATTTTAATGCAAAATCATTAACGTACAATTCAATAAATGATAGGGTATTGTATGCTCGACGGAAGGTATGCATGAATTAAATTTTTTTATGCAAAGTTTTTAAAAAAGATTAATAAACAAAAGATGTATGTAGGGACCAAAAAAAAAAAAAAAAAAAAAAAAAAAAAAAAAACAATACTGTGGATTTGTGGGTGGTGATGCAATAGTTCGTAAAAAGGAAGAAAAAAAAAAGAATGTAATCCATTTCTTCAATATATATATATATATATATATATAAAATTGTAATCCATAATTGTACGTTTACTATCATTCTCTTTCCCCTTCTTAATAATTGTGTTAGATCCTTTAAAAATGTTGCAATAATTTACAGGAATGTGCCCTAAGGTATGTAATATTAAAGAATAAATCCTAGCACAATTATGTAAACCACTACTATAGGCCAAGCCATGAAAGCAATTTGCGTTGTAGTTAACTTGAAAATTTTTTTTTTTCCTTTTTTTACGTGGTAAGATTAATCGGGCCCCAACCGAAGGCTCCTATTACAAGATACCTAGCTGGGAATGCCCTAGAGGGTAGGGGGTAGGATTTGTCGCTGGTGAGGATTGAAACTCGCACCTCAAGAATAGGCGACCTCTTGTGCCACTGGACCAAGAGGTCTCCCTCTAGTTGTTAACTTGAATTTGGTTTGCATGATGTATGAAAATGAAAGAGGGAAGGGAGAGGGGGTTGATGGAATGGTGGTTGTATTATTTATATATTACATTTGACAATATTTTTCTAAGTACGTAATTTATGAAACGTTTTTATGTTACACAAACTATTAGGTAAAGGTGGGCACCGTGTCAGGCCGTGCCGCCGCGGGCCACTGTGCCTGAGAAGTCGTGCTGTGCCGTGCCGCCCAAAGTCACAGGCCTGCCCACGGCACGGCACGGCCCACGTGCCACTCGGGCTCGTGCCGTGTTGGCCTGCGTGCTGGCCTGCTGGGCTGGCACGCTGCTCGCTTGGCGGGCTGGCCTGCTGCCTTCCTCCTTCTTTATATATATATATATATATATATATATATATATATATATATATATATATATATATAATGTATTTATCTATTAATAGTTTATAACTTATAATCTTATATTATTATTTTCTAAAATAAATTAAGTGTAATATTTATGTTTTATTATTTTTTATATTTATTATTTTGTTTATATATTTTGTTTATACTATTACTTTATAGGTTAATGTTTATAATTTATTACATTTATTTTTGTATTATTAATTATTATAATTTTATTTTTGTTATATTAAATTACGAATTATAACTTAACGAAAAAAGAGCAAATTGGACTTTGGATGTTAATAATGCATACTTCATATTATTATTACTTGAAAAAATTGTACAATGATAATAATGATAAAAATCGTACAAGGGTATTAAGCAAAAATTGGATAATGATAAAGATCGTAAAATGATAATATTGATAATGATAAAAATCGTACAATATACAATAATTATCTATTTTTTTTCTTCTTCTTCTTGTGCATCTTCGTCTTCGTCTTCGTCTTCGTTTTCAAGGTCATCGGCTAGTTGCATAGATTGGGAACTAGCCGAACCCGAACGGTCGGAAGCGAAGGTTCCTTCATCGTTGTTGTCGTCGTAAGAACGGTCTTGGGACCGATTTTCCGCATCCAACCAATCTTTGAAACACACGCACATTTCAAGTGTTTCGGGTTTTAGACTTGTTCTTCTATCGTCTAAAACCCTTACGGATGCGCTGAAAGCTCGTTCGGAGGCAACAGACGAGACTTGGATAGCAAGAATGTCTCGTGCCATTGCCGCCAAAGTTCGATGCTTCATGCTTTGTTGTTTCCACCATGCAAGGAGGTCGAGGTTGTTTATCTCATCGTCGTCCATGCCCTTGGTGAAGTCGTAACTCAGGTACATTTGCAACTCCGAGACATCGCTTTGCGTTCTCCTTATTGACGAATCACCTGAAAACCTTGAAATCAAGTTAGTAGCTTGTGAAAATAAATGTTTGGCCTTCTTACTTACGTTTTTGGATGGTTGGTAAGGCCCTGAGCGAGGAACGGTGCCATATTTGTCTTCATAGACTCTATATAAAGCAAAAAACTGATCCTTCACATTAGTCTTATAGTTTTCTACATCATCGTCAAGAAGCATGCATTGAAAGTAAATGTCAACTAACATAAATGTGTTTTCATACTTTTGCCTAGGATCTAATATGGAAGCAAAAATATAAATCAAAGGAGTTTCACTATAATATTTACGCCACTTTGTTTCCATTGCTTGAAGATACTGATCATAATCACTTTGGTTGCAATGATCAACGAAAAGTTGGGCAAGTAAACATGCATTTGAAAGAAAGTTTTGAGCACAAGGATTATAAACAAAAGAAAAACAATACGTCATGTTATATAATAACTGTAAAAATTGCATATATCGTTCACATTTAGCCCAATCATCCTCATATATAACATTGTTTGGAAATTTTTGGTTGTAAAACATTGTCAACGGATTCTTGTACTCAATTGCGTTGGTTAACATGTCATAGGTGGAATTCCACCTAGTTGGGCAATCGGTTCTGATTTTTATTGCCCTTATCTTTTGTTGTCTTAGAAAACTCTTCCATTCTAGGTATCTCATGTTTGAGCTATTAATAGACATAATAGCTACTCTAATTTTGTTATAGTATGGACCCATTACTCTAAGTCCATCCCGTACACACAAGTTAAGAACATGTCAAACACATCTAGTATGAAGTGCATCACCATCTAATATTACATCGGTCAAGTTTTGTTTGACATAATTAGCAGTATATGTCATTGCGGTTGCATTGTCAAATGTCATAGACATCATCTTATCTCGAAGGTTGTATTCATTTATTGCTTGCATTAAATGGTGAGAAATGTTAACACCGGTTGGGGGTATTCCAGCATTTTGAAATGGATTATTCGTTTTTGTAACAACCATTATTGATCATCTACCCAATGGCAAGTCACACATAAATAGTGATATTTATAACCACTATCCCAAGAATCGGCAGTCAAAGACACTCACAGTTAAGGTTACTCAATTCGGCTTGTAACCGCATTTTGTACTCTAGGAAGTTTTTCATGGCTGCGGAACGAACGGTTTTCCTAGAGATTCTTTTATGTTGGGGTTGTAATGCTTTGTTAATGTAAGTGTTAAATGGGTCACTTTCGAAAAAAAGAAAAGGTTGTTCGGCGTGTACTATCATTTTCCCTAGTTCATCCCTATCCCTCTCATAGTTATAGGTAAAGCCGTGTGGATGAAATTGGGAAATTTTTGGCTGGGTTGGATCACTAGCTGGTTTTGCACAACTTTTCATGTGTCTACCTAAGTGTCCCGTCCCCGATGTGGATTTTGCGGAGAATGAATGACCACATGTTTTACATTTTGCTCTTGTGTGGTCTCTACTTAGGAGGAAATAACGCCATACCTCACTTTTGCGGCTTTTGACAAGTACCATCTCACTCTCCGTTAACCATTCCTCATGTGTGTGTGGGAATTGGGTGTTTGTAGAATCGAGGGTTGGTTGGTTAGTAGTAGAACCAGAGACATTTAGGGTTTGTTGGCTACCTTGGCTAGAATAAAAATTTTGTTGGTCAAAGTAATTTGGTGGGAATTGACCGAATTGTGGAAATTGGTTTGGTGGTGGAAATTGTGGAAATCCGGGCATATTGTAGGGTTGAAAACCGGAAGTACCATCGTGCCTAAATTGTTCAAAGCCTTGGGGGATGTTACCGGGGTCATTGGTTGGAATGGTCGGATTCGGAATTTGGGGGCTCGTTGGATTAGGTGATTCTCTATAACTACTACCACGGGTAAGTCGGCCCTTCCCCCTAGATGATTGGTTGTTCGATGCCGTAATTAACAATAATAATTAACAATAATAATAATAATTAATAACAACAATTTTAACAATAATAATAACAATAATAATAATTAATAACAACAATTATAATAATAACATTATAACAATAACAATAATAATAATTAATAACAATAATTGTAATAATAAAAATAACAACAATAATATTTAATAACAACAATTTTAACAATAATAATAACAATAATAATAATAATAATTAATAACAACAAATATAATAATAACAATAACAACAATAATAAATTGAAGATTAGTTTAGATCTTACAACCGTGCTTCAACGCTTTCCACTAATTACGATTACGAACTTTTAATTTTTTCCGATATTAAGAAATAATATTTAGAGAATTTAAGAGAATTATTAGAGAATATAAGAGATTAAGGATTATTAGAGAAATAAGAGATTAAGAGAGGAAGATTGTGAATTTGTGATTTGGGAAGTGAATGGAATTGGGCATTTATAGGGAATTTGGGAAGAAATGGGGGAAAAAGAGTCGTTTATGGCCGTTGGAGCAACGGAAAAAATGGCAAAAAGAGTCGTTTTTTACCGTTGCAGGCGGGCCGTGCCTTCGTGCCGTGCCACGGGCCATCACGACGGGCTTGAAGCGGGCTTGTGCCAAAAAATCAGATCGGTGTCTGCGGCACGCCCAAGGCCCATGGCTGGGCCTGCAGCGGGCTCGTGCCGGGCCGTGCACGTGCCGCTCGCGGGCCCACCCGACCCGTGCCCACCTTTACTATTAGGTGTGGCACTTTGCACTCAACAATTCGTGCGGCGAGAAAGTAGCGACATCGGCACTCCATCCTTCCACCACCTACAAAATCAAACACATTTAACCACAATCCAGATCTATATCCCCTAAATCCCCAAATAATACTAAGAAAAAACGAAATCCTCTAAATCAAAACAAATCACAAACTAAAACAAATAAATCCCCAAAAACGAAAGACAAGGGTTTCGATTTGCGTAGGCTTAAACGACGGCGACCTGGTGGTTGGTAATTCGGTGGTTAGTGATTTGCGGATCTAGAATTGAGATGGAACTTTGTGCGAAGTTCGAGATTCTGAGTGAAGGAAGTTGATGAAATCGCCATAGAAGAAGCTTGAAAATTGAGTTGAGGTCGATTATGGAGGGTTTGAGGAAGTTGGTGGGTGCGGTAGGTTCGGTGGACGGTGGGATCGGTGGGGTGGCGTGGGTTCAGTGGTTCGGTGGACAGGGGAGTTAATGGGTGGAGCAAGGGAGGTGTGGCTGCTTGGGTTAGTGAGGTGGTAAGTAGGGGTTAAGGTGGCAATGGAATGTGGGCTTGCAAAAGGGGGAAAGAGGAGAGAGAAAGAAAGAGAGGAAGAGGGGGAAAGAGGAGAGAAAATCAAATAAAAATACATTGTATGTTGACATGTTGTTAATCATATTAGATAACAAATGACGCATATAAGTCAATAAAAGTTACATATCAGCCAATTGATGTCTGATATCAGTCAACATTAGAGACATATCAGACATTAATAAAAACGTATATATCACCCATCAAAAGAAATATATCAGCCAACAAAAGACACATATCAGCCAACAAGAGGAATATATCAGCCAACAAAAGGTACTTAATTATCAGCCAACAGAAGGAACATATCAGCCAACAAATGAAGCATATCAGCCAACAAAAGGATGAAATCGGCAAACAAAAGCCACAGGTAAGCCAACAAAATAAACATATCAGCCAACAAAATGAAATATATAAGCCAACAATTAAAATATACATATCAGCCAACAAAATAAAGATATCAGCCAACTAAAGAAACATATTAGCCAAATGATGTCTGATAGCAGCCAACAAAAGAAACATATCAAAAATTAAAAAATAAAATAAATAAAATAAATAAAATATCAGCCAACAAAAGGAATATACTAGCCAACACAAATACTATATCAGCCAACACATGAAACATATAAGCCAATACATGAAACACATAAAACATATCAGCCAACACATGAAACATATCAATCAAACCTGCTGCATCAAATTTTCATGCAGCAGTCCGCACTCAATACCTTCTCTTTATGTTATATGTGTTATTAGACGATGTAAACAATGTATATATTTAAAATATCGTCATTTTATATGAAAATTTTATAGTGATCGTTTATTATCTATGGTTCACGTTATCGATTGTCAAACATGAAAATTTAATTTGCACATGAGACGCAACACCAAAATATTAGTACTTTGTAAAATGGTACAAGCTAAGTGTACTACGTTTTCTCTATCCTCCATTATATTCATCCCACTTTGATTAAATTTTTCCTCACAAAAAGACTTCAAATAGTAAGAATAAAAAGGATTAGATCGAGACTAGTATATATACTAGACTGCTAGAGTAAGTGCTATACTTTTTTTTTTTTTTTTTTTTTTTTGACAAAAGCATATTATAATGATAAATCAGAGTTTACAGCATACGAAATAAAAACTAAAACTTACTACTACATGGCTTTTAACATTTAAGCCTTTCCAACTTTCGACACTAAACACCAAAATACATAACTGAAGCTGGCCAGAAAAGTTGCGAAACATGACCTCTTTACAGGCCAAAGAGCGGATACCTACTTCAAAACATAAAGAGAGCAGAGAGTATCGAAACTGTTTGATCATGGCTAGTTTAACCTTCCCTAGTGGGATCAACTTATCACCACGTAGGGCCTTCAAACCGATCACATGGACACATGACCTTTCATTCATAAGCTATTCTTGTTGGCAAGAAAGCTTTGACAACGTCGAGGCTCGAGAAACCCCAGAAAAAAGTTTGGGCGCCTGCTTCGGATAGAAAAAATTAAGAGTAATGATCACGATGATCACTCCAATGAAAGAAGCAGAATGACAACCATAGTCATTCCACCATAAAACACACCACACCCTAGCCATGGCCAACTTCTTGTTCATCCCCCAAACAACGGCAACCCAAGTTACCTCTCTCAACACAACAACAAAACCAAATCCCTTGACAAAGTATCCAAGCTCCCTCCTCACACAACCATCCAATAAACTATAGCCAAAACAACCAGAAAAACAGGACAATAACCAAGAAAGGCTAAAATAAACCATACATAATTTTAAGAAATAAAGTAAACTCTGAAAACAAGAAGAAAAAACATACTTAAGTAAGACGACCAAATCAGAGAGCCCCTCTCGGACCCAAATCCGAAACCATAATAGAAAAGAATCTCAAAACCCTAACCCTAATTTCACCGTTTCCGTCATGAACCACTCCTGACGGTGGCGTTAGGCCTAGCCCTCCAGCGCAAGGATCCATGAAACCCTAACCCTAACTTTACGTTTCCGTCACAGTCAAAATTACCAATGACCTTTATGACGGCGGCGTTAGGCTTAGTCCTTAGACCTCTTGTTTCGCCGGCGAAATCCTTTGACCGTGAACCTCCCTCTCAGAGGTGGGTAATAAGGGGCTACTCTAAAACGTCTTAGCCGTGGAAAGGGTCACAACAACACCTTCAAGACTGCGATTAAAAGGGGATAAGAGAAGAAAAGAGGGTGACGGCTGAGAAGAGAAGAAGGAGAAGAAGAGGAGGGCGGAGCCTCGCCTGCGATCTTCACCGATTAGAGGAAAGGGAAGCAGGTAGGGGAGGGCGGAGACTCGCCGGCTTAGAGGGAGCGAAAAAGGAGGAAACTCGCCGGAGAAACGGTTGCGGCGCCGGATCTCCGGCGAGCACCTAGGTTTGCGGGGAGGTGGTTCTTCTGTTAGAGGAGAGAGAAGAGAGCGTTTAGGAGTTTTAGCTTGAAAGTTGTAAGTGCTATACTAGTAGTCGTGCTACCATAACAATGGAAAATTGTTCCGGGTGAGTTCTACTAACTTGTATTTGGATCAGTATTAGTTTATCGTTTAACAAAATATTTGCACAGTCAACGTAGATTGACTGCCCTCGGGGTTTGTTTGAGAATAATCGCTTTGATGTTAAAGTCAGTAAATAGACGATGAGAGCTTAAAGGTGATTTAAGATCGAGTGTTTTAGTTAAGAAAATCATACCTTGGAACTGAAATGTGTAAAGGTAAATCCTCAAGATGGTGCCACGTGTCAATCTATGTGGTTGTGCTTTGTCAAGTGGGCGATGAATGTTCACGTGGTTGAAAGAAAATCTTCATGTGAATGGCAAAATAGGTTGAAATGGGTAACAAACCGGTATAAAGTTATCCAAATATAAAGATCCGATTAAATTAATTTGATCCTTATCGGCGCCGGTATCATCTCGTACAACAATGTTATGCCTCTAGACAATATGGTGGAACCAAATCCCAAACACGATAAAACATTACATCATCAATGACGTAGTTAAGGGAGATAAGTTCAAGATCTAGACCAATTATTGTAAATATAAAATAAAAAAATTCAAAGTAAAAAAACTTATTTAATTGGAAATGATAACGAAAGTTATCTTAGTGGGACTAATTAAGCTCGATCACACTATAAATATTCTACTTAGTATAGATGAGATTGTTAACAACCACTTTTATAGCCAACTTCATTCATCTCTTTGAGTATTCTCTTACATTTAAGTTTAAAGGCATAGACATGGGAATCAAGGTTCATGGAATCCCTCACGGTGCCACCCTTCGTGTTTTGGCCACTCTTCATGAAAAGGAAATCGATTTCGAGTTAGTTCCCATCGACATGAAATCCGGTGCTCACAAGCAACAACCTTTTCTTTCTCTTAACGTAAGCAGCTTATCGATGTTCCCTTTCGTCTTTACAAAGGAGTTTTCTAATTCATTCTTATTAATTCTTTTATTTTGTGTTGTAACTTTAGCCTTTTGGTCAAGTTCCGGCATTTGAAGATGGAGATCTCAAGTTATTTGGTAAGATATAAATATGTTGATCCTTAACTAAACAAACATTGTCATTCCCCATGAAATTTAAGTACTATTTTGTTAGATAATATAAACTCCTGAATTTGAGTGATTTTCATTGATTAATATTTATAGGGTTGCATTGAGAGTCCTAATATATCATAAAGATAACCCATACAAAATATATCATAAACATAGAAGGAGAATATTTTACGGATATTCTCTATCATAATCTATGTCCATGAACAAACATTAGAAAATTCATTTTGTAATAAAATATTTACTTACCTATGTTTAAACAGAATCGAGGGCAATTTCAAAATACATAGCATTCAACTATGGAAATGGAACTCCTCTTTTTTCAAACAAAGATGGAAAGCAAATCGCTGACTTATCCGTATGGATGGAAGTCGAGGCTCACCAATTCGATCCAGTAGCCACTAAACTCAACTATGAGCTAGGTTATAAGCTTTACTTGGGCATGGAAACTGACAACGCGGTTGTTGAGGAGTACGAAGCTAAGTTGGCCAAGGTCCTTGACATTTACGAGGCCCGATTAGCAACGTCAAAGTACCTAGCCGGTGATTCATTTACTTTGGCTGATCTTTATCATTTGCCTGCACTTCAATATATGATGCTTAATAAAATGAAGCAATTGGTTGATGAACGCCCTCATGTTAGTGCTTGGTGCAAGGATATCTTGGCTAGGCCTGCTTGGGGAAAGGCTTGGGCCTTGCAAAATGATTTTAATTAATTTGAACTTATTATTACAACCCTCATCATTATTAGCTTTGTAATGGTTGTTTGTATTATGTCTAATCATGTATTCATTTACTATGTTATGTTGGCGTTTTACTACTTGTGTATCGAGTTTGTGATTGTGAGTTAGAAATTTATCGTTAGTAATAAAAGTTTATATTGGAAATACATCACATCATTGTTGTGTTATAATATCATAATACATTATGCGGTTATGCCTGGTCTCACTAGCGATATTATAAACCTTGATTCACTTACAACTTACATGTATATTTTAATTATCATACATGAACCTAAATCGTCTATAATAAATAAGAGTAATTATTATTGTAATTGAATAATATATAACATAAGCTATGTGTCTTTCATTGACTTCTCATATATATAGCGACTAAAATTAAGAAATGAAAAAATTAATTCGAGCCAATAACCATTATTTTGTTTTTGTGCAAGCTTTTACTATTACTTAAACGAAAAATAGTGAGTCAAGTCGTGCACTTCTTTAGTTGTTAGTTTGTTACCACTTGTTTTGCAGTCCTAATATACTAGAAAGAGTAGAAACATTAATTAAGTGGAAGAAAATGACAAGTAGCTTAGCTTGTCCAATTAAATGTTCAAGCTCAACCCAAAGTTGTTGAAAATGACGGTGGTGGTGAAAAAAATATTTCTTTAATCAATCTGATAGAATATATAATAAGATATTTTGTATTTAGGATATATGTGATATATTTTGTATAATAATCTATGGAGTAATCCCAACACGGTTGGTACTCATATTATAACCCTATATATATTGATCAATGGAAATCATTCCAGACAGAGGAGTTCACAAAATCTAACACAATCAACTAATCCATCAACAAATAAAATAACACACTATTCAATTAATTATGTACTACAATAATATTGCAAACCTTTAAAACAATTAGAACTAATTTTCTAAGGTAACTATTTTTCGGCCTTTTTAGTATTAATAAAATTTTGAATTTTTGTACAAGTTATCTTCGGATTTAACCAAGCTAGCGACGTTTTAGTAATTTGACTAATGTATTATGACAAATTGAGGGAGAAGAATAAATAGAATGACTTGTTTATTATTGATCATTAGGTAGAGTATTTATACAAAATCTAAACTTATAAGATAGGAAACAATCTTCTTAAAATATATACTAGTCTAACCATAAATCTTAAAGATATATTCTCTAAATAATATCTTAACATAAAATAAACCTAAACATATTATTCTCTTAATGATATCTACAGAAAATATATCACACAATTTTCCGATATCTCATATCTGTAACACCCTCTTGCAATCGTAACGGCAGTAATACGAACGTTGCGATTGGAAATTCTTCACTTTGTTGAAATCGATCGAGTTTCACTACTCTGTTAATGTCGCCTTCAATTTTTTTTTTCTTGAATGATGAGAACGTTTTGCTTTTCAAACCAATCAATCATCAACCAAGCAGGAACGTCATTCTTTTCGAACCTGCAAAAATAACATTACAACGAGAATGTCTTTTCTTCTCGAACTCGTTGTATTTTGGTTTTTCCTGAGCAAACCACGCTCAAATCTCTTATTGGTTTTGTTTTAAAGCAAAACCAAAGTCATACCCGAAGAGCAAAATCATGCTCGAATCATATCACAAACCCTGTCTCATGGCACAAGGAGAACCAACACATGAACCTTGTCTCGCAGCACAAAGAGAGCCCATATATCTTATCTCATGACACAAGAGAGCTGAATTTTTTTATTTTTTTTAGGATTTTCTGTAAATTACCACCCAAAAATAGTCCAGTTTTGATATAACCACCCAAATAATTTTTTATTTTATATTACCACCCAATAAATTAAATTATTGCTCAGATTACCACCCATTTAGCAATTCCGGTGGAATTTCCGTCAGTGGGCCCCACTTTTTTTTTTCCTTTTTTTTCTGGCTTTCTCACTCTCTCTCCCCGATTTCACTCTTCTTCTTCCTACCTTCTTCCTTTCTTCTTCCCAACCACCACCCCCACCATTGCTCCCTCACCCCAATCCTCACCCCAATCTCCCCCACTTTCTCTCTCCTCCATTTTTGTATACTTCTGCAATCTGCTTCCTTGGCTGAATTTCCAATTTCACCTGGGTTAGTTTTGTCTTTTTGGTTTTTAATGGCCTACCTCTTGCTTTGCTGCCTAGTTGCCCCTTGCCCCCATTTCTCTCTTTTTCCCGCTTTTACTCCTCCTCATCCTCACATCTCCTGATTTTGCTGTGTGCGGGCTGTGAAGTAGAGAAGCAGAGCTGGGCTGCGGTGGCGTGGTTGCTGCAGCGGTGATGGTGGCTGTGATGTGCGAAATGGTGGCGATGGTGATTCAGGTTGCTGTAATGTGACGTCGCTGAAGATTCTGGGCTACTGCTGATTGTTGCAATTGGGGTGCTGATTGGTGGTAGCGGGTTGATGTGGCTGCGCGTGCCGCTGCAATTTGATGTGGTTGGGACGGTTTGTTCGCCGGGGAAGGGGATGCCGTGGTGGTTGTTGGGGTTTTTCAATTTTGTTTGCTCGAAATTGTCAACATTTTGAATAGAGAGAGAAATTGGATGTTTTAATTCAAAGTAGCAGTTGATTCACAACATCACAAGGAATCGAACAGTCGAGTAGCGATTGTTTCCATAATTTGATCGTCTTCTACGAGAATGTTCAAGCTCAATTTATGTTCCAGATTTTGTTTATTAGATCTGATTTTGATTTTGGTTGGTGTATGATTGATTTTTGGTTGTTTTTTTGATTGATTTTGATGGGGGGCGCTGAAATCGTTCCTATTGGATCGTGCGTGGCAGCTGGTATAGATGAAGAAAGGCGGCTGAGAGACGGATTAGGAAGCTTAACCCAAATGGGAATCACCTTAAGAATTTCCTTATAGAAATCAAAACTGACAGACCAACATAGGCTGACCAAAGTAATGCTGCCAGATCGAACGAGCCAATAACTCGAACGCTTTCGGTTTGTTTTTTGAGCAAGAATCGCAGCGTTACCTTACCTTCACCATGATACAGACTCCAAGTTCTTATGGCAGAGCACGAGGAGATTTTTCTGCCTAAACTCGGAACACAGATCGACCTGGATGTGTTAATCGTAGAGGTAGAATAGTGGCAAGCTGTTATCGATGTCGAAAGAGACTCGAAACTTTGAACCTCGCGTCGAGTCAGATCCATTACCGCTCCTCTGCTATTAGGCGTCGTTCGGTGCCGGTCGGATAGAACTTTCGTAGGGCTAACTGTCCTTCAGCAGGCAGCTACTAGCGCGTTGGAGACGGATTTATATAAGAAAGAAATTTCCTCGTAGTATCTCTCTAGATCTGGCAAAAGCAAAAGACCCCCTAACGTAATTCGAATGGAGGCTGACTGCTGAGCCCACTCTGGCACGGTTTTTCAGCGATGTTAAATGCTTTGGGTACGTTCGATTACGCCGCCCAACAACACGAGGAGTTATAGGCTCTATATCCTCATCCTTTAACTCGCTAGCAGAATTCTGGCTTTCCAGACTCAAATAGGCCAACTCATTTAGTATAGTAAAACTCAACATACGACGAGGTTAGTTTACTAAAGGAAGGTGACGTACTCCTTAATCGTAGAGCTTACTGGGGGGTTTCGGGGAAGACCCATGTGGGGCACATTTTGGGTGTGGGGGGATGTTGAATCGTGGGATTTTAAGAACCCTAAGTTGGGATTATTTGTTGCTTGATTTGATTTGGATTAATTTGGGGTTTTTGTTGTTCTTGCTTTGAAGTTGACGAAATGCCTAGATTTGATGTTGTTGCTTTTTTGTTGGATTGATTTGGGGTTTTTGTTGTTGTTGTAATGCTTTGAAGTATGAGGAATTAGAATAGCACACAGATTTGTTGACGAAAAGCACACAGATTTGTTGTTGTTGTTGATTTGTTGTTGCTTTGATTCAATGAAGAAGGTAGGAGAGAGAAAATCGGGGTGGGAGAGAGGAAATCCAGAGAATAGACGAAGAAAAAAATAAAAAAGTGGGGCCCACTGACGAAAATTCCACCAGAATTGCTAAATGGGTGGTAATCTGAACAATAATTTAAATTATTGGGTGGTAATATAAAATAAAAAATTATTTAGATATATCAAAACTGGACTATTTTTTGGGTGGTAATTTACAAAAAAATCCTTTTTTTAAAATAAAAAATCCTTTTTAAGTCAGAATCTGAACCCCGTAGTGAACATTGGGAAGCGGCGTTGAGAGTAGTGCGCTATTTAAAGGGCACTCCGGGACAGGGTATTCTTTTGAGCTCTGATTGTGACTTAAATCTGCAAGGTTGGCGTGACACAGATTCGGCCACCTATCCTCTTACACGGAGGTCTTTGTCTGGGTGGCTAGTGTTTCTTGGCAAGTCACCTATTTCATAGAAAACTAAAAAGCAGCACATAGTGTCAACATCATCGGTAGAAGCCGAATACAGGTTCATGGCGGCTATTACTTGTGAACTTGAATGGTTAAAAGCTCTACTGTTGAGTCTAGGTGTTCAAAATCCGAAGGCAATTAAATTATTTTGTGATAGTGAGTCAACTCTGCACATAGCTAAGAAGCCGGTTTTTCATGAACTATCGAAGCACATTGAAGTCGATTGTCACTTTGTTCGAGATGCAATTACTGAAGGCTTGATCTCTCCCTCTCATGTTCCAACCAACTCACAGCTCGCAGATATCTTCACCAAGGCTCTCGGCAAATCTCAGTTTGATTATCTTCTTTCCAAGTTGGGCGTTTCCAATCCTCACGCTCCAGCTTGAGGGGGGTAATGAGATATCATATAATATATTTTTGTGAGGATATCTTTTGGCAAATATTATCTATTGTATTTTAGTTAACTTCCTAGGGTACTAGCATATCTTTTGATTCTATTGTTAGGATGTGTAACTATTATATATTTGACATTATGGTCAATGAAAAATTCAAGCCATTCAATTCTAAAAAAAATGTTCATGAATTCCACCAATGGGTTTAATTTTCTAACCCACCGGTAGGGATTTTTTTTTAAACGCTCCTAAAATCTAACCTGCTCTGATACAATGACAAATTGAGGGAGAAAAGTAAATAGAATGACTTGTTTATTATTGATCATTAGGTAGAATATTTATACAAAACCTAAGCTATACTAGTTTAAAAGATATACTAGTCTAAGCATAAATCTTAAAGATATATTCTCTAAATAATATCTCAACATAAAATCAACCTAAACATATTAATCTCTTAATGATATCTACGGAAAATATATCACACATATATTTTCCGATATCTCATATCTGTAACATATTATGCTAAAGATTAATAAAACTCTTAATAACAGTTTTAATGATTGATATTACTTTGCGGTTCTATTCTTAATCTATTAAATAAAATTCAATTTTCGTCCGAAGACCCGATGCCATTGCTTATGACCTTATGTGGTGCAATGTTGTGTTACAAATGAGCATAAAAGTTAGGATATTTTGGATTTTAACACCAGACAAAAGGCTGAAAATGGTTTTTAACACCTCCAAAAAAAAATTGTTTTAACACCACATAAAAAATTAAAAATTTGAAGTTTCCACAAAAATCTTGTATCCGTTAACGGAACTGTTACTGGGGCCCACTCTAACGGATAATTTTTTTAAATCTCTCCCCAATTATCCCCTTTTGTAACCAAATCTTTGTTCGAATTTAGTAGAATCAGATCGCATTGCATCCAAAAAAACCAAAATTACTGAAGCATTGTTTGATTTTTGAGAAGAGGAAGAGATTGAAGCTGCTGAAACAGGTATGTGTGTTCATACGATGACAACGAATTATGTGTAATCAAATTGGGGAAATATAGTTCGTTGTTTGGTAATTATGGTTTAAATTCATTACGTTTATTATTTACAATTGTTTTGTACTCGAATTGATGGTTTAATTATGTTATGTATGCATGTAACTGCCCAATTCCAAAATTAGGGTTCATCACAAATTGAAATTGGGGCTTTTTGTATTAGGTAATTAAAATTGAAAATTGTTGCTGACAATGTTAATTCGTTAGTGTACAAATCTGTAAATGTGATTGTTGATCTAAAATTTATGTAGATTATGTCGTTTATTAGCTCTTCCCTTTCTAAGGAAAGAAAATTCCAGTGTGGTGTGCCAATGGTCAAGCTCACTAGCTGGACAAGGGAGAATCCAGGCAGGAAGTTCATATCTTGTAAGTTTTATGACCCAATCACAGAAACTAGGGGCTGCAAAGCTTTCGAATGGGTTGATCAACCTGATGGAACATATTGGCAAACAGGGGTTATCAATATCCTAATTGGATAAGAAGTTGCTAAAGGGCGAAGTTAATGAATTAAAAAGGGAAGTTGATGAAATAAGTGGCCAAAGGAGGTGCCTACTTCATGAAGTTGATATTTTGAAGATGAGATGCAAGGCCTTGAACGCTGACAGGAAGAGAATGAACAGAGAGTGCAATGTAGGGAAGATGCTTCAATCAAATGTTTTGGTTGGGTGGGCATGACCATTTTTATTGGTTTATCAATGGGTGTAGTTTTCCTAATGGTTAGGGGTGTTTAATAGTAAGCTGTATTAAGTAGTTATAATTTCTTGTAATGACTTGAAGTGTTATGAGTTTGGTTTTAGTGATATATATATGTATTTCAATCAACCTATTTATGACTTGTCTAAATTGTTAAATTGAGAATGTTTTAACATTGGAAAAGGATTCAAACATGGGAAATATGTGAAACACTTGCATGTATTAAAGTTGTAGAAAATGGAATTAAGCACTTCAACTATAGGTTGACAAAAGAAGCTTACTTGAAACTGTTTTAATGGCAATCAAAGCCATGCAAAAGCTATAATAATGTATCCAAATGTGCAAATGGCAATCAAAGCCATAGAAAAACTACCAAAATAGATTAAACAGACACAATGTTTTCTAAGCAGTCATGAGTACATCACTGAGTGAGGTTTAACTAGCTGAAGGTTTGCAGCTTGGACCTTGTTACAACACCAGTTTGGAGGGGTGGTTGTTGAACTGTGGGTGTTACAGGCTGAGTTGAGGAAGCCTTTGTCTTTGTTTTTGGTTGACTTGAGCTAGGCTAACTTGAGTTTAGCTGCCTTGACTATAACTGTGCTTGCTTGTTTAATGGCAGACAACCTTCTTGTTCTTGAGAAACTTTTTGTTTTCTATGTTGTTTGTTCCTGCCCCCAATTGCACTCTATGACATGGATTTAAAAATAAAAAGTTAGTGGAATAACATACATAAAGGTAAAACAAAGGGGGAGTTGTGTTACCTTTTTTGCAGCTCTATTTCTTTCTTCTTCCTCTCCTCCACCATCCAAGGGAGTGTTCAAGGGGGGTCTGCCTGCTAACTTTGTCACATCTGTATCTGGTGCAGCAGGTAGTTTGCAGGTCTTGGCATAATGCCCAAATCCCTTACAGTGACTGCATTGCTTCTTCCGCAATGTTGTGCTTGGTTGACCACCTGCAATAGAGCATTCTCCTGGCTCAAGCTTCCTTTTTTTGCTCTTTGGTCTCCCAGGTTGCACCTTAAAAGAAGGAGGTTGTGGTTCCCTCATTTTGACTCTCTCCTAGTGCTTGGGACCAGGCATTGGTTGGATAACTGGTTCATAAGTAGCCCTGTATGTGTCCATGGTATAGTATGGGTCAACATATGCCTCTATGTCACCCCTCATGTCCAATATGCATGCATAAGCATGAACACAAGGAATGCTAGTGAGTTCCCAATGGTAACATGTGTAGGTCTCTTTCTTTAAATCAACCAACACCTGGTCATCCTTCAGCTGCACCTCAAATGTATTCCCTCTTGATGGTTGCACCACACAGGACCTAGCCACAAAGTCTATCCTTCCCAGAACATTCCTCACATATGGCACTAAGTTGCTTGTAATTTTTTTTGAATCCTCCTACTTTTCATTATTCCTATTCATTATGTACCTCCTCATCCATTCCATTTGGGTGAGGATAGGTTTATCTCTGGTAGGCTTAATTACTGCATTGAAAGTCTCATAAATGTTGTTCAATAGCATGTTGGACTTGCACTTTGGTGTAAATGCATGTCTACACCAATGAATGGTGGGAATGTTGAGTAAATACTCATATGCCTCTTCATCAAGGAGTTTGATAGACTCCATGGCAATTTCGTACTCAAACTGACAATATGCAATGACATACTAGTTCAGGACAACATGTATAAAAGCATATAAAAGCATATAAAAGATCAAGACAATTAAGCATATAAAAGCATACTAATATTCAGAACAATGAAGCATAAGTTAGCTCCTTGAAGCAAACCAACTTACATAAGTGGTAGCCCTGGCTGCACTCCAAAATAGCTCCTTGAAGGTTGATCCACCAAATTTGAACTTGAAGTTAGCCCAAATATGCCTAACACAAAACCTTTGTTCTGCTTTGGGAACAACATCAACCATTGCTGTAATTAAACCCTAAATGCAGACATAAGTAAACTCATAAGCCAATCATATACATACACATGAAAACTTAAAAATTGAACCTAAATACTTAAGAGGGAAGAAACAGAAGCATACCTTTTGCCTGTCAGACATGATGGTTAGCCTAGCTCCTTGATCATGTTTAAACATTTCCATAAGTGATTCCAAGAACCAACCCCAAGTTTCTTGGTTTTCTATCTCCACTGTAGCCCAAGCTAGAGGAAATAAGTTGCTATTCCCATCCTTAGCCACTGCCACCAGAATTTGCCCAGGATAGGCACCTTTGAGGTGACACCCATCCAACCCTATTAATGGCCTACAACCTTTTGCAAAACCATCTCTAAGTGGCCTTAAACAAATGAACATTCTTATGAACAAGGGTGGCTCTGGGCTGTCAATACCATCAACAACAACATTGCACCCAGAACCAGGGTTATATTTCATCACAGCTTTCCCATAATCTCACACCCTTGCATACTGCTCCCTAGCTAAACCAAAAATGATCAGTTTTGCCCTACACCTAGCTACCCATGCCTTAAAATAAGTCACTTCAATTCCTAAATCATTCAAAACCCTAGCCCTAATCTCCTTAATTCTCCAACCAGGGTTACTCCCAAACTCTTCTAAATACCTCTCTGCTATGTATTCAACATTAATCATCTTGTTCTTCTTCACTCTAAAGTAGGTATGTTTTAATTTCAAGCTTTTAATTTGCCAAGTTTGCTGCTTAACAAGTTTTGATGCAAACACCTTGAAATGACACTTTACTCCCCCCACACATGTACAAGCAGGCATTCTACAGGTGTAACTATTGAACTCACTATCACATCTATGCCTACACTGAATTGTAATCCTTGTACTGTCATTATGCAAGAAGTAGAACTCATACTTGTTTTGAATGGCATGAAGTCTTAAGGCCCTCCTTAAGACTGAAGCATTACTGAATTTCTGACTTAACTTCAATGGGATTGGGTTGTCAAATTCCACAGCAGCATTAAACCATGGAGCACAAACTCCTTGAATCATCTGAATCACCATCAGTCTCAGGCTCCACCTTCAGTTTTCCAACATCCAAGTCATCCCTCAACTTTGACCTCTTATCTTTAACAACCCCCTCATCTATTTCACTCCCCAAACCTTTCCTTAAGGCTTTTGTTCACCTTGTCCAAGATCTCCTTAGACCCTTCAATATACCATTCCTCATCCCCTTCATCATATTCTTCTTCACCAAGTTCCCAATCCTGCTCCTCATCACTCAAATCTGAACTTGAATACCCAGATCCTTCACCTCTATCATCCTCCTCATCATCAAACCTCAATACTTTAGCCTTTGTTGAGGCTTTCCCTTTCAACTTAGCCTTTTCATTTGCAAAACTAGAAGCTCCTACTTCTACAACCTTCTCTTTCCCTTTCTTTATGACATATATCTCCCTAGGTGGACTCTCCTCCCTTTGTTCAGTTTTTGTCTTCTTAAACCTAGAGCTCCTCCTAACACTCATAGTAATTGAACTTCCTACCTTCTTGCCCTTTTTATTTGTCTTTGGTGGATTGGGTTGGGCCTCCTTTATGGGCTGACTAGGTACTTGTGCTGTTACAAAGACTTCAACATACCCCTCTGCATTTACTGCCTCAAAAGGCCCTTAACTTCTTCACTGTTAACTAGTTCCCTTTTCCCAGTGTTAAAGGCTTTCCCCTTCTACCTATACCAACAGTTGTAATGCATAGGCACAACCATATCACCATTAACAAATCCATGAATTGCAGCTGTTTTAATCAAATGCACATCCAACTTAGAAACCTGAACTTTCCTGTACCAGTAACACCAACCACCACACCAACACAATAGTTGTCTGTCTTTGCTAACTCTTTTAGGGACAAAAGCACCTCCTTCTCTAAGTAAGATGTCAACCATACCATCATTGTCACCCATTATCTACCCACCAGTGAATAAACAATGTATCAATACATGCACATTATGAATAAACAAATCCATCCCAATTTTCAAACTTACACTACAAAGCACCAATTCCAACATTTATGCATAAACAATTGTAACTAAACAATTGAAACCCAATTCAGGTACTTAGTAACATAAATTAATAAACAAATCACACATGCACAGTTAATAGTAGCTTAATTAACAATAAACCACTTTAATTGATCTATAATTTCAATTACGGACGCCAATTAACCTAAGTCGCAAAGTCAATTGCAGAAAATTGATTTTTTAAGGGTTTCCTACTCTGTTGCCAAAACTGACTCTAATTTAGCCAAAAATTGCAATTTTGACACCAGTAATAGATGAAATTACTATGAAAAGATTAAAAAAAAATACCTTCTATGATGTCAGATTTCCAGCAACTTTTGCCCTTTTCTAGTTGATGAACATGAGTGACGCAACCGTGCTGAGCTATTCTTCTCCCTTCTACACTCCACTCCCGAGCCACACAATTTAGGTTAAAATGTGAAAATTCAATGTGAAAATGTAAAATGTGAAAATTCAATGTGAAAATCTTGAAGATTTAGAAAGAATTCAATGAAGATGTTGGTGAGAATTCAATGAATGAAGAAGGTACGTGTTTTGCTGGGTAAAAATTAAAGGTAAAACCAACTCCTGGGACCCACGTCAATTTTCCGTCACAAAAAACGTTAACTGGTTGTAACTTCAAATTCTTAATTTTTTATGTGGTGTTAAAAAAAAAAAAAATTTTTTGGAAGGTGTTAAAAACCATTTTCAACCTTTTGTCTGGTGTTAAAAACTAAAATATCCTAAAAGTTAAGTTCCTATGACATTTAATTAACCATTTATGCCTTATTAATAATGTATTAGTTTTAATATAAGTATAAATAAGGTACTCATAATTAAATTTTAAGAATGTTAAAAAATGCAAAATCTTAATGATTTTACCAAAACTAATTTATTCTATTACTCAGAAAAAAAAAATAGTCTTTTTTTTGTATTTGTTGTTGAAAGTAATAATAGATTAAGAACATAGTATTTTCTATGACTGAAGGTAAATTACTAAATTCCATAAAAATAAAATATATATATATATATATATATATATATATATATATATATATATATATATATATATATATAAAACCTTAAATTACTAAATCCATTAATATTTAGTAAAAAAAATGTCTTGGACCAAGCGACAAACTAATAAGCGTACGAAATTACATGTTATATTTATGTGTATGTCGAATATGGTCCCACATAATTACATAATAAAAGACCATAGATGAAGGTTTGCAAGAGTAGCATGCACTACTTCACTACATCGGCGAAGACTACTCAATCATATCTTCTCCTATCTTTCTCTCTCCTTTGACTGGCTCGATAAAAGTCAAACAGATTAGCCTAAGCCATGGTGGTCAAGGTTCATGGAAGCCCACTCTCCGACCCGACCCGACCCTCCGAGTCGTGGCTGCCGCTCATGAAAAGGAGCTTGACTTTGAATTCGTTACCGTTGACTTTGAATCTGGTGCTCACAAACAAGTCCCTCAGCTTGCCCTTAACTTAAGTTTATTTATCATTTATAATCTTTGCATTGGTCATTGATTTTGGATTCTTTGCTATAAATAATAAATTGTTGTATTAGAAAAGAAGTATTTTTATTTTTTTTTGGATTTTTTTAACATGAGTGGACAAATCTTTGCCCGGTTTTTCAAGAATGGACTGACCTTTAAATCTTTCCATTTTGGACAGAAGTTTGCATTTTTTCTCCCAAAATGGACCAAACAAGTCACCCAACCTGTTATATCAGTTAAAACGCCACTTGTGATTTTATCATTGGTCAAGTATTTTTTTTTTTTTTTTCAATTTCCCTTTCCTCCTAATCCCTTTTCCCTTTCCCTCAAGCCATGTATTAGTATATCCATCTTTAACACGCCGAGTGCCCACCAGCAGAGTGGCCTGAAGTCTGCAACCCAGTAGACACTGAGTTAGCTACAACGCCAACCCGGCCCCGATCCGGCGATCTTCTCCACACTCTTCCTCTTCACCATCCTCTCTACATTTCTGTCTAACATCTGAGTTCATTTTGACAGAAAAAATTATCCTATTTTCTAGTTGACCAGCAATAAGTAAACTATCACAAATTCATAATCAATGCCATTCAGAGCCAAAATTCAATTGTAGCATGATTCAAATTCATCACCATCCCCAACACCATTGGTACATCAATATTGACATTTGCATACAATTTCCGAATTAATACAATTTCAACTTTGCATTTGTTACGAAAATCATCACAAACAACCCAAATGAATTAAACAGCTTCAAATGAGCGACTAAACATACTAAATACAACAATTGGGTTATTAGAAAAGAGAAATTGGAATTATAATTTCAAATAATGGACAAACCTGCAATCTCCTGTTTAAGAAGCCGATCAGAAAAGGCCAAATGCATCAATTAGCAAAAGATTAAACAAAATTGGGAATTGGTGGTATGAGAATTTGAACTCAATTTGTTGGGAAATTCTACATTGCCCACTGGTTTCGCCGGCCATCGGAGACTGCAGTCGTTGTTGGTTTAATAATCGTAAAGCAATGGTGGAAATCAAAGAAATTTAATAAAATTTGAGAGGAGAGATGAAGCTTGAGTTGGTTCATCCATGGCAGATGAGAGGGAGGAAGGTGATGGAGGAATGAGTGAGGGGATGGTCGGAAAGGGAGGAGAGGTGGAGAAGGGGGTGGTTGGCAATGGGGTGAGGGGATGTTTTTTTTTTTTTTTTTTTATAATTATTTTGTTGATTTAAAAACGAAAATTAAAGATTTTTAATTAAAAAAAAATATAATTAAAGAAAAATGACCGGTTGTACAGGTCACCGGTTATTTGGGTTCATTTTGGGAGAAAAATGTTAAACTTGTGTCTAATATGGGCAGATTTAAAGGTTAGTCCAATATGGGAGAATCGGCCAAAGGTTTGTCTGTTTATGTTAAAAAATCCTTTTATAATTAACTTTTAATTTATTATTGAATTCCATGTTCTGATAATTTTCAAATTTACTTTTGAATTCTCTTTAAAACTTGTTATTCATGTTGTGAAATTTCCAATTGAATGCTCTTATTATGTTCTTATTTTTTCCAATTGAATCTTCTTAATCATTTGAACTTAAAAAATTATAAAATGAGCGAAAATTTGAAAATGAGCAAACCTAAATATGTCCTAGAAAATTTATCATGAGAAACAAAATTGAAATGAGTAAAATAAACTTAAAATGAGAAAATACAAAAATAATTAGCAAATATAAAAACGAGCAAATGACAATGCAGTCCGAAGCAATTGACACGAGGTATTGAGAATGTTTTGTTTCTTTTAGTTCCTTTTTTATGGTTGTATTGATTGTTACTCTATTATTTTCGGTTCTTCATGTTTGGATTAGTCAAATGTTAGGATTTATTCAATACACATTCTTCAAGAGAGGGAAAAGAATTGGGTGTATCTTTTGAAATTTTTGGAGAATGCCTGGTTTTAGCTACAGTGTTGATGTGATTAGTTGTTTAGGATGTTGATACATCAGGTTAAATTGAATGCGACACATGCTGGGTTTTGCAAATCATAGTGAAGGGTTGCATTATCAAGTTTTACTCCTTTTCAATTCTTCTAGTTTCTGCTATCATTTTTGTGGATCAATCATTAATGTACAAAACTTTGTGTTATTTCTTGCTTTGCTCTGGTGTTTTTTCCATTGTAATTTAATAATTATTGTTTTTTTCTCATTTTATCTTGACATGCTCTCTATTTTGATGAGCTATATTGTGCCCTTCTCTCTTTGAACTTCATGCCATAGAGCATTGGAGCTGGTATTGCAGTACCCTTAGTTCCTTTTGGTGCTAGTTTTCTGTTTTGTGAGATCATAGAGAAGATTTAATATCTGTCTATGGCTTTATGTGCTCTTTTGTTTGTCTTCTAATGTGTGTTTGACATTAGATCTGATGTAGAGAGAAAAATTAAGATATGTGTAAGCATAAACTGAAGGCTGAGCAAAATAAACTTAAAATGAGCAAATACAATAAAAAAAATGAGCAAATATAAAAATGAGCAAATGAGCAAAATAAGCTGTGTTCCATGTTAATGTTTACTTTTGATTTATTATCGCATTCCAAAGCTGTGTTGTTGTGGTATGATCGTTCTTGTGTTCTAATTTTAAATTTGAGTATCACTGTTGCGTTCTTATTGTTGTTACTAGGATAGTTTGTTTTGTTGGGGTTGTGCTTCCTAAATAGTTATTTGCTCATTTGTCAAATGAGCAAATACAATTGATACCTTATTTATCTTATCTCTCCCCCTGCTACCATTCCTCAAACTGCTCCTGCCACCCTTCTGCTGCTCCCTCTCTTCTCTTATTATGTTTTCTATTTTACCGTGTTATTGAGCAAAATAGAATGAAAATGAGTAAACATAATAAAAATTAGCAAAAAGAATTTAAAATGAGCAAATATAAATAAAGCTATATTTTCTACTTTATTGTGTTCTTGACTTGGTTTTTGTAATTTTCCGCAGAACTGATTAGCAACAACGAACAACGTAATAGTGATTCAAAATTTTCAAAGAATAAAGGGACATGAGTTCATGTATCAAATGAAGAGACTTCAAATTAAAAAAGAAAGGAACTGAGATTGATGTGTCAAATGTTGAAACAAGAGGTCGAAGTGCAAAAAGGCTAAAGGGAGAAAAAAAAAAAGGCTGTAGAACAAAACCAGAAAAATAAGAGATTATGCAGAGGTTGTGATGAATTGAGTCATCAAGATATTAGAAATTTTCTAAAAAAAGTGTAATGATACTTTTATATACATATAAGATTTAATATTTTTAGCACATCCCCTTATTATTTATCGAACTTATAGAAATTTTGTGTTTTTAATTTTGTGGAAATTTTGTTCATTTTATATTTCTTAACAGAATCAATTAGTTGCTTATATGCTCATTTCACAAATGAGCAATCAAATTTTCTTAAACATGTAGGAGTGTCTTGTTTATTATGAGATTGATTTCATTAGTCATCTATGAGGTTGAGCAAATTAGCTATTGAATAAACTAGCAACAATTGATTCTATTATTGAATCAAATGAATCTTTGGTTATTATTTATTGAACATATAGTTGGTACAAATGAGCAAAAGAGTTAGTTGCTCATTTGTCAAATTTGCAAACATTTCTTCAATTATTCATTAAATCAACAAGCATTTCTTTGTTCATTTGTGAGATGAGCAACCACTAGTAAATAATTAGTTACTCATTTGTAAAATAAGCAAACATTTCTTTGATAATTTGAAAAATGAGCAATCAATTTTTTGCTTATTTAGCAAATGAGCAAATAGTTAGTTGCTCATTTGTCAAATAAGGAAATACTAAGCTGCTAATTTAACAAATGAGCAAAAACTTAGTTGCTCATTTGTCAAATGAGCAAAAACTTAGTTGCTCATTTGTCAAATGAGCAAATAGTTAGTTGCTCATTTGTCAAATGAGCAAACATTATTTTAATCATTCATTAAATCAACAAGCATTTCTTTGCTCATTTGTGAAATGAGCAATCAATTATTTGCTCACTTGACAGATGAGCAAATAGTTCGTTGCTCATTTATAAAATGAGCAAATATTTCAAATAAACGCTACGTATAAATGACAAAGTATTTCATGTAAAAACTAAAAAAAAAAAAAACCAATTTCGATTTAAATATAACCACCACAAAAGTCACCATAATCAAATGTCTCCCTAAAAGATCCAATTTAGATTCAAATATAACACCATTTTTACATCATTCAAAGACTAACAAAGATCTAATTTTGATTCAAACTAATAAGTATCTAATTTCAATTCAAATCAACATTACTAAACTACTTATAGGTTGATAAAATTCATTCTTTCTCTACTTCCCTAAACCTAGAAAGCCAAATCAACACCACCAAGTATCTAAATTAACACTACCAAGTAAAATACTGAGGTTTCACTAAAAAGTAGCTTTCTTCAGCCTTTTCTTCTTCATCCTTAACAAAAACTTTCTTATATTAAACAACAGACTTCGATCCTTGCACTTCATCAACAACATCCCCTAAATTCAATCTTCCGACTTCACCATTAGGATCCTCGAACTTTCTTCTATTAATCTCTTCTGCTTGTTTTCTAATTTCATAGATGCACTGAGCTTCTCAGACTCCACAGCCACTACAGCCCTGATGAACCAACATCAGCAGCACACTCCTTTTCAATAAAGTTCATGCTCATACAAAATCATAAAAAAAGTAAAATATCACATAGATTTTTTTTTTGGAGGTGTAGTGAAGAGGATACTTTAAGGGAGGGTCTGGAGTATGTTATAATAGAGAAGCATAGGCTAATAAATTATCTAATGAACAATTGTCAAATGAGCAATCAATATTTTTCTCATTTAGAAAATGAGAAAATACTTAGTTGTTAATTTAACAAATGAGCAAAATTTAGATTCTCATTTGTCAAATGAGCAAAAATTTAGATGTTCATTTGTCAAATGAGCAAATAGTTAGTTGCTCCATTTGTCAAATGAGCAAACATTTCTTTAATCATTCATTAAATTAGCAAGCATTTCTTTGCTCATTTGTCAAATGAGCAAACATTAGTTTGCTCATTTGTCAAATGAGCAAATAATTAGTTACTCATTCGTAAAATAAGCAAACATTTCTTTTATCATTTGGGAAATGAGAAATCAATTTTTTGCTCATTTAGTAAAAGCAAATAGTTAGTTGCTTATTTGTCAAATGAGGAAATACTTAGTTGCTAATTTAACAAATGACTGCAACTTCAAACAGAACATATATTTCATCAGATATGCTATACAAAATCAAAAACCTGATATTTCATAAATGAGCAACAAAATATAAAATGAGCAAGGTTTATCCAAAAAATAACCATTATACTGACCAAGAAAACATAAAATGAGCAAATAAGAAAACTCGTACATTTTCCTTTCCAAAGGTAGGATCGTAGAATCTTTAGCATTGGTAGAATTAATAGCATTAGTAGAATCAACAGCAACCGAAGAAGCCATAGCACTGAACAATTCTACAATTATAAAAAAAAACCTACAAAAATGTAAGCTAAAACAAAGGAAAAATAAAACTAAAATCAAGTTAATAAAAAAAAGAAAAAAAGAAAAGAAACACTCGCAGTCTTGCACAAAACCAGAAACCTCAAGCAAGGGTTGTTATGTGGTTTCCCTTGCATGAAAGGCTATTAACCTATAACACTAAATAGGGGTTACAACAAGTCAACAAGATTTAGGACACCACCTGAGTGGCTAAGTGTTTTATTTCAAAGTTTTTCTTGTAGTTTTAGTGAACACAGGATTTAGGAACACTGAGTTCAAGAAGTGGCAAAAATAGTAGAGAGAGTTAGAAAGGGATGAGGTTCCCCAAAGCTTTCCCAGGAGGAGATTTCTTTACTGCCTCTTTACACATGTCACGTTTCTAAATAGAAAGCTGCTAATTGGAAAATGATATATACTACTGAACTTAACAAATATTATCAGCTTCATCTAGCAAGTGTTTTAATAGTTACAAAAATCATCTGTGGCTGCTGGAATCATGCTTAAACATGTTTAATATTAACACAACTAATTAGTTTACTGAACTCGAAAAAGTACCTGCTACTTGTTTAATATTTGAATAAAATTTCACGCTGTAGCTTTGTCATGATCTCAAGGGCAGAAACAATATCATCATGGACGTAGTAAAAACAGTGGAGTATGATGTCAACCAACCTCGAGCTTGTATATCCTGTCCATCATTGTAAATCAAGGAATAGGATATATACCTTTATATTTTTACACTTTTAAAATTTCAGGAAATGTGAATTCGACAAAGTTGTTATGAGGGTCATGTCAGGGACAATAGGTTCATATAAAAGTTACTACATTTAATTAAGCGGTTTCAAAGTGAATAGAGTGAAGCCAATATGATAATATGTGCTATTTAAAGTGAAATAAAGTAATAGCTAGAAAACAACATCATATCAGGGGCACACCTCTAGGCTTTAATGTATTTGAAAGTTGAATTATAGAAATGAGGAAGAAGAGAATAAAGGGAGAATGAAAGATGATCATAATTTGATGTGATTTGCTAAAGAAAAGGTGGCTACAATCCTAGACCTTCATGTGGCTCTGGATAAAAAGCTAGGCAAGTAAAATAACTCCCCATAATTTTTTGATTACACCTCCCCTCCAACTGCTCTCATCTATATATAAACATTGCCACTTTCCTCACCTCTCTCTTTACGCTAATCCTAAGCAACTAATATTGTCATGGAAAACTACTAATAGACCAATCCCCTTAGAGTCCTAGACTAAACATTACTCCTGAGAAAAAAACCCTTTCATATTCCAAGTGAAACTATAATTTTTAAGGATAGATTACAATAACCAATACTATTCATACAATAGTCACAAGACTCACTCGCAATCTATTTGGCACGTTGAATCCTATGCATAAAAAGTGTCGCAATATTGTTTCCCTTAGCAAAGACAATTCATTACAAGAATTAACTTGAGAGAATGACAAAGCCTACCAAATTCCTCAACCTTATGCCTCCAAGTTTATTGAACATAATATGAAGACAACCCTATGTTCAGAAAGTCTTACAGATATAGAGGTTACAAATGACCTTGCAAGGACACTTGGCTACCTTAGTCTGTCAAGAATTTTAAGATTCTGTGGTCAGATAACAATAAAATTTAGGTCGAGTTGCTGAAACAATTATGCCATCTTCTTAGAATACATGTATGACAACGAAATCTAACTCATCTGAGACAACCACAACACCACCACTCAAGCAATCCATAAGGTGCTGAGCACGTAAACCGTCCCTACCAGAAGATGTGCCACGTGGAAAACTCTTAATCCGATCCAAAACTACAGCATAAGTAGTAACGAGATGAAGGTGATCAACAGGTATATCAGGCAAGGATGGAGCTGGAGAAGAAGGGTGCTTTAACTGTAAATCCGCAAGAGTGCCCTCATTATAAGGGGAAACGCCTGAAGAAGAAAGAACCCGGATTGTAGCGGTGTAATAACCATCGCATATCTTCCTACGACATTGCTTGATATTACGCTATTCCAAATCAAGGTCCTCATCATCAACGACCGACAAAGTAGGAGAATCCTCTCCCAGAATTTCCCTCACAAGCTGCAAACTACCACCGGGTGCACTCCAATAACAAATAGCACGGGAAATACGCTCTTCCTGATGCCGACGTTTCACTGAAGACCGAGACTCACAACTACTCCGCGGGCGAAAGGTTTTAGTGGTGCAAAGAGGTAACACCAACAAAGAGACCCAATTAGAAATTTCATCAGGCTTAAAGATCACCTTATCAAGAGCACCTTTCGAAACCCGAGAAAACCCCAAACGACACTTGGGAGATAGACTTCATAGTGCCAAACCCCTTAGAGAACAAATTATCAAGAAGAGACACATCAAAACCACCGTTATAATCTCGCATCAAACCATCCACATATCCAATACGAGCAGGAGAAGAGGAGCTTGCGGCTTAGCGAAATTACGAAGCACAAAACGAACAATACCATCTCCTTCATCCGAGGGTGACACGTCCTCAACCATACTATGAAGACACTTAAAACGAAGCATATGTGTTTTGTAGCACACCTCACATAACCAAATCCCCATACGCAAAAAAGTAACTTCTACCTAAGTATAAACAGCCAAATTAGATGTAGGAGAATGTCGGGTGATATCTCGCGCACCGATACAACAATGACGATCACTAAGATGCTTAATTATAGAACTTCTAGTAAGGCCAGTACCACTCCCATCTTGATAGCCACTAAAACCCACAAAGGGACAATGAAACTTCACAACGGCAGCCGACATAGCTACCCACAGCCACCACAAAAAACCATAGCACGAAACACCAACAAAACAACCAAAACTGCAAGCAAAAACTACCAAAAACAGCAAGCAAGAAATGACGGTAGAAACTAACCAAAGGCTTCCTGAAAATAGACCCTCTGCTGCTGTCGGAAATAGCCAACTGATATCAGAAAAACGGTTGGAAAAAGCACCCAAAGCTGCACCAAAGTTACACCCAAAACAGTTTTCTAGAAACAAACCAGAAACGCACCTAAAAGCACTCCAAACTGTACCAAAAACCACAACCTAAAACACGCGCAATAGCAGCCTGAAACGATGCAGGACAACACACCATAAACACGCCGGAAAACACACGAGATTCACGCCGGAAAACTCAGCAGAAACACGCCTTAACCACGCCTGAAAATGCACCAATTCCACTTGAAAAAACCCCTAAAATACGCACCAAACAGAGCCTAAACCGCTTAAGATTAGTGAAAGAAATGGCGTCCTTCCAACAAGTGTATTATTCCGATAGAGGGTTCAGAATTATTAGAAAGCTAATTATTCAGTGAGGTCAAGTGATCGGAATGCCTAGGTGTAGGCCGCTTTCGATCAGTAACATTAATGTATAATTAATATTACAGCTTAATCTTGACTGAACCCTCCGGGTCGCACCCTAATCGACTAATCGATCCGAGACTACGAATCAATCCGAAGGATTAGATGATTCATTAGAGTATTACGAACAAAGACATCGGAAATCGAGCTTAGAGCGTCGAAATCGAGTGTCATAAGTCGAGTCGAATTTAGAATTCGACGAGACGAGAAATCAAGCAAGCGACAAGTACGTGCTAGGCCGTAGCCTTGCATTGGCTTAGCCATGCGAGTGCTAGGCTAGCCTATGCTACCAACCGCATCGCAAGGCATATGTGTGCTAGGCTTGCTGGCTGAGCATGCTAGCGGGGCTGGTGCACCTAGCCGCACGCATGCTAGCAGCTGGCGCGCTATGCGTGCTAGTGTGCTAGTGTGTTGGGCCTCGCACCATGCCGAGCTTGCTAACATAGCAAGCTAGTAGCGTTAGCTAGCTAGCTGATGCGGTATGGCCAGCATTGCTGGCGTGCTAGCATACTAGGCCTCGCACCCAGCCACTCGCAGCAGCTGGGCATCGCACAACACAATGCACAGCACACGTAGCAGCAATATCACCCTGCATTGCGTGCGTATCGCGCGCATGCGTGTGCGAGCTGGCCAGCTAGCCCAACCTTGGTGCTAGGCGCCGGCTGGGTAGCCTTGGCAGCCAAGGCAGGCTGCCAGCCAGCTTTGTGTGGGCCACCATCTGGTCTAATAGGGGACCGGTCTTGGTGGCTTGCTTGGGGAGCAAGTGGTGTTTTGCCCCCCCCCCGTTAGTGGTCCTCACCTTACCTTGCTCACCATTTGGCACTTGGAGATTGTTGATTCATTGATGGGAAATGGGAAATTAAGACTCCCTTCCCTATAAATAAATTGAAAAAAATTAAAATAAATTGAGCAAAATGCAATTCTCCGACATTGATGGGAAATGGGAAATCAAGACTCCCTTCCCTATAAATACCAATGTTTTTGGTTTGGGAAGAAGCACTGGAGTTGAACTCAATAAGGCATTTCCTTGTAAATGAGAAATCCTTTAAGTTCGTAATACTCTAGTATTTCCTTGGTCTAGCCGCGACTAACCTTCGGGGTAGAGACCGCTCGGGTCGGGTCAAGGGTGCGAGCTATCAGAGGCATACGCACTTGTGAAGCTAGAGCTTTCAAGTAAGAGCTCGTAAGCGAGCAAAGCACGCGTCGAGGGTACGATCGTCTTTTCTCTTGCTCTCTCTTGTTATTTAATTATGTGATTTCATGTTTAGTTAAATTAATTAGTGTGGGTGTCTTGGGCAGGTTTCATTCCGCGTAGTGTCGGACAGCACGAAACCCAACAGCGGTATCAGAGTCGTGCTCATTTTAATTATTGTAACTAATAATTAATTGAGGTGATTTAAAGTGGATTTAAATGTCTGGTTTTGCTTTCTAATTAGATTAGAAGCTCGTTTTAATTAGTTTTAATCTCGTATTTATACTAATTTTGGCTCACGAACCTAGATTTCGACCCAAAAATAGTGAATTTTGGGTAGAATCGATGTTCTAAATCGTTTTTGTTCCTCTTTGAGTTCTGTCCAGAAGCCAAAATCCACCCAAAAATATGTTTTTCGAGGGGTTTTTCATTTTTGACGAAAAATTTTAAATCTTTAAACCTTGATTAATTATGGCATGTTAAAGGTAGATTATATGTATGGTTGCATCCCTAATCTACTGCAATAATAAACCTTATTAAGCATGTTTATGAAGTCATATTTGGTGCTTAATTTGGTGAGCTCATTTTTCACATAAACTTGAAATTTCACAATTTTGCAAATCAATTGCTTCAAGTGTGAATGTTTATGGTGAATTTGTAATTTTGAAGATCCAATCTTTAATTGTTTATTTGGTTGGAACTTTACTTTCTAAATTCCATGCTGAACTAATTTTTGGTTTTGATCATTTTTTAGTTGATTAAAGTCCTAAAAGTTTAAAATTTGTGATTGAAATTAAATTAATCTTCATATTGGAAGATGTAATTTTTCAAGTTTACACAAGTTATTGTTGGAAAATTTTCATTAGATGAATGGGTTCTTTTTCCAACCTCTTTTAATTTTGTCAAATCTCATTATTAATTTATGTATGGTTAAATTAATTATGAGTATAACCCTTCAATTTGTAGCATCAAGATGAACCTAAAATAATTTAAAGAATGGTTCTTGAATTTATTTTGGTTTGTGCACTAAAATTGAATTTATTTAAGTTGGACTTGTTTTATTTTCATTCTTGATCAATGTTGGTTCTAAAATAAATTTAGAATCAATTTTATGTCACACATACATCGAGATTAAATCTCGAGATAAAAGCACGCAAATCTAGGCAAAGATCGCCTAAGCACCACCTTCGCCTTCAGGCTATCGAGGTGCGTATGGGGCTGCTCATACCTTGAATGGCTGCTGCTGTGTGGCGTGTTGGGCTAGGTGCACGCTTGTTGCTACATGCATTGTGCGGTGTGTGCGTGTTTGGTGCATCGAGGATGCGAGGCTGATGCGCACAAGATGCTACGATAGTGGTGCTTTGGTACTGCGATGTGTTGCTAGGCAGCATAAGCTCGCATGATTTAGGACCTTTAAGTCCATGCCTTGTGTGTGTGCAAGTGCGCTGATGTGGTCGGTGTTACGCGTATGCGGCATTGGAGTCACTCCCACGTGCTTGAGCCACAAGCGATTGTCTGGGTGCGACCAGGCAAGGTACCTCGAGCCTTGGTGCTAAGCACTTGGGCATCGTAAAGCATTGTTGGGCTATGTGTTTTTCGATTTTTTCCCTTTCAATTATTTCATTATTTTAACGAGGCTAGGCCTCGGTTTTAATGGCACTTGTAAAATAATTTGGCAAAATTTGGATTAACCGGCTTAATTATTTGGATTAATTAAGTTGGATGCGGAATTTAGTGGGAGCTTCGTTAATTACTTGAGCTAATTTGTTGCGTTTTAATCACATAATCGGTTAACAACTTCGACTAGTTTTAAATAGGCGCGTTAATCAGATTAACCACCTAAGTTAGTTACTAGTTTGCGCATGTTATGCATTGTTACTTGTTTTACGTTGTAAAATGCATGGGCCATTCATAAATAGTGAATGGATGAATGGAATGTATATTGTATCACAAGTTTTTTGAAAATGGCTACTAGTAGGGCCCGATTAGGATAGTAAATACGGACTGCGATCCGTTATGTATTTTGTAAATCTAATACGGTCTGCGTACCGTTGAGTATTTTTGTACCTTAATATTTAGATTAGTCCTAGTCATAATAACTAGTAGTTGCATTTTTGGTGGAGATGTCTCAAAGACAGCGTTTCTAAGAAGATAAGCCAAGAGGTTGCATCGAAGACCCTTGGAGACTTGAAGACTCAAGGGGTCATGCTAGTTGCCAAATGCATCTTTTACTTATGTTTTCTATATATAATTATCTTTATATATGAATGAATGGTATGTTAGATGCATGTTTAAGATTTCGAATGTTGCGATGATTAATTAAGTTCACTTAAATCAACCAACATAGAAACCCTAGGTCCCTATGATATTGAGCCAAATTTGCCATTCCAAGAACAACACTTATCGAACTAATGCGCGTAGTGATGGGCTGCGCCAAAGCGAGGCATCACTACTTCCCTAGGAACGTAAGGTATACTAGGTATACAGGTTGGTCTTGGTTAAGCTCAATGATATCAGTAAGGAGTCCTTAGATGTCGTGGCAATGTAGATAAAATGTCAAGGAAGCATTAGATGGGACGTTTTATCGAACCAAGAGTAGCTTAGAGCTATTAGCAATTGGATTGCTTACCCCAAAATATTAAGTGTTAAGACAAGCCAAAGCATGCTTAATCACTTTTTGATTTTTTGGATCTTGGAATCATTTTATTCTCGCCTAAAAGGGACAAATTTTAATGCCCTGGATAAGACGCGTAATAAGATTGAAAATTTTCATGTATGCTTTAAATTTCAAACTTATTATATTAGTATCTTGATAAATGGTTATACTTTGCACTTATATTTGTAGAATTCTAAATCAAATTATATTGTTTTCAATGATTGGTGAAGGAAATCTTTGAGGATGGTTCTCAAAGACAGGAAAAGCATTTCTAAAATATAACTCTCGTAAATGACCTTTATAACTAAAGTCCGAAAGGACAATTCGATATCATGTATTCAAAATACTAGGTAGTTTTGATGAACATGAAGTATTGAGTTGAAAAACTCAAATTGTCAATAGTCGACAACCAACATAATTTTTTATTTCATACACTAATGAGTAGGACTCATTGATGTAGTAATTCAAGCATGAATTAAAGATAAGATGGAACTTTGTTTTACGGCGCATTAGATATGCCTAAAAAAGTATAAAAGTCAAAACACTTAGAGAAATGGTTCTTAAAGTTATGAGATGATGTATGATAAGAAATATAGGAAACAAGAATCATTGAAAAGGGATAAGATTCCTTTTCTACCCGTGAGTTCATGTTATTGTAGTTAACTCAGCAACTTGTTATCTTCACAAGTATCAGATGCTTGAGTGTTCCAGTTTGAAAGTGACCTCAAACCATTGAAGTTAAGCTAAGTTATTGACTTACAAGCTTAGAATGAAGCAAGAAGTGCTACATCAGTTGTAAGGTCGTTTGTTCTGTTTAAAGACCTTTAATTTTAAGCTAAGGCTGGAACGAATAATGGTTATTATGTTCCATAATCAGCAAGAAATCCGTTTACACACAAAAAGACTCACATTCAAAGTAAAAGAGCAATAGTTGTGGGTTTTTATTTGAATGGTATGGCTGTCTAAGCCATAAGTCAAGAATGCTAGATTATAAACAAACATTTCCCTAACATGAAAACTCACAAGGTTCAAGTCATGGACATGATTTGTGTTCCAAACATCTTTAGCAATTTCACATTGACAAGAACGTACTCAAGGCTCTATTAGATAGACTCTTGATAGTTGATCGATTCGGAATCGTTCTAAGACAAACAAGTCTTACTTGTTGAAATCGACAAAGAAATGAGCTATTGTGCTTGGTATAGACAATTGACTCCGAAAGTTAAAGAGAAATTCATCACTTCAATGTCTTAGAAGAATTTGAAAGAATATGGCTATATTCATAAAATGTGAACAAACTGGACCTTGAGTAGCTCAAAAGTTCAGTGAAGTATAGAATCGACTTGGCAAGATATCAAAATGCTTAGATTAGATCGAGCGATGTTTGCTTGAGCCAAGAGTGATCATATCAAAGTTATGAAATTGGAATTTCACAATTAGCTCCACAAAGAATATAATATGTCTTGACGGAGACCTCGATGCCATTTGAAAATGACTCGAATGGTAATGGATCACATCACTTCCTGTAAAGTTCTTAAAGATTTGCACAAATGACTAGTGTTACACTAAACAAAATTGTTGAAGCTAAGAAAGGACACCATATTTAGTTATGGATAGAAATAGTTTCTAGCGTCTTTTCAGGTATATGTCTAGGGCTCTTAGCTCAGTGGGAGTGCACTGGCTCAGTGGGAGCTAAGTGGCTCAATAAGGGCTAAGGTAGCTCGAGTGGGAGTTAACTGTTTGTTTCACAATGAACTTTTACCCAAAGACTGTATACATGTCTCTTTGTAAGAATTCAAGTGAGACTACGGGCATTACTTCCACAACCTAATTGAGAACATAGTATTTGTTGCTCTAAGTGGTCTCTTTCTGGAAAGTGACACATTTCCAAAACAACAAGTGGGAGTAAAATGAACTTGATGACTATCGAGATTAGCAACAAACTGTAACTGAGAATCTCCAAAGACTTTAGAAGGGCTTCGTGGGAATGATTGATCAAGATTACTCAAAGGACTTCACAAGTGCCTTTAATGAGAATTCAGTCTTCACAAAACTTTAAAAGTGTTGGAGTAATATTAATATAATCAAGGGCTTTAAAAGCACCTTGAAACTCAGTGTTTGATGCAATTACCCCGTATAGGTATAGAATTCACCAAAGGCTTGGATTGAATCCTATAAATTTCTATTAAGTTAAAAATAAACCTAGGACTTACAAGCATACTATTTACTATTGGATGGTAAGGGAATATTGTCTTGTAAATTAGCTACGACGAATTCAAAATTCCGAATCATGGTTAGAGGCCATAAAATCCGAAATAGACTCCATGTTTGAAACTTGATTAATTTGCATGAAGGGTGAAAGACCCATCAATCGAAAATAAGTTTTCAAGGAGAAAACTGACAAATGTGGAAATGTATATGCATACATAAGCTATATTGGTTGTAAAGGATACAATTAATCCACGGCGTTGATTTTAATAAAAACCTATTCACCAATTGGAATGCTTAAGTCTTTTTGTGATTTTTCTAGCAAAATTGCGCATATGAAATCTGGCAAAATAGATACCAAAACCGCCTTTATAAAATGGGATTTTGGAAGAGACTATGGAAATAGTGCAAGGGTTTTGATAATATAAGTAATGCTAGATTTGAAAGCAAGCTTAAGAAATCCGTTGTGGGATTAAGTGAAGCATCGCATGTAGGAATTGGAACATGTATTCTCATAAAGTTAATAAAAGGTTTTCTTATGGAGAATCATAAAAATTCTTATGGATAAGAAGTTTAGTGGGAGAAAGAGTTAATCTTGCAAGGTCCAACAAGAAGTTTATGAACTCTATTGTGAAATGACTATCAAATGCTAAAAGTTTAGATTTGAAAGGATTTTCGACAATGGTCCAAGCAAATGGCAATACTTACTATATAGTGGGAATTAAGATCTATTGTATAGACTTAATAAAATGTTTAAACGAGTAAAGGAATTTACCGTGTTAAACTTGAAGGTTTTGGAAAGCCTTTTCGACCCATATGTATAAAACTAAGTAAATGTTTGAGCTAAGTATAAGCTAGGCTAATACTAAATCAAATAAGAGAGACTTTAGGAGAGACTTTCAACCGTATCATATAGCAAACATTTTAGCAAGAATCGGTGAAACTAGATGATCTAAAAAGTCACATGAATGGAATAAATTGGGAATAATTCAGCAATTGAAACCATCATGTATGCTATGATATGTAGTAGTCACCAACTTACATGCTTAGAGCATGAGAAGTATAAAATAACAATCAATTTTAATTTAAGTAATGGATCGTTAGATCATGATCAAGAACGTCTAAAGTACTTGGATAAGTAAAAGGGATGAGTTCTTGACAGATGGAAACGAAGTAATTTGAGAATTGATGTTGCAAGCATCCTTAGCAAGGATCAGATCCTTAATAAGGAAGCCGTTTATAAGCACGAGCTAAAACGCGTCGTAGCTTGAGAATGGTAACATGGACGCGCATCCATGTGTGATGTGCAGAAATTTAAGGTAAATTTCCATGATCACAAGTGATTAGGGTATCCTAAATCATTGTGAGCCGTTTGGAATAAAATCCAAGCAAAACACCATCAGGAAGTTTACTGAAATATATGTTGAGAATATTGTTGCCTTAAAGGCAATAAAAAGAAAGTTGTTCAATGGAAAGTTAGTTGTCGAACGTTGATGATTGTAGGTTGTCAAGTTGAAGATCTCTAATCATGAAAATGAGTGGGAGCCATCACTTGAACAATAAATCCTAAATCACATATAATCCATAACACTCTCAAATTTTATCATCTAATTATGAAAGTTTTCGATAATGAAGATGCTAAGATTTGCAAAGTAATCATTTCTAAACCAATGCAATAAGTGAACCTCAACATTCACAATTGCATAAAAGAAATCAAGCATATTACATATGGGTATGAATTCTATAAATGTTTTGTCAAGAGTATTACTCTTGAAACATTTGAGGAAAACCATTTATCATAAGATGAAACGTTGAAAAGTTTCATAGTGGAATACAAATTTTACCAATAATTCCACAAACTATTTAATTGTGGTTTAGAATTAAATAATGAGTCCATTCGATTTCTGAGAATATTCAAAACAGGGTATCAAGACAATGTCTTGGATAAAGAAACACCTGTTGAGTGAATATTGAATATTTTAATCGAAAATTATCCATAATCAAGGTTATTTAAAAGTTGGACGACTAATGACCACTTAAGATTAGTGTGTAGTATGATTTATATCACCGTTTCTTGTGCTACAAGGACATGATTGTCATAAATCATTTGCATAGGTATTGGTTTGGAACTATACCAGATCGACCTATGAGAATACTTTAAGAGATTTAAAATCTTCATAAGTATATTTCTCATTATAGCTATCAATACCTTTTTCCTCGACCATGAGTATTTTAAGTTCTCTTGTTTGAGTACTAGTCCGCTTTGATGTTGTCAAACGTCTGCCGTAAATGGGGATTATAACGACAATACTCAGGCGGCTAGGTCCTCTTAGTAAGGGAAGCTAACAATACAAGACTGGGAATGTCCCCCTATTAACAATAGGGAACATGTCTTTGCTGTTTACAAGGCCCCTCGAAGAGCGAGACTGTGAAAATGCATGGCCGTGCTCAGATGGATTTCAGAAATCATCTGCTTATTGACAGTCAAACTCGGAAATTAAGAAACACTTCTGGACGTAATAAGGATGACGAAGAATCTTACCTTATAGTTGATGAAGAGACATTAAGTGACATAGGAAATGAGCTATACACTAACTGCACACTTGTCTAGAAGGACAAGTGGGAGATTGAAAGGAATGATGTCCTTCCAAGAATTGTATTATTCCGATAGAGGGTTTGGAATTATTAGATAGCTAATTGTTCATTGAGGTCAAGTGATCGAAAATGCATAGGTGGAGGCCGCTTCCGATCAGTAATATTAATGTATAATTAATATTACAGCTTAATCTAGACTGAACTCTTCGTGTCGCACCCCAATCGAGTAACCGATCCAAGACGACGAATCAATCTGAAGGATTAGATGAGTCATTAGAGTATTACGAACAAAGACGTCGGATATCGAGCTTAGAGCGTCGAAACCGAGCGCCATAAGTTGAGTCGAATTTAGAATTCGACGAGACGAGAAATCAAGCAAGCGACATGTACCTGCTAGGCCGAAGCCTCGCATTGTCCTAGCCATGGGAGTGCTAGGCTAGCCTAAGCTACCAACCGCATTGCAAGGCATATGCGTCCTAGGCTTGCTGGTCGAGCATGCTAGCAAGGCTGGTGCACCTGGCCGCACGCATGGTAGCAGCTTGCGCGCCATGCATGCTAGCGTGCTAGTGTGCTGGGCCTCGCACCATGTCGAGCTTGCTAGCAGCGCTGGCTAGCTAGCTGATGCCGCATGGCCAGCATTGCTGGCGCACTAGGCGTGCTAGCATACTGGGCCACGCACCCAGCCACTCGCAGCATCGCAACAGTTGGGCATCGCCCAGCATACGCACATCGCACAACACACGCAACAGCAGTAGCAGCTCACATTGCGTGCGTGGCTTACTTGCTGCGCGCATGCTTGTGCGAGTTGGCCAGCTAGCCTAGCCTTGGTGCTAGGCGCCAGCTGGGCAACCTTGGCAGCCAAGGTAGGCTGCTAGCCAGCTGTGCGTGGGCTAACATCCGGTCAAAGAGGGGACGTGTCTTGGTGGCTTGCTTGGGGAGCAAGTGTTGTTTGGTCCCCCCCTCCCCCCCCCCCCCCCCCCCGTGGTCCTCACCTAACCCTGTTCACCATTTTCCACTTGGTTCTTGTTGATTCATTTACATTTTAATTTGTTTTTTAATTAAAATAAATTGTGCAAAATGCAATTCCCCCACATTGATGGGAAATGGGAAATCATGACTCCCATCCCTATAAATACCCATGTTTTGGGTTTGGGAAGAAGTACTTGAGTTGAACTCAATAAGGTATCTCCTTATAAGTGAGAAAACCTTTAAGTTCGTAATACTCTAGTATTTCCTTGGTCTATCCCCGACTAACGTTCGGGGTGGAGACCGCTCGGGTCGGGTCGAGGGTGCGAGCCGTCGGAGGCTCACGCACTTGCGAAGCTAGAGCTTTCTAGTAAGAGCTCATAAGCGAGCGAAGCACGCGTCGAGGGTAAGATCATCTTTTCTCTTTCTCTCTCTTGTTGTTTAGTTATGTGATTGCATGTTTAGTTACATTAATTAGTGTGCGTGTCTTGGGCGAGTTTCATTCCGCATAGTGTCGGACACTACGAAACCCATCAATCAGATGGCCAGGAAAAACCTTAAATGACCGCCGGAAATACTAGACCAAATTGCCGGAAAAGAGCTTGACACAACGCACACTGAATCCAAATTAGAAACCTGACAAAGTGGACGATATGCTACAGCCTGTACACCCTAAAACCGCACAAAAGAAACCTGAATTTCGCATGAATGTTTCCTGGAAACCGCACCCTTAACAACTTGAAATCGGAGACGGCGCCATGAACACCTCGCCTGATTGAAGAATGCCTGAAATATGCCGAGAAACCTACCAGAAAATGATCGTAGAAGTCCCCCTGCCCTAATCGCCCAGAACCCCCTCTGTGATATTGTATAGGGTATCTCCTGCTGAGCTGACCCGCGCTCCCAGCACCACTTGAGAGGTGCGCACTCACGCCAATCTAGCCCACAACTAGGGGTAATCTCTTAAGGGCTCAACCTCATGGCTAACCCCAGCGGGCTCCAGCCTGTAGTCAGGGAAAATCTCCCAGGGGCTCAACCTCATGGTAGGCCCTAGTAGGTTCCAGCCTGCAGCGCAAGGAATAGTACAACTATAAAAGGAAACCAAGTACAATAGAAAAGGGGTACGGTTAGACAATCACATTTCATCACTTACCCATTATTATTCATCAAAAACCATACTAACTTAAGTATTAGAGGGGGGTTCCTCGAAACCTTCCCCGAGGGTATAACCACCATTCATTGTGTAGGTAATCCCAGCTTAAGTCTAGATCCGACCACCCGCTTAGCTCTGGAACTACACCCGGAACAATTGGCGCTAGAAAGAGGGGGTAGTTCCGACGCTTTAACTCAGCCAGTAAGCTTGTCTTTATTTTGGAAAACCACAATGACGGGGGAAAATCAGATCCGAAGAACAAAGCACCCATAACCGATAACACTCAAACACCGCAAACCAAACCCGATCCTGCAAAATCCGTTGCAAAATTAACTCTGACCAAGACCCAGAACCTAAATCCAATCGGAACTTCTTCGGGGATCACCCAAAACACCAATGGAGCTCATAAGCCGATAGGACCAGCTCAAACAGTCTGATTCGAAATGCCATTCACGAATCAAAACAATGAGGTGATTACTTAAACACCATCGGGAAAATTCGAGATAGTGCAATTTCCAGACGTGCTGTAGAATCTGTCTCAATTCAGTAAGGACCAGCTAGCTGCTATTACAGCTGTGCTGAACACATTGGAAAGGGTCAAGCTCTACCCGCCCGCTGGCACCTACCGGGCAAACATTTACCAGGTATTCCGAATTCCATCTGACCCTAGAGTAGAAAGTGTTGGCAGCCCTACGTAAAAAAGTCAAGGAACTAGAGGCTAGGAATTTGAAAAAGTAATTTAATAGAATATGGAGGAATCAGGGGAGGTACCAGCTGAGAACATCCGTGGCAGATCTCCCACGCACAATCGATCTGTGAGCCTTGAGCACTTGAAGAAGACGAAGATTATGGTGATCCTTGAGGAGTCACCCTTCAACAAGGAAATTCTGGAAGAGCCGATGGAGAAAATCAAGATGCCCTCGTGCAAGTACGATGTTACAAAGACTCCAAAGAATCATCTGCCTGCCTTTGAGAGCTACATGGTCTTGTATACCAGAACTGATTCAGTTTGGTGTAAGGTCTTCCCTCCCACCCTAGAAGGGTTGGGTGCGGAATGGTAACGCTTGCTGGCGAAAGGGTCAGTCTACTCTTACAATAGTAAAGACTGTTTATGGACCACTTTGTTACACTAGCTGGTAGATTGCACCAAAATGACAACAGAATTACTGTCACTGGAGCAGGGAGAGATTTAATCGCTTAGAGACTTCATCACTCGATTCAAGGAGGCAACCTCAATCCCAACATGAGTCAAGAAGTAGCCCTGTTGGCGATGCAGAGTGGCCTGCTGCCATGGTCAGCATTTAGAGATTCATGGGCAGGAAGAACTTGAAGACTTTGGCTGAAGCCTTAGGAAAAGCTCACGAGTTCATTACAGGAGATGAAACAGATATCGCCATGCTGGCTAGGAAGTCAGCTTCTGTCAAATCAAGCAGGAAGGCAAAGCCAAACCACACCAAGGCAGGTAGTAGAGTTGACGCAAACTCTGGAAGGTTTAGAATAGTGGATCAGTAGAGGTGAGATAATGAAAGGGCTTTAGGTCAGAGAAGGTCAGACATAGGGCAATTGTAGGGTAGGTACGAGCAGTACACACTGCTAATCCACAGTCGGTCACACATTTTCAACGTGAACAAGCATGATGACAAGTGACACAGACCTCTAAGAATGACCACACGAGACCTGGACCCAAAGAAGTTGTGTGACTTTCATAAAGATAAGGGGCATACAACTAAAGCGTGCTTCCACCTCAAGGACAACATTGAGGACCTCATCCAGAGAGGGTACCTGAACCAATTCAAGCAGTATTCTTGCCAGGACAGAGCTTAGGGCAACGAGAGACCCAAAAACGAGCGGTGGAAGGACAGTAGGAATGACAGGGACAAACATGAGGAGAAAGACAAAGACAAAAGAGAGCTAGGGGATGTGCTGGTGATCAGTGGTGGACTTGTGAATGGAGGAACAATTTGTCGAGCGAGGGCTAACCTCAGAGATATGGTTCACCAAGTAAACTACAATGAACGCAGGAAATGGCCACCACCACCGCCTTTTCCAAGAGTAGTGTTTGATGAACAGTACAAGACCAACAAGGCATCAACTATCCTCATAATGATCCCTTGGTAGTTTCCATGATAATTGCAAATTGAAAAGTCAAAAGAGTCTTGGTGTATGGGGGAAGTTTAGCTAACATCAAGTTCTTAGAAGCTTTCCGCAAAATGCATGTAGATGATAGGGATAGGAGGGTAAACTATGAAGTCACGAGATTCGATGGCTTAGGATGGTACTCAAAGGTATCATAGAATTGTTAGTACAAGTTGGAGAGGGGGCACATGCCAGAAATGTGAGGGCAGGTCATCAATTCTTCATGTCCTTACAACGTGATAATGGGCAGACCCCTTATATATAAGATAAGTGGAGTGGTGTCCACACTACACCTGACAATAGCATATGCTAACAACAAAGGCTGCCAGAATAGAAGCCTGTCACTTGCTTCATGTGTACGGGCATGGGACATATGGTAGATATCTGCCCTAACAAAAGGGTATGGAAACAAACTTATGTTCCCACAGCTCGGAAAGTTTGAAGGCCGATGCAACCTTCTAGCAAGCAAGCTGACGTACACGGCAGTTCAAAAATTCTTGATCAGGGAAGGTTTAAATGCTTACAGGCAGATTGTGGCAAGCTTCTATAGGGTTTCGTAGTGACCCTCACTACGCGGAATGAAACCCCCCAAGACCCGCCCCCATTATTAATGCAACTAATACAAGCAAAACATAATTAAAACACAATTTAGAGTAAGGATAAGAAATATACCCTCGACGCGTGCTTCGCTCTTACAACGAGCTCTTACTTCAACCTTGATAATGCGAGGCCTCCAACGGGATCGTACCTTCGAACCCGACCCGATCGTCCTAAGCCTCGAAGGTTAGTCGAGGCTCGGACAAAATATAAACTTGGAGTTTTACGAATTTCAAGGTATACTCAACAATGGAGTTTCCTTTACTATTCCACTCAAGTGTGTTCTTTCCCAAATACCAAAGCCTTGGTATTTATAGGGAAATAAACTCTTGGATTTCATTCCCCTACCAATGTGGGAGAATGAGTAAAATTGATAATTAATTTAATTCTAAATTAAATAATTAATCAAGGCAATCACTATGCAACAAGTGTCAAGGGGAGAGAGAGATTAGGTGAGGACCAAGAGTAAAGGGGGGGACCATTGCCTTGCTCCCCAAGCCTTTGCCCAAAGGATTGGTCCCCACTCTCCCAAACCGGCTCCAAGCATTGCTGGGCTGGCAGCCAGCCTTGCTGGCCAGCATGCACTGCCAGGCTGTGCGCAGCTAGCATGGCCAGCATGCACTAGCCAGCACAGCTAGCGCATGCGTGCTGCTAGCGAGCCACTCATGCTTCTAGTGCTGCTGCTGCCTAGCCAATGTACACACACTGGCCCAGGCACTCGCATACGCATATGCATACTTGGCTGCTGGGCGCTACAGCCTAGCCATCGCACACACACACGCACAGCCTTGCTAGCTGGTGCGTAGTGCTGTTGGGCTGCTGAGCGTGGGCTAGCATTGTGCTAGCGCCTAGGGCACACACATGCGCATTGCGGAGCACAACGTACTGCTTGGTGCTGCCATGCGAAGGCAAGCACACAAGCTAGCACGTAAGCTGCTGCAATGCAAGGTATGCACGCATGCCACCACTCGGTGCCAGCGATGGTGCTGCCATGCTAGGCACGCACGCATGCTAGCACCTAGTGCTAGCGGTGGTGCGCCTATCACACCTAGTGTGTCTAGGCTTGCGCCTAGCCATGCTAGGTGCATGCTAGCTCGAACTAGCCTAGCATCCACATGGCTAGACTAATGTGGTGCTACGGCTATGCTCGTACTTGTTGTTTGTGATTTGCGACGCTCGGCCTCGACACCCTAGGCTCGATATCCGACGTCTGTGTTTGTAAAACTCCGACGACTCATTAAATCCCTCGGATTGATTCGTCATCTCGGATTGGTTTTCGATTGTGTTCGACCCAAAGGGTTCAGTGAAGATTAAGCTGTAATATTAATTATACCTTGATATTACTGATCGGAAGCGACCTCCACCTAGGAATTCCGATCACTTGACCTTACTGAAGAATTAGCTCTATAATAATTCTGAACCCTCTATCAGGATAATACACTTGTTGGAAGGACACCATTCCTTTCAATCTCCCACTTGTCCTTCCGGACAAGTGTGCATACAGTGTATATCCCATTTCCCATGTCGCTTAATGTCTCTTCGTGAACTATAAGGTAAGATTCATCGTCATCCTTATTACTTTCAGAAGTGTTTCTCGATCTCCGAGTTCGACTGTCAATAAGCAGATGATTTCTAAAATCCATCTGAGCACGACCATGCATTTTCACAGTCTCGCTCTTTGAGCGGCCTTGTAAACAACAAAGACATGTTCCCTATTGTTAACAGGGGGACATTCCCAGTCTTGCATTGTGTGTTTCTTTTACTTAGAGGACCTAATCTCTCGAGTGTTCCCGTTATGATCCCCACTTACGGTAGGCGTTAGGCAACATCAAAGAGACTAGTACTCAAACAAGAAAACTTCACAACACTCATGGTTGAGGAAACAGGTTCCGATAGCTATAATGAGAAATTTACTTATGACAAATTCGAATATCTTAAAGTACTCTCTTAGGTCTATGCAGTGCAGTTCCAAACTGGCATCTGTGCAAATGATTTATGACCATCATGTCCTTGCAGCACAAGAAATGGTGCTGTAAATCATACTACACACTAATCTCTGTTGGTCATTAATCGTCCGTCAGTTAGATGACCTCGATTAGGGATAATTTTCGATTAAAATATTCAATGTTCACTTAACAGGTGTTTCTTTATCCAAGCCATGGTCTTGATACCCTGTTTTGAATATTTCCATAAATCGAATGGACTCATTATTTAATTCTAAACCACAATTAAATAGCAATTGATTGAATGATACTTTTTGCATAAAAATTAATTACTCCATAAATGAATGGTTTCAACACAGTATCTTACATTAAAGCATCAAGTTTAATTAAAACACTTGTACAGGGAATTTCAAAGCCAGTCTCCAACGTGCTTGATTCTCATTGCCTCAATGTGCTTGTTGTATTTCAATTGAGGCAGAGGTTTAGTCAAAGGATCAACCACATTATCATCCGTGCCGATCTTGTAAATTCTGATTTCACCTTCGGATTTCCATTCCTTTATCATGTGAAATCGCCTTTGGAAATGTTTGACCTTTTGGTGTTCTCTTGGCTCTCTAGCCTGAGCGATAGCTCCATTGTTGTCACAATAGAGATCTATCAAACCCTTGATGGAGGGTGCAACACCAAGTTCACTTATCAATGTAAGTACCTTATCAATAGCTCAATCCAATCATCCTCTTAGATCTATCCCTGTAGATCTTGATGCCCAATATGTACTATTCCTCTCCTAAGTCCTTAATTGAAAAGCACTTTCCCAATCAGCCCTTTACGGACTCTAGTAATTTTGTGCTGTTTCCAATGAGCAGTATGTCATCGACATATAGGACTAGGAATGCGATGTCACTCCCACTAACCTTCTTGTATACACAAGATTCATCTGGATTCTTGATAAAACCAAACTTGCTGATGGCTTCATCAAATCGTAGATTCCAACTCCTGCTAGCTTGCTTTAGTCGATAAATGGACTTTTAAAGCTTGCATACCTTTCCAGCGTTGCTTGGATCAACAAAACCTTCTGGCTGTGTCATGTACAAAGTTTCTTCCAAAATCCCATTTAGGAAGGCGGTTTTGACATCCATTTTCCATATTTCATAATTGAAATATGTAGCAATCGCTAGGATAATCCCGACATACTTTAGCATTGCAACTGGTGAAAAGGTTTCATCATAGTCAACCCCATGGATTTGTCTATAACCTTTCGCCACCAGTCTAGCCTTGTAAATTGATACATTTCCATCTTTGTCTGTCTTCAGTTTGAAGATCCATTTGCAACCAATGGGTGTGTAACCCTCGGGAAAATTCACCAAGTCCCAGACTTGATTTTCAGACATGGAGTCCATCTCGGATCTCATGGCCTCTTGCCATTTAGCAGAGTCGAGGCTCGTCATAGCTTGTTTGTATGTCGCTGGCTCATCGCCATCCATGATTAGGATGTCCTGATCATCGGTTAAGATAATAGCGAGGTATTTGTCCGGTTGAGATCTTTGTCGTTGCGACCTACGAAGGGTAATGGGTTGAGCATTTACATTGTCTGTTTGATTCTGACTAATCTTCTCAGCTGCTTCCAAAGCACTTAGATTGTCAGTTTTATCAGGTTAACATTGTTGCTCGTCCTCTCGAACTTTGTCGAGTTCGATTTTTCTCCCACTTGTCATTTTGGAAAAGTGTTCCTTCTCCAAAAAGACACCATCACGAGAAACAAATACTTTGTTCTCGGATTTATCGTAGAAGTAATACCCTTTGGTTTCTTTTGGGTATCCCACAAAGAAACACTTGTCTGATTTGGGGTGAAGTTTGTCCGCAATTAATCGTTTGACATATGCTTCACATCCCCAAATCTTTAGAAAAGACAACCAAGGAGGTTTCTTAGTCCATAATTCATATGGAGTCTTTTCAACAGCTTTTGACGGAGCTCGGTTCAGTGTTAGTGCCGTGGTTTGTAACGCATGCCCCAGAAAGAGACAGGAAGTTCGCTAAGAACCATCATTGATCGAACCATGTCTAACATGGTTCGATTCCTCCGTTCGGATACTCCGTTCCATTGAGGAGTTCCAGGAGGTGTCAACTCTAAAAGAATACCATTTTCTTTCAAGTGATCGTCGAATTCATGGCTCAAATATTCGCCACTTCTATCCGATCGAAGTGCTTTAATTTTCTTACCAAGTTGATTCTCAACTTCTTTCTGAAATTCTTTGAATTTTTCAAAAGATTCAGATTTATTCGACATTAGGTAGACATAGCCATATCTACTAAAATCGTCGGTGAAGGTGATGAAATATCAGTAACCTTGTCTTGCTGGTGTACTCATTGGTCCACATACATCTGTATGTATTAGACCTAATAAGTCACTAGCCCTTTCTCCCAATTTGGAGAACGACTGTTTTATCATCTTGCCTAATAGACATCTTTCGCAATTTTCAAATGACTCCAAGTCGAATGAGTCAAGAACACCTTCTTGTAGAAGTTTCTTGATGTGTTTGATGTTAATATGGCCAAGACGACAATGCCACAAGTAGGTTTGATTCGACTTGATGGTCTTAGCCCGTTTGGCGGTATCATCAATTTTATAAACTTGTTTGTCAAGAGAAAGCACATAAAGACCATTTTCTTAATATGGTTTACCATATAAAACATTATCGAGATATAACGAACAACTATTGTTCTTAATTCGAAATTCAAAACCCTTGGCGTCCAACGCCGAAATTGAAATAATGTTTTTGGTAACTCTAGGAACATGATAGCAATTGTCAAGTTCTAAAATAAGCCCAGAGCGCAAAGACAAACTGAGAGTTCCAACAGAGACGGCATACATACTTGCTCCATTGATGGACCCGAAGCTCGACCTCTCCCTTCTCTAGCCTCCTATTTATCCTTAGTCCCTAAGCATTGGAACAAAGGTGTGAGCCACATCCTGTATCTAATACCCATGATGTTTTGCTAGCGAAGTTTAAGTCTATAACAAAGATACCCGATGAAGAAGCAACGGTGTCGTTCTTCTTATCTTCCTTGAATTTGAGGCAGTTCCGCTTCCAATGTCCCTTCTTCTTACAATAGAAACATTCGGAGTCGGATTAGGAAGAGGCTACCTTTTTGTCCTTTTTGCCCTTGGCAGTGATTGACTTAGGCGGAAATTTTTTCTTTTTCCCTTTAAAGCTCTTCTTCTTGCCCGGCCGCTTGAATGGCTTGCCCTTTCTCACCATGAGCAAGCCATTCAAGCGGCCGGGCAAGAAGAAGAGCACCTAGTGCTAGCGGTGGTGCGCCTATCACACCTAGTGTTCTAGGCTTACGCCTAGCCATGCTAGGTGCATGCTAGCTCGAGCTAGCCTAGCATCCACATGGCTAGACCAATGTGGTGTTACGGCTATGCTTGTACTTGTTGCTTGTGATTTCGGCTATGCTCGGCCTCGACGCCTTAGGCTCGATATCCGACGTCTGTGTTCGTAAAACTCTGACGACTCATTAAATCTTCGGATTGATTTGTCGTCTCGGATTGGTTGTTCGATTGGGTTCGACCCGAAGGGTTCTGTTAAGATTAAGCTGTAATATTAATTGTACCTTAATATTACTGATCGGAAGCGGCCTTCACCTAGGCATTCCAATCACTTGACCTTACTGAAGAATTAGCTCTGTAATAATTCTGAACCCTCTGTTACGATAATACACTTGTTGGAAGGACACCATTCCTTTCAGCTTCAAGGGGTGAATGGAGGAACAAATCAGCAATGGGACCCCTCGTTGAGGGCTGCTGATGCTGGTAATCAATGTAGCAGCGCTGAAAGTCTCCAGCAAGTAGCAGATGCTATTCCATATGGAACACAGAGGGATGGGGGCTGTTTTTATTCACTATTTAGACAGTTGGACCCCATGTATGTTTGCTGTTTGGTTGGTTTGGTTGCTGTTTGTTTTGGTTTTTAGGGGGCTGCTGTTTTCTTGTGCTGCATTGGGTTTCTACCGTGTTGTCTTTTGGGCTTTTGTAGCAGCTCTTTCCTAGTTTTTTCTTGGTTTGGCTTGTCTTGGCTAGTTGGTTTGTTTTCTGGCAGCTTAGTTTGTTTCTTTTTTGCCTTTGTGTTGGGCTAGGTGTAGGTTATTGTTGGGTTTTGTTTTTTTTGGTGTGGTTTGTCGTTTTTTTTTTTTTTTTTTTTTTTTTTTTTTTTTTTTTTTTTTTTTTCTGTTGCAGCTTGTATCTTTGTGTGTGAGGTCGTTTAGCCTTTGTACTTGGTGAGGGCTTGCCCTCTTTCCTTTGGTAATAATATTTTCTTCTTACTTACCAAAAAAAAAAAAAAGAGAGGCTGCTAAAAAACGGCTCGGCAGTGTTACATTACAGCCCTGCGAAACCTAGTAAAATATGGTTCTCTGCCCAAGATTCCAAAGGAAATAGTCAGAGAAGAAAAAGTCTCAAGAAATAGGAAAAGGCAGGAGTACAAGGAAGAGAAAGAAAAGCAGAAGCTGGCCATGGAAAATTTTAAGCCCGAGAAAGAAGACGTAGCTCGCCTAACCCCAGAGGGGAAGCATAAGGTAGTTGAGCTAGTCGAAGGAGATGAATCCCGAATGGTGAAAATTGGGAAATACATCGAGCCTAATGTTAGAGTAAACTTGATAGGTCTACTTAGAAAGAACGCAGGTGTGTTTGCGTTTTCAGCAGATGAAACGCCAGGCATTGACCCAAAGGTCATGGAACACCGCTTGAATGTTAGAGAAAGGTCAAGGTCAGTGAAGCAGAAGTTGAGAAAATTCTCCGCTGAAAAGAACAAGGCCATCCAGGAAGAGGTGGACAAGCTCTTGGTTGCCAAGTTCATTGAGCCCTGTGACTATCCTAAATGGTTAACAAACGTAGTCATGGTAAAAAAAGCCAACGGACAATGGAGAATGTTCTTGGATTTCACAGACTTGAACCGCGCCTGCCTAAAGGATTGCTACACCCTTCCCAGAATAGATAATATGGTGGACTCAACAAGTGGGCATATGCTCCTGAGTTTCATGGATGCCTTTTCAGGTTACCATTAGATCAGCATGTACGAGCCAGACAGAAAGAAAGCAGCCTTCATCACTGATAGGGGAGTGTTTAATTACGTAGGAATGCCTTTTGGCTTGAAGAATGCAGGGGGACATTCTAGAAAGCTATGGACAAAGTCTTTGCCCATCAGAAAGGGAGGTACGTGGAAGTATACGTAGACGTACAACTCCATAGTAAAGAGCCTAACAACGCAGAATCATGTCTCTAACCCGGAGGAACCATTTAACACATTGAACAAGTATCACATCAAGCTGAACCCAAAAAAGTGTGTCTTTGGAGTGAGAGCAAGCATGTTTTTGGGTTTCTTGGTGAGCGAAAGAGAAATTGACGCAAACCTAGAGAAGATACAAGTTGTCTTGAGTCTTCCTAAGCCCAAGAGGGTAAAGGATATCATGAGGTTGACAGATAAAATGGTTGCCTTGACCAGATTCATCAGCAATCAGCAGGCAAAGCCCTACCCTTCTTTCAGCTCTTATAGGGAAATCGCACTTTTAAGAAGGAGCAAGCAGAAAGAGAGGCATTTGCTAGAGTAAAGGAACACCTAGTTAGCCTGCCGACAATGACAAGCCCAAAAGTAGGAGAAAAATTACAACTGTACATCTCGACATCACAGTAGACAGTAGGGTCAGCACTGTTGGTCGAAAGGGGAAAAAGCCAACGCCTATTTTATTTAATTAGCCATGTCCTGACCAAAGTTGAGAAAAGATACTCATTAATAGAAAAAATGGTTCTAGCCTTCGTCATCACTTCCAGAAAGCTGAAATCGTACTTTAAAGCTCATGTTATACAAATACTAACAAATTACCCACTGGAAAAAGCATTGCAGAGAATGGACGCCTCATGGAGGTTACTAAAATGAGCGATAAAACTAACTAAATACGAGCTAGAAATGAAGCCCCGTACAGCAATAATAGCCCAAGCCCTAGCAGATTTCATAGTGGAGGCAAGCTGCGAAGAAGTGGAGGAAGAAGTAGGAACCTGGAAAGTAGTTGTGCATGGCTCAATTTCCCAAGGCAGCGGAGCCGGGATAATCATGACATCACTAGATGGCAATGTTTTTTAATATGCAATCAAATTTAAATTCAAAGCCTCTAATAATGAAGCTGAATACAAAACCACGTTGGTAGGCCCGAGGATGAGTTTGGTAGCAGGCGCCAGAAAGGTGAAAGTCCTAACTGACTTGCAGCTAGTAGCGAGCTAGCTCAGGGGGGAGTATGAGGCCAGAGAGCCATTGATGTAGAAGTATGTAGCCGCAGTGAAAGAGTTGACAGCCCTGTCAGTTAGTTTCGATATCGAGTTGGTCCCTAGGGTAGAAAACGCTTAGGCGGACGCACTGTCCAGGCTAACAAGCTTAACGCTATAGAGCTTGAGAAGAACGGTGATGGTGGAGGTCTTAGAGGAAAAAAGCGTAGAAGGGCAGAAGCAGGTGAACTGCGCCAGCCAGCGGAGATCATGGTATTCAGATATACTAGCATACAAACTCCATGAAACGTTGCCTGAAGATGAAGAATAGGTAATGGCGGTGAAGAGGGAGTCGTATAGATACGTAATACTATATGGAGAGTTTTGCATGAAAGGATATTCAAAGCCTACCCTCAGAAGTGTCCCGGAATAGAAATAACAGGCAGTCATGAAGGAAGCTTGTGAAGTGATTTGCGCAAATCACATGGGAGGTAAAGCCTTAGTAGTCGAAATCATTCGACGAGGAGCATACTGACCAACTCTGATCGAGGATGCCCTTGACTATGTTAAAAGGTGCGAACAATGCCAAAAGTACTCCCCAGTGATAAATCAGCCCACTAACGACCTCACACCAATTCTCAGCCCTATTTCGTTTGCTCAGTGGGGAATGGACATCTTAGGACCATTCACCACTAGCTTAGGTGGCCAGAAGTTCTTGATTGTAGCAGTAGATTACTTTACAAAGTGGGTAGAAGAAAAGCCCGCTAAGTATATTAAAGCCTCTCAGGTCAGAGTTCATATGGAAGATTCTCATCACCAGTTTTGGAATTCCACACTGCATAGTGTTTGATAATAGATGTCAATTTGACTGTGACACCATCAGAGACTACCTTGAAGAAATGGGTACAAAGCTAAGTATGCCAGCGCCTCCGTTTATCACCCACAGAACAATGGGCAGGCAGAGGCTGCTAATAAACATATACTTTATGCCCTTCAAAAGAAACTGGAGGAGCACAAAGGCTTGTGGGCTGACCTAGACCCAGAGGTGTTGTGGGTAAACAAAACAACAGAGAAAGAAGCAACGGGTAAAATTCGTTTTTCCTTGACATATGGGGCTTAGGCAGTGGTTCCCATTGAGGTGCAACTTCCAAGCCTGAGAGTGCAGCATTATGACAGCTAGAGTAATGAAAGAAGAATGAGGGAGGAACTAGATCTCCTACCAGAAGTCACGTTGAAGGCTACCCTGAAGTTAGCAGCACAAAGAGCCGAATGGCAAAAGAATTCAATAGAAGGGTGAGGCACAAAGAACTCAGTGAGGGATATCTAGTGTTGAGACGAACAGCTGCGGTAGGTAGAGGAAAGCTACATGGAAATTTGAGTGCGAATTGGGAAAGATCCTTCATAATACACAAACAGGTAGGGCTCAGAGCCTATCTACTCTCTAATAAGGAAGGTTGTAAGCTTGGCATGGCAGCCAAGTAGTGCACAACAGCCCAGCAAGTGCGGTGGGCTTGCGATGTGGCTGGCGGGCCTGAGCTGAGCTCACAAGGCCTTGATCGGCCATTCCTTGGTGCCCATGGATGTTGACTGGTCATAGCTTCTTGTGATTGGTGGGTTTGTTGGCTTAGGGAACAAGGAGACCATGTGGCTCTCCCTTGTGGTCCTTAAATTTGTTCATTAATCGTTTTTGAGATTAATTTATCCTTGATTATGCTTATATTATTGCATTAGTTCACATAATCGGATAAACACTTTGACAAGTTTTAATTAGGTGTGTTAATCTAATTAACCACCTAAGTTAGTAACTAGTATGCGCTCGTTTTAATACATTGTTTTGTATTGATTCTTGAATTATTTGTAGAATGCATGGGCCATTCACTTTGGTGAATGGATGACTGGAATATTGCAGATGTTCTACTGTAGGATTTACAAAATGGCAACTAGTATGGCCCGACTAGGATAGTAAATACGGACTACGATCCGTTTTGTATTTTTGTAAATCTAAATACAGACTGCATGCCGTTAAGTATTTTTGTACTTAAATTATTTAGATTAGTCCTAGTTTTTCTACTAGTTGCATATTTGGTGGTCATGTCTCAAGTGAAAATTTTCCATTCCAAAATAACACTTACCGAAACTTTGAAAGTAGGTAATGGGCTATGCCAAAGCAAGGCATTACCACTCTCCTAGAGAAGTAAGGTATATTAGGTGTTCCGGGTATGGATATTGGGGTTCTGACTGGAGCGGGCTAGGTCTAGCTAGGTAACTTGCAGAAGGTGACAAACGTAACTACCCTCGGGGGTGGCTCGAGGAACCCCCCTCAATGCTTAATTTAGAATGTGTTTAGACAGAGAAAGTGTACTTAGATAAAGAGAGAGTGTGTAATAACTTGTGTGTCTAACCTCTTTTCTGTTGTACTTGGCTCCTTATTTATAGGTGTACGATCTCCTTTGGGCGGATTCATACTAGGTTAGCCTGCGGGCTAACTCTATTGGGCTGAGCGCGCACCCCGTGAGCGAGGCTGGGAGCGTGGTGATAGCTCAGCAGGAGCTACCCCATACAACTTGCCTCTCAAGAGGTGGTATGAGGTCGCTCATGTCGGCTCTTGTCTGATTGGCGGGTCCTCTTTGGATGAGTCCGGTTGGACAGGAATAGCTTTGCAGGAGCTATCCCATACAACTTGTTGGGTTTCGTAGCGTCCAACGCTACGCAAAGAGAAACCCACCCAAGACCTGCTCACTAATTAAAGCAACTAAATATTTAATCACATATTTAACAACATAAAAGAAAGAAAGGGAAATGACATTCTTATCCTTGACGCGAGCTTCGCTCCTATAGAGCTCGAACTTCAAAGCCTTAGCTCCGCAAGCGCGAGAGCCTCCGACGGAGTCCACCCTCGAGACCTGACCCTAACGGCCTCTACCCCGGAGGTTAGCTGGGGCTAGACCAAGATAAGATTAGAGTATTACGAACTTAGAGGTTTTCTCACCTAAAGGGAGATGCCTCATTGAGTTCAACTCAAGTGTCCCTTCCCAATCCCAAATGATGGGTATTTATAGGGAAGGGAGCTCTTGAACTTCAATCTCCCATCTATGTGGGAGAGATGGTAAAGTGCATTTTATCGAATTTATTTTTAATTCAAAGATTCAAATTGAAATGCAAGTGAATCAACAAATGACAAGTGTCAAGAGGTGAGCAAGGGTTTAGGTGAGGACCACAAGGGGGAAACCATTCTCCCCTTGCTCTCCAAGCAAAACCCTCAATATTGGTCCCCACACAAAACTGCACCACCACGCCACTTGGCTGGCTGCCAAGGCTGCCAACTGGCGCCTAGCACCAAGGCTAGCAGCCTAGCCAGCTAGCACGTAACATGCGCACCGCCAGCCAGCACCCAACCAGCCAACGCATGCTGCTGCTTGGTGCGTGTTGATGCTATGTGAGTGGCGTGGTGCTTGGTGCTGCTCGCTAGCACACATGCACAGCCCAACATGCCTAGCACACAGCTGCTGGGTGTGTGATGCTGCTATGTGAGAGCGCTGCTCAGCACACAAGCATTCCCAGCCACTGCATGATGCGATGCCTAGCACGCAAGCATGCTGCGATGCGTGGCTGCTATGCGAGAGGTTGCGATGTGCTGGGCTAAGCCTAGCATGCTGCGAGGCTAGCAATGATACGGCCCGTGCTGCTATGCTAGCCAGCACGCTTAGCCACACATGCAAGGCCACAACACACACACGCATGGCACGCATCTTGCGATGCTCGTGCTATGCGATGTGCGTGTGCTAGGAAATGCCAGGCACGCTAGCACGCATGCGGTTTGGCACCTCGCCTATCCTAGCACTCGCATGGCTAGACCAATCGATGTTACGGCTTGGCTCGTACTTGTCGTTTGCTTGATTACACGTCTCGTCGAATTCTAAATTCGATACAACTTACGACGCTCGGTCTCGACGCTCTAACTCGATATCCAACGTCTTTGTTCGTAATACTCTAATGACTCATGTAATCCTTCGGATTGATTCGTTGTCTCAGATTGGTTACTCGATTGGGTGTGACCCGAAGGGTTTAGTTGAGATTAAGCTGTAATATCAATTACACATTAATATTAGTGATCGGAAGCGGCCTCCACCTAGGCATTCCGATCACTTGACCTCATTAAAAAATAGCTTTCTAATAATTCTGAACTCTCTACCGGAATAATACATGATAGGCGTGTCGCGAACCTAACAAAAATAAACCTAACGAGACCACTACTATGTAGACGGGCAAGTAAGGATCGAATCCCAAGAGACTAAGGTTCACCTAATTAAATAGACTCAAATAATCACTAAGCAAGTGACAATTCAAAGGTGATGAACTTCTAAGAACTAATAGTTAAAGAAATCAATTAATGTAAAGAAAAGTGATAAACCAATGAACTAAAACATCCAAGATCAAGCATTACCACGGATTTAATCAATGCATAAATAAATCGACCCCCAATAACAATTCAATCGACAAGAGGAAAAGCATTCCCTAATCAATACCAAAGGTCTCTCATGAGTTATCAATGGCTTCCCAAATCAGCTATCAAGCCTATTTCCATGGAATCAAGCAAATAAGGGACATTAAACACAATACTTAACTTCCTAATCATTAAATCATCTACTTCCGTGATGACCTTCAAACCCTTTATTGAAATACCCAAATCCCGTTAATATTCAACTTCCGTTGCAATAAGAACAAAGGGATGATAACAATACGAATTATTCCTAATCTAGTATTGGCATAAACACAATCAATCAAGCATGTCAATTGGAAATATTATTGGAGAATATAAAGATTAAATATAAGCATTAATCATATCCGGGCTTTGCAAGATCCCGGATTATGAATCTACTCACACGTAATAGCAAAACCAATAACAAGAATTAATAGAGAAAACATAATCAATAAGCAATAATAAATGAAAGAGAAGTGAGATAGATGAATACCAAAATTTCTTCAATTGAAAGAACTCAAATTGTTGATGAACAATAATCAAACTAAGAGTAGAAATTAAAATGCTTAAAGAAAGTAAAACTAGGGTTCTTAGAGAAAACTAATACTAGAGGATATAATTGTGTGTATTCTAATTGTGATTACAAAGGGTATTTATACCCCTAAAAAGATAAAATTACGAAATTAAACAAGTCGGCTTCCGCAAAACAGTGCCCGGTCCAACCGGGTAAGGGGTGCCGGATTGGGTGGTGAAAGGTGGTGCGTCGCCTCTTCTTCGTATTTCATCTTCCTTCTTTTGCCCGGTCCCATCGGGCAAGCCACGCCCGATCGGGCGCGCAAGACGGCTTCATAAATTGAGATGTGAAATTCTAACTCTTTAGTGTCCGGTCCCACCGGGCGAGCTATGCCCAACCGGGCATATGGAGTCTGCAGCATATTCTCCGTATTAGCTTATCCTTCTTTGCCTTGTCTGACCGGGCAAGCTAGGGTCAACAGGGCATGGGGGAAATCTTCATCTTCACATACTAACCTCTTCTATAAACATCCAAAACACGTCCGATTCGTACAAGAAACTCCGTATTCTTATAAAACTCAATAAAAATACATCGGACACACTAGAGAAGAGATTGTTAGCGAGAAATGGCTCCATAGAGCCTAAAACCATGCAAATATACATTGTAAAACCGGGATAAAACATGGTATAAAACTCATACATGAATACACTAGTTGGAAGGACACCATTCCTTTCAATCTCCCACTTGTCCTTCGGGACAAGTGCGCAATTTGTGTATAGCCCTTTTTCCTAGGTCGCTTAATGTCTCTTCATGAACTATAAGGTAATATTCTTACGTCCAGAAGTGTTTCTTGATTCCTGAGTTTGACTGTCAGTAAACATATGATTTCTAAAATCCATCCGAGCACGGCCATGCATTTTCACAGTCTCGCTCTTCGAGAGGCCTTGTAACAACAAAGACATATTCCCTATTGTTAATAGGGGGACATTCCCAATCTTGTACTGTAAGCTTCTCTTAATTACTAAGAGGACCTAGTCGCCTCAGTGTTACCGTTATAATCCCCATTTACGGCAGACGTTTGACAACATCAAAACGACTAGTACTCAAACAAGAGAACTTGCAATACTCATGGTCGAAGAAAAAGGTTTCGATAGCTATAATGAGAAATATACTTATGACGATTTTTAAATCTCTTAAAGTACTCTCATAGGTCCATCCGATACAGTTCCAAACTAGTACCTGTGCAAATGATTTATGACTATCATGTCCTTGTAGCACAAGAAACAGTGCTATAAATCATACTACACACTAATCTCAAGTGGTCATTAATCGTCCATCATTTAAATGACCTTGATTAGGGATAATTTTCTATTGAAATATTCAATGTTCACTTAACAGGTGTTTCTTTATCTAAGACATGGTCTTGATACCCTGTTTTGAATATACTTTAAAATCGAATGGACTCATTATGTAATTTTAAATCACAATTAAATAGTTTGTGGAATTTTATTCCACCATGAAAATTTTCAACGTTTCATCTTATATGGATAAATGGTTTTCCTCAAATGTTTCAAAAGTAACACTCTTCACAAAAAATTTATAGAAATCACACCCATATTTAATATGCTTGATTTCTTTCATGCAATCTGGTGAATGTTGTCGTTCATTAATTACATAGGTTTAGCTACTATTACTTTGCAAATCTTAGCAACTTCATTATCGAACAATTTCATAATAAGATGATAAAATTTTGAGAGTGTTATGGAGCATATGTAATTTAGGATTTATTGTCTAAGTGATGGCTCCCACTCATTTTCATGACTTGAGATCTTTCAACTTGACAACCTACAATCAATGTTCGACAACGAACTTTCCATTGAACACTTTGTCATTATTGCCTTACAGGAAACAATATTCTCAACATATATTTCAGTAAACATTCTGATGGTTCTTTGCTCGGATTTCATTCCAAACGGCTCACAATGATTTGGGAGACCCTAATCACTTGTGATTATGGAAATTTACCTTAAATTTCCGCACATAGTACATGGATGCGCGTCCATGTTACCATTCTCAAGCCACGACGCATTCTAGCTCGTGCTTATAAACGGCTTCCTTATTAAGGATCTAATCCTTGCTAAGGATGTGCTTGCAACATAAATTCTCAAATTAAATTTGTTTCCATGCGTCAAGAACTTATCCCCTTTTACTTATCAAAGTATTTTAGATTTTTCTTGATCATAATCTAACGATTCATAACTTAGATTTAAATTGATTGGTATTTTAGAGTTCTCATGTTCTAAGCATGTAAGTTGAGTGACGACTCCATATCATAGCATACATGATGGTTTTAATTGCAGAATTATTCCCAATATGTTCCATTCATGTGACCTTTTAGCTCGTCCAGTTTCACTGAGTTTTGCTAAACTATTTGCTATGTGATATGGTTGAAAGTCTCTTCTAGAGTCTTTCTTGTTTGACTTAGTATTTTCCATGCTTATACTTAGTTCAAACATTTACTTAGTTTATACATATGGGTCGAAAGCCTTTTCAAGTCCTTCATGTTTAACACGGTAAATTCCTCTACTCGTTTAAACATTTCATTAAGTCTATATAATAGATCTTAATTCCCACTATGTACTAAGTATCGCCTTTTGCTTGGTCCATTGTTGAAAATCCTTTCAAATCTAAGCATTTAGCATTTGATAGTCATTTCACAATAGAGTTCGTAAACTTCTTGTTAGACCATACAAGATTGACTCTTGCTCCCACTAAACTTCTTGTCCGTAAGAATTTCTATGATTATCCATAAGTCAAACCTTTTATTGACTTTTTCAGAATACATGTTTTAATTCTTACATGCAATGCTTCATTTAATCCCACAATGGATTTCTTGAGCTTGCTTTCAAATCTAGCATTATTTAGAATTACAAAACCCTTAGACTATTTCCATAGTCTCTTCCAAAATCCAATTTTAGGAAGGCGGTTTTGTTATCTATTTTGTCATATTTCATATGCGCAATTTTGCTAGAACAATCACGAAAAGACTTAAGCGTTCCGATTGGTGAATAGGTTTTTATTAAAATCAACGTCGTGAATTAATTGTATCCATTTCAACCAATCTAGCTATGTATGCATTATGCATTTCACATTTGTCAGTTTTCTCCTTGAAAACTTATTTGCGATTGATGGATCTGTCACCCTTCATGCAAATGAATCAAGTTCCAAATATGATTTACACACATGGAGTCTATTTTGGATTTTATGTCCTCTAACCATTATTTGGAATTTGGATATGTCGTAGCTAATTTACAAGACACTATTCCCTCACCATCCAATGGTAAATAGTATGCTTGTAAGTCTTAGGTTTATTTCTAACTTAATAGAAATTTATAGGATTTAAACCAAGCCTTTGGTGAATTCTATACGTATACGGGGTAATTGCATCAAACACTAAGTTTCAAGGTGCTTTTAAAGCCGTTTGATTATATTGATCTTACTCCACCACTTCTAAAGTTTTGTGAGTATTGAATTCTCATTATTTAAGGCACTTGTAAAGTCCTATGAGTATTCTTGATCAATCATTCTCATGAAGCCCTTTAAAGTCTTCGGAGATTCTCAGTTCTAGTTTGTTGCTAATCTCGATGGTCATCGAGTTCATTTTCCTCCCACTTGTCATTTTGGAAATGTGTTACTTTCCAGAAAGACACCACTTAGAGCAACAAATACTATGTTCTCAATTAGGTTGTGAGAGTAATGCCCGTAGTCTCACTTGAATACTCAAAAAGAGACATGTATATTGTCTTTGGGTAAAAGTTCGTTGTGTAACAAACAGTTAGCTCCTTCTCGAGCTACCTTAGCCCTTATTGAGTCACTTAGCTCCCATTGAGCCAAAGAACTCCCACTGAGCTAAGATCCCTAGACATATACTTGAAAAGAAGCTAGAAACTATTTCCATCCATAACTTAATATGGTGTCCTTTCTTAGCTTCGACACTTTTGTTTACTGTAACACTAGTCATTTGTGCAAATCCTTAAGAACTTTATAGGAAGGGATGTGATCCATCATTGTTCTAGTCATTTCCCAATAGCATCATTGTTCTTTGTGGAGCTCATTATGAAATTTCAATTTCATAACTTTGATATGATCACTCTTGGCTCAAGAAAACATCGCTCGATCTAATCTAGACGTTTTGATATCTTTCCAAGTCGATTTCTATACTTCACTGAACATTTGAGCTACTCAAGGTCCAGTTTGTTCACATTTGATGAATGTAGCCACAGTCATTCAAATTTTTTTTGTGAGACGTTGTAGTAATGGAATCCTTTTAGCTTTTGGAGTCAATTTCCTATGCCAAGCACAATAGCTCCTTTCTTTGTTGATTTCAACAAGTAAGACTTGCTTGTCTTAGAACGATTCCGAATCGATCAACTGTCAAGAGTCTATCTAATAGAGCTTTGAGTATGTTCTTGTCTATGTGACATTGCTAAAGATTTTTGGAACACAAATCATGTCCATGACTTGAACCTTGTGAGTTTTCATGTTAGCGAAATGTTTTTTTATAATCTAGCATTCTTGACTCATGGCTTAGAAAACCATGCCATTCATATAAAACCCGCAACTATTTCTCTTTATTGAATGTGAGTCTTTCTGTGTGTAAATGGATCGTTTGCTAATTATGGAACACAATAACCATTATTCGTTCAAGCCTTGGCTTTAAACAAAACAAATGACCTTACAACTGATGTAGCACTACATGCTTCATTCTAAGCTTGGAAGTGAATAACTTAGCTTGTCTTCAATGGTTTGAGGTCACTTTCAAAGTGGAACACTCAAGCAGTATCCAATACTTGTGAAGATATCGAATTGCTAAGTTAACCATAATAACATGAACTCATGGGTAGAAAAGGAATTTTATTCCTTTCTTTTGTTCCTTGTTTCCTATATTTCTTATCATACGCATCTCATAACTTTAAGAACCATTTCTTTAAGTACTTTGACCTTTACACTTTGTTAGGCATAATTAAGCATCTAATGCGCCGTGAAATAATGTTTCATCTTTTTCCTTCAATTCGCACTTGAATTACTACATCAATGAGTCCTACTCATTAGTGTATGAAGCGAAAAGATATGTTGGTTGTTAACTATTGACAATTAGAGTTTTTCAACTCAATATTTCATGTTCATCAAAAATTCCCAATATTTTGAATACATGATATCCAACTGTCCTTTCGGACTTTAAGTCATAAAAGTCAATTATGAGAGGTTGTATTTTAGAAATGCCTTTTCATTCTTTGAGAACCATTCTCAAAGGATTTTCTTTACCAATCATTGAAAACAATATAATTTGATTTAGAGTTCTACAAATATAAGTGCAAAGTATAACCATTTACCAAGTTCATATCATAATAAGTTTGAAATTCAAAGCATACATGCAAACTTTAAATCTTATTATGTGTCTTATCCACGCATTAAAATTTGTCCCTTTTAGAAGAGAATAAAACACTTCCAAGATCCCAAAAATCAGAAAGTGATTAAGCATGCTTTGGCTTGTCTTAACACTTAATATTTTAGGGTAAGCAATCCAATTGCTAATAGCTCCAAGCTACTCTTGGTTCGATAAAACGTCGCCTCTAATTCTTCCTTGACATTTTATCTCCATTGCCACGACATCTAAGGACTTCTTACTGATATTGTTGAGTTAAACCAAGACAACTTGTATACCTAGTATACCTTACGTCCCTAGGGAAGCGGTAATGCCTCGTTTTGGCGTAGCCCATCACCACGCGCATTAGTTCGGTAAGTGTCGTTATTGGAATGACAAATTTGGCTCAATATTATAGGGACCTAGGGTTTCTATGTTGGTTGATTTAAGTGAACTTAATTAATCATCGCAACATTTGAATCCTAAACATGCATCCATCACACTTTTCAATCATATATAAACACAATTACATATATATATATATATATATATATATATATATATATATATATATATATATATATATATAAGACATAAGTAAAAGATGCATTTGGCAACTAGCATGACCCCTTGAGTCTTCAAATCTTCAAGAGTCTCCGACGCAACTTCTTTGGCTTGCCTTCTTAGAAACGCCATCTCCAAGATATCTCCGGCAACTAAGCATCTACTAGCTACTACGTTTAGGAATAATCTAAATATTAAGGTACAAAATACGCAACGGTACGCAGACCGTATTTAGATTTACAAAAATACATAACGGATCGCAGTCCGTATTTACTATTCTAGTTGGGCCCCACTAGTTGCCATTTTCACAAAACCTGTGAAACAATATATACATTCCATCCATCCATTCACTATATGTGAATGGCCCATGCATTTTACAACAATAAACAAGTAACAATGCATAACACGCGCAAACTAATAACTAACTTAGGTGGTTCATCGAATTAACGTGCCTAATTAAAACTAGTCAAAGTTGTTAATATTTTATGTGATTAAAACGCAATTAGATCATGCAATTAACAAAGCTCCCAATAAATTCCGCATCCAACTTGATTAATTCAATTAATTAAGTCGGTTAACCCAAATTTTGTCAAAATTAAATTTTGCAAAAGCCGGAAAAACCGAGGCCTACCCTCGTAAAATAATTAAATAAATTAAAACGACAAAATTTTGCAAAACACATAGCCCACGCATCAAAAAAATCAGCCTACTCTAAACCGAGTGCCTGGCATCCTAGCCAAGGGGCTAGGCTTGCTAGGCACCAAAGCTACGGCTGGGGGGTTGCTTGGGCGCAGGCAGCATGCCTAGCAAGGCATTGCTGCGCCTGCTAGCACCAGCATGCATCGCAGCATGCGTGCTAGCAGGTGTGGCTGGGCCTGCTTGGGGCTCCCCGCCTTGCTGCCCAGCAGCATTGCGAGCATCCTAGCAGCCACGCACCACAAGCATATCCCTTGCGCACTCCTAGCCTTGCCACACAGCCGCAACGCTTCGAGGTGGGTGCACCACCATGCGCACTAAGGCAACCTCATGTGGGCTGCGTGAGCAGCCCGGCTAGCCTTGGTGGCGTCTGGGTGATTTTACCTCAATTTACGTGCTATTATTTCGGGATTTTAATCCCGATATACGTGTGATATAAAATTAATTCTAAATTTATTTTAGAATCAATTTAGAGAAAAAAGAAATATTTAAAAATAGTTCAACTTAATTAAATTCAATTTAAATAGTGCACAAGCCTAAATTATTCAAGAACCATTCTTTAAATCAATTTAGGTCTATCTTGATGCTTTAAAATTGAAGGGTTACTCTCATAATTAATTTAATCAAATGTAAATTAATAATGAGATTTGACAAAATTAAAGGTGTCGGAAAATTAATCCCTTTCATCCAATGAAAATTTTCCCAACAATAACTTGTGTAAAATTGAAAAATTTCATCTTCCCATATGAAGATTAATCAAAATTCAATCACAATTTTTGAACATTAAGGACTTTAATCAACACAAAAAAGATTAAATCCAAAATTAGTTCAACATGGAATTTAGAAATCAAAGTTCCAACCAAATAAACAACTAAAGATTGGATCTTTGAAATTTTAGGGGCTTCAAAATTGCAAGTTCACCATAAACATTCACACTTGAAGCAATTTATTTGCAACAATGTGAAAAATTCAAGTTTATGTGAAAAATGAGCACACTAAATTAAGCACCAATTATGACTTCATAATCATGCTTAATGAGGTTTATAATTGCAGTAGATTAGGGATGTAACCATACATTTAATCTACCTTCAACATGCAATAAATAATCAAGGTTAAAAGATTTAAAAACTTCGTCAAAAACAAAAAAACCCTCGAAAAACATATTTCTGGGTGGATTTTGGCCTCTAGACAATCCCAAATGGATCAGAAACGATTTAGAACATCGATTCCACCCAAAAATCACTATTTTTGAGTCAAAATCTGGGTTCGTCAGCCAAAATTAGAAAAAAAAATACGAGATTAAAACTAATTAAAACAAGCTTTTAATCTAATTAGAAATCATAACAAGAAATTTAAATACATTTTAAATCACCTTAATTAATTATTAGTCACAATAATTAAAGAAAGCGCGGCTCCGATACCGCTGTTAGGTTTCGTAGCGTCCAACGCTACGTGGAAGAGAAACCCACCCAAGACCCGCTCACTAATTAAAGCAACTAAATATTTAATCACATAATTAACAACATAAAAGAGAGAAAGTGAAATGACATTCTTACCCTCGACCCGTGCTTCGCTCCTACAGAGCTCGGACTTCGGTCACTTAAGTCCTTTGTGTTGTTTCTTGCCTTTGCTAGGCTGCTTACTGATTGCCACGATGGGGGCTGGGAAGCGGCAGCCCGCTGTGTGAGCAGCTTTTACGGGGAAAGTGCTGAGCAACAGGCTCGTATTCAGGCTTTCTGGTCTAGGGTTGATATTGCTGGGAATGCTGAGCACCACAATTTTCCTACTGACCATCCTTGCGTTGTCAATTGCAAGGTTCCCAACCATGCTGTGCTGAACATAGAGGTGCCCTTCTGCCCTGATATTGCTGCTGCCATTAGAGTCGAGACTCTAGCTAATAAGCAATAAAGGTTGTGGTGGTTGTCTTTCCCATCCTCCATTGATTCTTCGGAGTTCCCCTCACCTAGGTTTGTAGTTACTAGGTAGTGTTTGTTTTTCATTTTTAGGGTGTATAGCAACCAAAGGTTATGTCATATGTCTGTTTGTAATTAACACTTTATTATGTTTTTCTTGCTGGGTTTGTCCAGCTTTATTTGGTATCTCTGTTGCTTTAAATTTTGAGTGAATGTTTCTTCACCTTAGTGGGTGGAGGTTCAGACTGGATATATGTATGTACTTTGATAACTTTTGCTGTTACCTTGCCTATTATTTGTTCCCTCCTACTTGTCTCTTTTCTAGGGATTTTGCTAAGTTATTGTACAGTGGTGCCTAAACCTTAACTGAGCATCTCCCTTCCCTTTCTAGGTGAAACCATTTAGGTTGGGTCTCCACGCTGGTTGGAAAACGTGTGCCTTTCTCTAGCATTTCCTTCCATGTTTTTTACGCTTGCCCATTAAGCTTTGTTGTTTACATGTTTTTGCTTTATTCTTGCTTTTGAGTTTTTATCACTCCCCGCTAAATGGTGAAAAATTACGAGCTGAGCTTGAGCGAGGAATTTTTATTACTCCCCGTTGAATGCTAAAAATTATGAGCTGAATTCGGTGAGGAATTTTGATGATTTCCCGCTTCATTCTGAGAAATTTTCTTTGGTTTCTCTCCTTGCTCTGGCTGAGCATGGTTTAACTTTGTAGACTATAAGTGTGCTTATTTTGCACCTGATGAGTGAGGGCTTATCTTTATGCCACTCACTTTTACGCTTGTATATTCCTCTTACCATGGGATCTGTTGCTTTCAGCCTGTCTACCCCTCACTTGGCTATGTTAGGTTTTGTTGTTGGCACTTTGTCTCTCATTTTATGTGGACTTTTGGGATCATGTCGCTCACTTATCTTGGTGAGGACTTAAATTTGTGCTGCTCATCTTATGTGACGAGGGCTTATGTAGGTTGTCACTTACATAGCTATGTAAGGACTTATGGCTATGCCATTCAGCTTGTTTGGCAATGGCTTTTATTTGGGATTTTTACTTACCTTATGTGAGAATTTGTGATTGTGTCGTCCCCTCTACTCCCCACGAAAACGAGCTGGGTGAGACCAAGAGAGCCTTGGTATTGCCCACTCAATTCCCTTTCGTCTTTCGTCCTCCCCTATGATCTCAGGTTGAACGTGTCATGCAACGACCTCAGGCGTCCCCAAAGTGGTGCCCTATTTTACTCTGATTGTTAGGTTGCACCTAGGTAGTGATGTTGTCCTTCTTCTAAGTGAAAAGTATGATTTTGGGTTATCCTTGAGATCAACCCTTTTGATGTCATATCTTGTCATCTCTCACCTTAGTATTTTTGGCATAGACGTGGTGACTTTTAGTTTATTCCAACTTCCCTGCACGTTAGTGTATAATGCTAAAGCATAACATAAGATATAAACATGTTTTAGACAAGTTCATAGAGGATACTCCTCACGTAGAGGCTCGTATTTCATTGATCTAAATAGCTTATTACTTGATTAACATTGCCAAGTTTAAACAAAGTTTTTCTATGCTTCCACTAGGTCATACGACTTTAAAAAAAATATTTCTTTAACACATCTGCATTGAAACTGTTCCTTAAAACATGACTTTCTTGGTTAAAGAGGAGGAAATCACCTTATCCTACTTCCTAGTTGGCTGACAGCTTTCCGTGTTGATTTCCTCTTCCAAATGTTGCGGTTCTCCTGAGAACCAAGTCTCCAGGTAGTAACTCTCGGTGCTTGACTCTTTTGTTGAAGGCCTTTGAGATTCTGCTTTTCTGGGCAAGCAGCATGAGGGCTGCTTTCGGTCGTACCTCTGGGAGGAGGTCTAGCTCTTCCACCAAGCGCTTCTCATTTCCTCGCTGTTCGTAGTGCTGAATTAAAAAGCTGGGGATTTTCACTTCTACCGGAACAACATCTGCTCCATATGCTAAAGGAAATGGACCCTTGCCAGTAGCTTCCTTCTCTGTTGTTCGATTTGCCTATAGCACTTCTAGCACCAGGTCGGCCCAAAGTCCCTTGTGCTCCTCCAGCTTTCTCTGCAAGGCTATTAGGATCAGCTTGTTTGTTGCCTCTGCCTGGCCATGGCTCTGCGGGTGGAAGACTGAAGCACTTGCATTCTTGATGTTCACCTCTTCTAGTTAATCCTTGATTGTATAACAATCGAATTGGCAGCCATGGTCAAAGCTATGCACTATGGCACCCTAAATGTCGTGATAATGCTCTTCCAAATGAAGGTTCTGACTTGAGATGCCTTAATGTAATTTGTGGGCTTGGCCTCAATCCACTTTGTGAAATAGTCCACTGCCACTATGAGGTACTTCCTGCTTGCTGACCAAGTGGTGAACGGTCCTAATATGTCCGTTCCCCACTAAGCAAACAGGATCGGGCTGAGAATCAGAGTTAAATCATTTGCTGGTTGGTTGATGATTAGGGAATACTTCTGGCATTTTTCGCACTTTTTAACATTTGCTAAGGCATCCTGTGTCAATGTCGGCCAATATGCTCCTCTTCTAAGTATTTCAACTCCTGGAGCTTTTCCACCAATGTGATTGGTGCAGATTTATGAGTGTGCCTCCTCCATGATTCCTTCTATTGGGTTTCGTAGCATCCAACGCTAGACGGAAGAGAAACCCGCCCAGGACTCGCCCACTAATAAAAGCAACTAAACATGTTATCACATAATTAACAACATAAGAGAGAGAACGAGAAAAGACATTCTTACCCTTGACGCGTGCTTTGCTCGATTTACGAGCTCTTACTTCAAAGCTCGAGCCACGCAAGTGCGTAGGCCTCCGACGGCTCGCACCCTCGACCCGACCTTAGTGGTCTTAATCCCGAAGGTTAGTCGGACTTGACCAAATAAAACAAGAGTATTACGAACTTAAAGGTTTTCTCACTAATGATGAGATGCCTTATTGAGTTCAACTCAAGTGATTTTTCCCAAACCCAAAACTTCGGTATTTATAGGGAATGGAGACTTGACCTCCCTTTTCCCATCAATGTGGGAGATTTGCACTTTCCTCTATTTTATTTTAATCAAAAATAAAATAAAAATGCAAGGCAATCAACAAGCTCCAAGTGGTACATAGAGGGAGAGAGTAATTGAGGACCATTCAAGGGGGGTACCAAATCCCCTTGCTCACCAAGAAACCCCTTGAAATCGGTCCCCACAGAAAACCGGCATCACCAAGCCACATGGCTAGCTGGTAGCCTGCCTTGGCTGCCAAGGCTGGGCAGCCCAGCCAACCAGCACGCTCACATGCGCAGCCAGCCAGTACGCAGGCATGCGATTCCGCTGCGTGGTGTTGCAACGCTAGCACGCACACACACACACAGCACGCTGCTGCGATGCGTGTTTTGTGCGAGTACGCTGCTTGGTGCGAGGCTGCGATGAGATGGGCGCTAGGCCCTAGCATTCTAGTAAGCACGCATAACATGCATACGTAAGGTATGCACCATGCTTGCGATGCTTGCATGCTAAGCGCAGCCTAGCTTCAGCTATGCGTATGGCTGGGTGCGATTCCCACCACGCTAGCATGCATGCGGTTGGTGCCATCGTCTAGCGTATCACTCGCATGGCTAGGCCAATGCGAGGGTACGGCTTGGCTCATACTTGTCGCTTGCTTGATTCTACGTCTCGTCGAATTCTAAATTCGACTCGACTTGCGACGCTCGGTCTCGACACTCTAAGCCCGATACCCGACTTTTTTGTTCGTAATACTCTAATGACTCATCTAATCCTTCAGATTGATTCGTTGTCTCGGATCGGTTATTCGATAGGGGTGCGACCTGAAGGGTTCAGTCAAGATTAAGCCGTAATATTAATTATGTATTAATATTACTGATCGAAGCGGCCTCCACCTATGCATTCCGATCACTTGACCTCACGGAAGAATTAGCTTTCTAATAATTCCGAACCCTCTATCGAAATAATACACTTGTTGGAAGGACACCAATCCTTTGAATCTCCCACTTGTCCTTCCGGACAAGTGTGTAGTTAGTGTATAGCCCATTTTCTATATCGCTTAATGTCTCTTCATGAACTATAAGGTAAGGTTCTTCCTCATCCTTATTATGTCCAGAAGTGTTTCTCGATTTCCGAGTTTGACTGTCAATAAGTAGATGATTTCTAAAATCCATCTGAGCACGGCCATGCATTTTCACACTCTCATTCTTCGAGAGGCCTTGTAAACAACAAAGACATATTCCTTACTGTTAATAGGGGGACATTCCCAGTCTTGTGCTGTAAGCTTCCCTCACTGAGAGGACCTAGCCACCCGAGTGTTGCCGTTATAATCCTCGTAGCACAAGAAACGGTGCTGTAAATCATACTACACACTAATCTCAGGTGGTTTTTAATCGTCCATCATTTAAATGACCTTGATTAAGGATAATTTTCGATTTACTTATTCAATGTTCACTTAACAGGTGTTTCTTTATCCAAGAAATTGTCTTGATACCCTGTTTTGAATATTCTCATAAATTGAATGGATTCATTATTTAATTCTAAACGACAATTAAATAAAAATGGAGTAATAATAAATTTGCAAAAAATTTAATTGCTCCATAAACGAATAAGTCAACATAGTGTTTTACATTAAGACATCAGGTTTAATTAAAACACATATACGGGGAAATCAAAGCCAATATCCAACATGCTTGATTCTCATTGCCTCAACGTGTTTGTTGTGCTTCACTTGAGGCAAAGGTTTAGTCAATGGATCAGCTACATTGTCGTCCGTTCCAATCTTACAAATTCTGATTTCACCCTCGGACTTCCATTCCCTTATCATGTGAAATCGTCGCTTGACATGTTTGACCTTCTGGTGTTCCCTTGGCTCCTTGGCTGAGCAATGGCTCCATTATTATCACAATAGAGGTCTATCAGACCCTTGATAGAGGATACAACACCAAGTTCACTAATGAACTTACAAATCCAAACTGCCTCCTTAGCTGCTTCCGAAGCTGCCAAGTATTCGACTTCAGTTGTAGAATCTACAGTGGTCCTTTGATTAGCACTCTTCCAACTCAACACTCCTCCATTTAGGCAGAATATGTGCCCTGACTGCGACTTGGAGTCATCTCTGTCAGTCTGGAAGCTCGCGTCAGTATAACCTCCAACAACCAAATCATTACTACCACCATAGATCGGGAACTTATCCTTGTTCCTTTTCAAGTACTTTAGGATATTCTTGGCTGTAGTCCAACGCGCCTCTCCCGGGTCTGATTGGTATCGGCTCGTAGCACTCAAGGCATACAATACATCCGGCCTAGTACATATCATGGCATACACGATCGATCTAATAAGAGAAGCATATGGAATCTGACTCATCCTCTCTCGCTCATCAGGATTCTGTGGACACTGCTTCTTGTTGAGAGTTATGCCATGTGACTTAGGTAGGTGCCCTCTCTTGGCCCCTTCCATGTTGAATTGTGCCAGTACCTTATCAATATAATTACTTTGGCTCAATCTAATCATCCTTTTAGATCTATCTCTACAGATCTTGATGCCTAATATGTACTGTGCCTCTCCCAAGTCCTTCTTTGAAAAGCACTTACCAAGCCAGCCCTTTACGGACTCTAACAGTTCAGTGATGTTTCCAATGAGTAATATGTCATCGACATATAAGACGAGGAATGTGATGTCACTCCCACTAACCTTCTTGTAAACACAAGACTCATCTAGATTCCTTAGAAAACCAAACTTAGTAATGGCTTCATTGAATCGCAGATTTCAACTTTTGCCTGCTTTAGTCCATAAATGGACTTCTTAAGCTTGCATACCTTCCCAGCATTGCTTGGATCAACAAAACCTTATGGTTGTGTCATATGCACAGCTTCTTCCAAAATCCTGTTAAGGAAGGCGATTTTGACATCCATTTGGCCATATTTCATAGTTGTAATATGCAACAATCGCTAGGATAATCCGGACGGACTTAAGCATTGCGACTGGCGAAAAGGTTTCATCATAATCAATGCCGTGAATTTTCCTGTAACCTTTTGCCACCAATCTAGCTTTGTATATAGATACATTTCCATCTTTGTCTGTTTTCAACTTTAAAATCCATTTGCAATCAATAGGTTTGTAACCTTCGGGCAAATCAACCAAGTCCCAGACTTGATTTTTAGACATGGAATCCATCTCGGATTTCATGGCTTCTTGCCATTTTGAAGAATCGGGGCTCGTCATAGCTTGTTTGTATGTCGCTGGCTCATCTCCATCCATAATTAGAATGTCTTAATCTTCGATTAAGACAATACCAAGGTATCTGTCTGGTTGAGATCTTGGTCGTCGTAACCTACGTAAGGTAATAGGATAAGCATTTGCATTGTCGGTTTGACTCTGACTAATGTCATTAGCTGCTTCTAAAGCACTTTGATTGTCAGTTTTGTCAGATTGACTTTGTTGGTCGACCTCTCGAACTTCGTCGAGTTCTATTTTCGTCCCACTTGTCAATTTGGAAAGGTGTTCCTTCTCCAAAAAGACACCATCACGAGCAACAAACACTTTGTTCTTGGATTTGTTGTAGAAGTAATACCCCTTGGTTTCTTTTGGGTAGCCCACAAAGAAACACTTGTCAAATTTTGGGTGATGTTTGTCAGAAATTAATCTCTTGACTTATGCTTCGCAACCCCAAATCTTAAGAAAAGACAACCGTGGAGGTTTCTTCGTCCATAATTCATATGTAGTCGATTCGATAGCTTTTCACGGAGCACGGTTCAGTGTTAGTGCCGCAGTTAGAAGTGCGTGTCCCCAGAAAGAGATAAGAAGTTCACTAAGACCCATCATTGATCAAATCATGTCTAACAAGGTTCGATTCCTCCTTTCGGACACTCCGTTCCATTGTGGAGTTCTAGGAGGTGTCAACTCTAAAAGAATACCATTTTCTTTCCAGTGATAGTCGAATTCGTGGCTCAAATACTCGCCACCTCGATCCGATCAAAGTGCTTTGATTTTCTTGCCAAGCTGATTTTCAACTTCACTCTGAAACTCTTTGAATTTCTCAAAAGATTCAGATTTGTTCGACATAAGGTAGACATAGCCATATCTACTATAGTCATCCATGAAGGTAATGAAATATCGATAACCATTTCTTGCAGGTGTACTCATTAGTCCACATACATCTGTATGTATTAGACCTAATAAGTCACTAGCCCTTTCTCCTAACTTGGAGAATGGTTGCTTTATCATCTTTCTTAATAAACGCCCTTCACAATTTTCAAACGACTCCTAGTCGAATGAGTCAAGAATACCCTCATGAAGAAGTTTCCTGATGCGTTTAATGTTAATGTGGCCAAGACAACAATGCCACAAGTAGGTTTAATTCGACTCAATGGTCTTAACTCTTTTAGCAGTATCATTAATGTTATAAACTTATTTGTATAGAGAAAGCACATAAAGACCAGTTTCTGAACATGCCTTACCATATAAAACATTATCGAACTAAAACAAACAACTATTGTTCTTAATTCGAAATTCAAATCCCTTGGCGTCCAACCCCGAAATTGAAATAATGTTTTTGGTAACTCTTGGAACATGATAACAATTGTCAAGTTCTAAAACAAACCTAGAGGCAAAGACAAACTGAGAGTTCCAATGGATACGGCAGACATCCTGGCTCCATTGCCGACCCGAAGCTCGACCTCTCCCTTCTCTAGCCTTCTATTTATCCTTAGTCCCTAATCATTGGAACAAAGGTGTGAGCCACATCTGGTATCTAATACCCATAATGTTTTGCTAGCGAAGTTTAAGTCTATAACAAAAATACCTGATATAGAAGCAACGGTGCCGTTATTCTTATCTTCCTTGAATTTGAGGCAATCCCACTTCCAATTTCCTTTCTTCTTGCAGTAGAAACATTCAAAATCAGATTTAGAAGAGACTACCTTCTTTTCCTTGCCGCTCTTAGCAGCACTTGACTTAGGCGAAAAATTCTTCTTTTTTTCCCTTTAAATCTTCCCTTCTTTCCCAAGCGCTTAAATGGCTTGCCCTTTCTCTCCATGAGCATGTCATGCTTCCCCTCATCCGTGAGGGTTTGCTCGGCCTGCTTCAACATACCATGAAGCTTGGTGAGGGTTTTCTCCATGTTGTGCATATTATACTTCATCTTGAACTAATCATAGACTTTGTGCAGCGAATGGAGAATGATGTCAATTTCCATCTCGGTTGAATACCCAGCATCAAGCCTTTCCATGTTCTCAAATAATCCAATCATTTTAAGAACATGCGAGCTGACTAGCTCTCCTTTCTTGAGCTTCCTCTCAAGGATCTGCCTGTGGGTTTCGAACCTTTCAGTTCGGGCCTGCTCTTGAAACATATTCTGAAGCTCAGAAATGATCTCAAAAGCCATCTCCTTTTCAAAGAAAGTCTTTTGAAGGTCCGGAGACATGGTGGCCAACATGATGCATTTGACATCCCGATTGGCACTTTTCCATCGGTTAAGGGCAGCCTGAGTGACCTCCTGATTGGGAGTGTCAGGCATTTCCTCATCAATGACGTATTCCTTTTGCTCTTGCCTAAGAACAATACGCAAGTTCCTTTGCCAATCAAGAATATTTGGCCCACTCAACTTCTCCTTGTCGAGAATTGAGCGTAATGAAAACTGGTTGTTTGAGTTATTTGCAGACGTGATTCTACAATTAAAAGAATTTGAAAGGAAAAACCATTCATAAAACCAATAAGTTTGAAATTTAAAGCATTCATGCAAATTTTCAATCTTATTGAGCATTTTATCCACGCTTTAACATTAGTCCCTTTTAGGCGTGAATAAAATGATTCCAAGATCCCAAAAATCAAAAAATGATTAAGCATGCTTTAGCTTGTCTTAACACTTAATATTTTAGGGTAAGCAATCCAATTGCTAATAGCTCCAAGCTACTCTTGGTTCGATAAAACGTCACACCCAATGCTTCCTTAACATTTTATCTCCATTGCCACGACATCTAAGGACTCCTTACTGATGTCGTTGAGCTTAACCAAGACGACTTGAAATGGTAACACGCGCATTATTTTGGTAAGTGTCGTTCTTGGAATGGCAAGTTTGGCTCAATATTATAGGGACCTAGGGTTTCTATGTTAGTTGATTTAAGTGAACTTAATTAATCATCGCAACATTTGAAATCCTAATTATGCATCTATCATACCATTCAATCATATATAAACACAATTATATATATAGACAACATAAGTAAAATATGCATTTGGCAACTTCAAATCTTCAAGGGTCTCCAATGCAACTTCTTGGCTTGTCTTCTTAGAAACGCCATCTTCGAGACATCTTCGCCAATCTATGCAACTACTAGCTGCTACGACTAGGAATATTCTAAATATTAAGGTACAAAAATATCAACAGTACGTAGACCGTATTTAGATTTACAAAAATACATAACGGATCGTAGTCCGTATTTACTATCCTAGTCGGGCCTCACTAGTTGTCATTTTCACAAAACTTGTGAAGAAATATACATTCCATTCATCCATTCACTATTTATGAATGGCCCATGCATCTTACAACGATTAACAAGAAACAATGCATTATTACGCGCGAACTAGCAATTGACTTAGGTGGTTAATCCAATTAACACGCCTAATTGAAACTAGTCGAAGTTGTTTAACATTTTATGTGATTAAAACACAATTAGTACAAGTAATTAACAAAGCTCCCACTAAATTCCGCATCCAACTTAATTAATCCAATTAATCAAGTCGGTTAACCCAAATTTTGTAAAAATATTTTGCATGTGCCGGAGGAACTGAGGCCTAGCCTCGTTAAAATAATTAAACAAAATAGTTAAAATGGCAAAAATTCCCAAAACACATAGCCCAACTAACGCAAAAAACAGCCCACCAAAAGCCGAGTGCCTAGCATCCAAGCCATGGGGCTAGGCTTGCTAGGCACCTAGGGTACGGCTATGCGTGCTTGAGCGCAGCCATGCCTGCCTAGCACAACATGCTACGGCTGATGGCACCAGCAGCATCGCAGCATGCTACACATGCTTGCGTGCATGCTGGCGTTGGTAGCAAGTGGCTGGGCTTGCTGGGGCTCGCATGCCTTGCTGCCCAGCAGCATTTGCGAGCATCTTCCAGCATCAACGCACCACGCAGTAAGCACGCACATAGCTTGCACCCAGCCCGCCACACAGCAGTGCATCTACGAGGCAAGGTAGCCCTATCACGCACCTTAACAGCCACATGTGGACTTCTTGAGCAGCCCGACTAGCCTAAGGGTGCGTTTTGGGCGGATTTGCCTCGATTTACGTGCACTTGTCTCGGGATTTTAATTCCCGATTTATGTGTGACATAAAATTAATTCTAAATTTATTATAGTACCAATTAGAGCAAAAATGAAAATAAATCAAGTCCAACTTATTTAAATTCAACTTTAGTAGTGCACAAGCCTAAATTATTCAAGAACCATTCTTAAATCAATTTAGGTTCATCTTGATGCTACAAAATTGAAGGGCTATACTTATATTTAATTTAACCAAATATAAAATAATAATGAGATTTGACAAAATTAAAGGGGTTGGAAAATTAAACCTTTTCATCTAATGAAAAATTTCCAACACTAACTTGTGTGAAATTGGAAAATTACATTTTCCAATATGAAGATTAATTAGATTTAAATAACAAGTTTTGAACTTTTAGGAGTTTAATCAACCCAAAATGATTAAATCCAAAAATTAGTTCAACATAGAATTTAGCAATCAAAGTTCCAACCAAATAAACAATTAAAGATTGGATCTTTAACACATTAGGGACTTTAACATTACAAGTCCACAATGAACTTTCACACTTGAAGCAATATATTTGCAAAAATGTGAAAATTTCAAGTTTATGTGAAAAATGAACTCACCAAATCAAGCATCAAATATGACTTCATAAACATGCTTAATAAGGTTTAATTGCAGTAGATTAGTGATGCAACCATACATTTAATCTACCTTTAACATGCCATAATTAATCAAGGTTTAATGATTTAAAAATTTTAGTTAAAAACGAAAAACCCCTCGAAAAACCCGTTTCCAAGTGGGTTTTGGATTTTGGACAGCCCTAAGAAGGGTCAAAAAAGATTTAGAACATCGATTCCCCAAAAATAACAATTTTTGAGTCAAAATCTGGGTTCGTCGTTGGCCAAAATTAGTAAAATACAAGATTAAAATTAATTAAAACGAGCTTCTAATCTAATTAGAAAGCAAAACCAGAATTTAATCCATTTTAAATCACCTCTATTAATTATTAGGTACAATAATTAAAATGAGCGCGGCTCCGATACCGTTGTTGGGTTTCGTAGCGTCAAACGTTACGCGGAAGAGAAACCCGCCCACTAATTAAAGCAACTAAACATGTAATCACATAATTAACAACATACGAGAGAGAACGGGAAAAGACATTCTTACCCATGACGTGTGCTTCGCTCGATTCACGAGCACTTTTTTCAAAGCTCGAGCTACGCAAGTGCGTAAGCCTCCGACGGCTCGCACCCTCGACCCAACCCGAGCGGTCTTAATCCTGAAGGTTAGTCGGGACTTAAACAAATAAAACTAGAGTATTACGAATTTAAAGGTTTTCTAACCAATGATTAGATGCCTTATTGAGTTCAACTCAAGTGATTTTTCCCAAACCCAAAACTTAGGTATCTATAGGGAATGGAGACTTCATCTCCCTTCTCCCATCAATGTGGGAGATTTGCATTTTCCTTTATTTTATTTTAATAAAAAACAAAATAAAAATGCAAGGCAATCAACAAGCTCCAAGTGGCACATGGAGGGAGAGTATAGGTGAGGACCATTCAAGGGGGGGAACAAATCCCCTTGCTCACCAAGCAACCCCTTGAAATCAATCGCCACACAAACCCGGCATCACCAAGCCACTTGGCTGGCTGGCAGCCTACCTTGGCTGGCTGGCAGCCTACCTTGGCTGCCAAGGCTGCCAGCTGGGGCCTAGCACAAAGGCTGGGCAGCCCAGCCAGCCAGCACGCAGCATATGCGCAGCCAACCAGCGCGCATGCATGCGATGCTGCTACTTGGTGCTGCAACGCTAGCATGCACAGCTACGCAAACGCACACATAGCACCCTGCTGCGATGCGTGTGCTGTGCGAGTACGCTGCTTGATGCGAGGCTGCAAAGAGTTGGGCGCTAGGCCCTAGCATGCTAGCAAGCACGTATAGCATGCATACGCAAGGCATGCACCATGGTTGCGATGCTTGCATGCTAAGCACAGCTTAGCTTCGGCTATGCGTGTGGCTGGGTGTGATGCCCACCACGCTAGCATGCATGCGATTGGTGCCCTCGCCTAGCCTAGCACTCGCATGGCTAGGCAAATGCGAGGCTACGGCTTGGCTTATACTTGTCGCTTGCTTGATTCTATGTCTCGTCGAATTCTAAATTCGACTCGACTTGCGACGCTTGGTCTCGACACTCTAAGCTCAATATCCGACGTCTTTTTTCGTAATAATCTAATGACTCATCTAATCCTTCGGATCGATTCGTCATTTCAGATCGGTTATTCGATAGGGGTGCAACCCGAAGGGTTCAGTCAAGATTAAGTTGTAATATTAATTATGCATTAATATTACTAATCGGAAGCGGCCTCCACCTAGGCATTCCGATCACTTGACCTCACTTAAGAATTAGCTTTCTAATAATTCTGAACCCTCTATCAGAATAATACACTTGTTGGAAGGACACTATTTCTTTCACCTTCTTGCTCCCACTCTGTAAAGCATGACTATTCTTGTGAAGCTCTGAAGAGTAGAACTGGCTAATTTTGTTCGTGCGTCAGCTTGGGAATTTTCTGCTCTAGGGACCAGGTCTACTTGGAAATGCATTAGTTAAGCTGCCAACTTTTTCACCCTTGTTGCGTATTTCAGCATTGTAGGCTCTCTGGTCTCATACTCCCTCTTCAGCTGACTGGTGACGGGCTAAAGTTGTATCACCTAATCAAAAGAAATACCTAAGTCCTCTAACTAAAGCAGATAGGGAAGTAGGGTCGAATCCATGGGGAAACAATGTCTTTCTATTCCTAAATAATTATTATAATCTAAATTATCAAGTAACCAAGTTATTTTTGTGAGAATTAAACTAAAGAGAATAAATAAACTAAAGCAAATAAAATTAAGGGGAAAATCAATAAATCAAAGCCTAGGGTATATGTTCACTAATAAATAATATTTAAGGGTAAAACACAACAATCGATGCATCAATTAATCAGATCATAAAGGGCTTTCGCTACGTATTACAATCACAGAATTAAACTACCGATATTAAATCGTATCTCTCGAATCTTGAATTAACCATTTATAAATTAACCTGCCAATTGAAACTAAGCCTAAACATCAATTCTCATCTCTCGAATTAATATTGCATAACTTATACAATTAAACCAGGCCTAATCTAATTGCATAGCATTAAATTAATCAATAGGAAATCAACCGAAGCATTGAAAATCAACAATAATAAATCATCCCTTTATATTGAATATGGATCCCCACAACCCAAGAAATAAAACTAATCACACATATTTAAATCTAAACGGAGAAAAACGAATAAACAAAACATGATTAATCAAAGCAATTAAATTACTGAAAATAAAAGGGCAAGGAATCGTTACCAAAACAAACGGAAAAATGGAATTGCATAAATCAAAAGTGTTGAGAAAACAAGATTATTAACCAAAAGTTTAAAACTAAAATCTGGAAACTAACTAATGACATACGTAATCGTCACTCGCATAGAAAAGTGTACTTATACTTAAGCTAGGAATCCTAAACATAAACGAAGATTAAAAGTCGCAAAACAACCCTCATAAACACACGCCCAAATCCAAATCCATATTTCCTCTTTGGGTCTTTAATTCTCAGTCCACTGCCGCGAACTCTTCTTCTTCACCGAGCCCTTAATCACTGGCTTGATTTCTCTAACGCGGTCTTGGGCTACGGAATATGGTCATATGAATGCGATCCTACTCCAATGCTCGTAGTGGCTGAAATAAGTCTGGGAAAATGCTCCAAATCCGCAATTTCCTATAAAACAATATCAAAACTACGAAAACACTAGAAAACGCATATTAGTAATAAAAGTGGGTCTGTAGAGCCAAAAATACTCCAAAATATGACCAAGGGACGGGGGTAAATCACTATATAAAATAGACATATCAAACTCGCCCAAGTTAAACCTTTGCTTGTCCCAAAGCAAAGAGCTCATCAATGAACAAATAAAACATACTTCACCCCAAAATCAACTAAAACCAAGAACAATCAATTCAAGGCAAATCCAACAAATATGCATAAAAGTAGACCAATCAAATCCATCCAACTACTCATTAACCCTAACAATTGTCAAACAAAATGAACCACAAGCTAAGTGTATATGGAATTCATTACTAGTGCTCACAAACTCTTCACTCTTTTTATGTGGCGGATATAAAATGTATCCGATCGCTCTCCATCCAACCCCTTTATTGTGAACAATGCCCTCCCAAACTCACACCACTTGTGTGTCTAAGAAAACAAGCACTCGAAATATGTCAAATCATTTTTTGCATCAATAAAGAACTAATTTCACATCCATACAACTCTATACAATACACAAAGGTCAAAAGGTCTTTACAGCTTGTAATGTAAGGCCAGGGTAAAAGGGTAGGAAGTATTTGGAAAAAATGTGAGAGTAAAGCCATGCTTAAGGGAGCCAAAATCCTAACAAATAAAACCAAGGTCAAAAATAAATAATGACTATAAATATCCAACATAACTTTACTTGATTCTTCTTTTTCATTGGAACTCATTTTTTTCTTTGAACAACCTTCAGTAGAACATTTGAACATTAAACAATTTTTTTTTTCTTTTTGCTCTTTTTCTTTCTTTTGAAGTTCCACTTTCTTTTTTTCTTTTCTTTTCTTGAACTTCACTTTTTTTTTTCTTTCATGCTTTATCTTTTCAAGAGAATTCATCTTTTAAATTTATCAAAAATAAACCACAATAAAGAACAAAACTACTTCTCAAAACCCACCCTCATCGTGCAAATAATAAGCACACTACAAACTCCCTCACCTCACTCACTAATACCTCCCCCAAGCCAAGCTTGGGACTAGTAACCAATGGGGCAAAATCAGCTTGTAATGAGGCTAAACAATAATGAAAAGTCAAGGCAACAACATGGGTACCAAGAAGGGAACAAATGTATCTAAATCATCTGAAGGCTACCTAAAAGAACAAATGCCTTCATCCTCCTCAATGTGCATAATAATGAACCATACAAAAATTACTCAAAGTTGCAAACCAATACTCAACTTCATTGACATACAAGGAACTAACACACAATTCCTAACCAAATCAACTAATCAAGTACCAAATCCACAAATAGCTAGACAAAGTTGACTCATATCAGGGCATCAATGCAATCTAACATCAAAATGATGACTAACCTATCCACAACATTCATCATCATATACCAATAATCAAAACAATTTTCATGTATGGGGCACAGGGAAGCATGATTTATCATTCATTGGTTCATATTTTGTATTTTTTTTTTCCAATATTTTTGTATTTTTCATTTTCTTCAAAGCAATAAAATCTACACTAAAAAGCAATAAAACCTATACTTAACACACAAAAAGCAAAAAGAGAGAGAAAAGATAGAAGATACCTCAATCCAAAAATCTCCCCCAAGCCAAAATCAGACAATGTCGTAATTCGCTTGAGAACTAGCCACAACATGGCTAATCACCACCATCCTCATCCATCGTCCCAACCCCTCCACCGCTACCACCTCCCGTTCGTAGAGGTTTATGAGTTGTTCTCGTTGTTGCAGAGTCGCGACTTTGATCGTTGACCAATTGTAGAGTTGGGTCCACCGTCGCCTTAGAGCCCGAACCACGTCCACCACCTTGAGTTCTTGCTCTCTTGCCAAACATTTTGAATATGGGTCTAAAAAAATTTTGTTTCAAAGTCAAACAAAATTAGTGTAGAAATATAGAGGATGAAGAGAGGAAAAAGAATATGTAAATTTTATTGAATTTGGATGAGAAATGGAGGATAAAACTAAGAGAGAAGTTAGAGAAAATAAGGTTTTAGAGAGAGAAAAAATGGAGGAAATAGAAAATAAGGAAGAAAGAAAGAAGGAAGAAAGAAGAGAAAAAAGACGGGAAGAAATAGGGGCGCCCGGTCGGGCGGTTTCTTGCCCGATTGGGCGATCTGACGTTTTGATTTCGCTGTGCTCGCGCCCGATCGCGCGAGCAATCTTTGCCCGGTCAGGCGAAATTCAAACCCTAGTATTTTCTTTCTCTCGTGCCCAGTCAGGCAGGACCCAGCCCGGTTGGGCGCGCCTTTTGGCACTATGAATCCGATTTTTTTCTTCTTTTCTTCGAAATTTGGCTAACTCTTTTTCTCCAACCTGTACATAATGCTCAAAAACACATTAAATTCCCACCTCTCTTATCTTAAAAGACAAAATCTAAAGGAAAAACTACTCTATAAAGCAAGAAAATATGGGTTGCCTCCCGCAAAGCGCTGGTTTATCTGGGTCCCGCACGACCTTCTTACCTTATGCAAATCAAGATGAGATGAAATCGATTAGGTGAAGTAATTCAACTGCACTTATCGTAGCCCCTTCATGGTATAGCTTTAACCTTTGGCCATTTACCTTAAAAATACCACCATGTTCATCATATAACTCGACAGAACCAAATTTGTTTGCCATTTTTACAGTGAAAGGACTCAACCAGCTTGACTTTAAATTTCTTGGGAAAAGTTTAAGTCTTGAATTAAACAACAAAACCTTATCACGCTCTTTGAATTCTCTCGGAAGGATCATCTTGTCATGCCATTTTTTTGGTCTTCTCCTTGTAGACACGTGCACTATCATAGGCCATCAACCTAAACTCATCTAGTTGGTTAAGTTGTAGAAGCCTCTTTTCACCCGCTAACTTAGCATCCAAATTAAGCTCTTTAATTGCCCAATAGGCCTTATACTCTAATTCCACTTGGAGGTGACATGATTTCCCATACACAAGCCTATAGGGTGAAGTACCAATGGGGGTCTTAAATCCGGTTCTATATGCCCAAAGTGTGTCATCCAATTTATCTCTCCAATCATTCCTAGACTTTGCTACCACCTTCTCTAGAATAGCCTTAATCTCACGGTTAGAAACCTTAACTTGGCCACTAGTTTAGGGATGGTAAGCTAAACCCATCCTATTGTAAACACCATACTTCTTGAGAAGGGTATCTAACTTCCGCTCATGAAAGTGAGATCCTCCATCACTAATAACGGCTCGAGGGACACCAAATCTAGGAAAAATTATTTTCTTAAAAAGCTTATGGACCACCTTGGCATCATTGGTAGGTGTGGCAATGGCTTCAACCCACTTGGATACATAATCAACGGCGACAAGGATATAGCGATTCCCTTTTGAAGAGGGAAAAGGTCCCATATAATCAACACCCTAAACATCAAAAATTTCAACTTCTAAAATACCATTTGGAGGCATCTCATACCGCCGCGAGATGTTACTACTCCTCTAGCAAGAGTCACAAGCTTAAACAAAAGAGTGAGCGTCCTTGAACATAGTTGGCCAAAAGAAACCCGACTCATTGATCTTTGCTACTGTCTTAGCGGGACCATGATGTCCACCATAGAGTGAGTTGTGGCATCTTGTAAGTACACCGTGAACTTCCCATTCGGGAACACACTTGCGAAATAGTCCATCTCCACACTCACGAAACAAAAAAGAATCATCCCAAAAATAATGTTTAATATCATAAAGGAACCTCTCTTTCTGTTGATAGGACAAATCAAGAGGTAGAGTACCGCCTACCACATAATTAGCATAGTCGGCATACCAAGGGTATTGCTCTACAACTACAAACAAGTGGTGATCAGGGAAAAAATCATCTATAGGAAGAGAATCCTTACCCTCATTATACTTGATCCTTGACAAGTGATCTGTAACTACATTCTTTGCTCCCTTTTAATCTTTAATTTCCACATCAAAATCTTGGAGTAAGAGAACCCAACGGAGGAGCCTAGGCTTTGTTTTTGCCTTAGCTATAAGATATTTCAAAGCTGCATGATCAGTATAAACAATAATTTTAGAACCAACAAGATATAATCTAAATTTTTCTAAAGCATAAATCACAGCACAAAACTCCTTCTCCGTAGTGGCGTAGTTGACTTTGGCTTCATCCAAAGTTTTACTTGCATTGTAAATAACATGCAAAACTCTGTCCTAGAACGGCTCCTACTGCAAAATCACTTGGCATCACACATAATCTCGAAAGGATGATTCCAGTCGAGAGCACATATGATAGGTGCTGATATCAAAGCCTACTTAATCCTGTTGAAAGCCTCAAGACACTCGTCAGTAAAATCAAATGGGGCATCCTTGAGTAAAAGCTGAGTTAGTGGTTTAGCAATTTTACAAAAATCTTTGATAAAGCAACGATAAAACCCCGCATGACCTAAGAAACTCCTAACCCCCTTAACATTGACTGGTGGAGGTAATTGCTCAATCACATAAACTTTAGCTTTATCTACTTGTATACCCTTATCATATACAATATGACCTAAGACCACACCTTCTGTCACAATAAAGTGACATTTTTCCCAATTTAAGATCAAATTGCATTCTTCACATCTTTTCAAAATTTAGTGAGATTACCTAAACATGTATCAAATGAAGACCCATACACACTAAAATCATCCATAAAGACTTCCATGATAGACTCTATCAATTTAGAAAAAATACTCATCATGCAACGTTGAAAAGTAGCAGGGGCAGTACATAAACCAAAGGGCATCCTACGATATGCAAAGGTGCCATAAGGGCATGGAAAGTTTGTCTTATCCTAATCTACGATAATCAATGCACATATGCCACCCTGTTACAATTCTAGTGAGAATCAAATAATTTATATCATTTTTAATCACAGTCATCCCCACCCTTTTTAGGAACTACCTGTACGGTACTCACCCACTATGAGTTAGAAATAGGATAGATAATACCTGCATTAACTAATTTCATAACCTCTTTCTTGATTCTTGCATGTTAGGATTCAATCTCCTCTAGGGTTGAATACATGGCTTGTGATAGTCCTCTAAGTGTATTCTGTGCATACAAAAGTCAGGGCTAATACCCTTGAGATCATCAACATTGTACCCAATTGCCCTTTTGTGGGTTCGAAGAACATCTAAGAGTTGGGAAATATGGGAATCATTGAGTGCAGTACTAATGATCACTGGGTGCAGTTCTTGCTCATCAAGAAATACATATTTTAAATGAGAAGGAAAAAGGTTTTAGCTCAGGTTTCTTAACCTCTGCAGGTTACGATTCCTGAACTAATTTTACTACCTTCTTGCTCTCCTTAGGTTCAAGTTGTTGAAGTGCGAGAGCTTCCTCAATAGCGTCCACCTCACTGCTCCAAATACCAGCATCACCTACAAGGACCTGTGGTAAGCTATCTTCACAAATAACATCAATCACATCAATGCTACCATAATTTTCCTCTCACATAGGACCTTTCAAAACTCTCCCTAAATTGAAAGTGATATTCTCATCTCCAACAGAAAGTGTAAGTTTTCCATTTTTAAAATCAATAATGGCCCCTCTAGTGTGGAGGAAAGGTCTACCTAATATTATGAGAATTTGTGTATCCTCAGCCTTGTCTAAAACAACAAAATCAATAGGGATAAAATATTTACCAACCCTAACTGTAACATCCTCTAAAATACCTAAGGGGTATTTACCAGAACGGTATGCCATTTGCAAAGTAATGTAATTAGTAACTTTTAAATCACCCATATTAAGCCTTAAACACACAGAGGATGGCATTACACTAACACTAGCACCCAAATCACATAATGCTTTTGAAAAGAATGGTGTCCTTCTAACAAGTGTATTATTCCGATAGAGGGTTCGGAATTATTAGAAAGCTAATTCTTCAAGGAGGTCAAGTGATCGGAATGCCTAGGTAGAGGCCGCTTCTGATTAGTAATATTAATGTGTAATTAATATTACAACTTAATCTTGGCTGAACCCTTCGGGTTGCACCCCAATCGAATAACAGACCCAAGACGACGAATCAATCCGAAGGATTAGATTAAACATTAGAGTACTACAAACAAAGACGTCGGATGTCGAGCTTAGAGCGTCGAAATCGAGCGTCGCAAGTCGAGTCGAGTTTAGAATTTGACGAGACGAGAAATCCAACAACAACAATTTCGAGCTAAGCCGTAGCCTCGTGTTGGCCTAGCCATGCGAGTGCTAGGCTAGCCTAGACCACGCACCATGCCGAGCTTGCTAGCAGTGCTTGCTAGCCAGCTGGTGTGGCATGGCCAGCATCGCTAGTGCGCTAGGCGTGCTAGCGTGCTAGTGCCTCGCACACAGCAGCCCTGCCGCAAGCATCGTAAGGCCAGCAGCACGCAAGTGCATGCTTGCTGGGCCTTGCTACCGCAAGCATCGCATGTAGTATGCCTAGCATGCATGCGCTGTGGCTATATGTGCTTGCTAGCACAGCAGCACCAGCCACGCGCAGTTGGGCCTCGCACAAGCACACCCTGCATCGCCTTATAGCACAACACCAGCCCGCATGCGTGGCCTGCTTGCTGCACGCATGCGGGTGCAAGCTAGCTTGGCAGCCCAGCCTTGGTGCTAGGCGTCAGCTGCAACCTTGGCAGCCAAGACAGGCTGCCAGCCAGCCAAGTGGCGTGGTCAAGCCCGGACAAGGGAGGGGACCATTTGCTTGGTATTTTTCTTGGGGAGCAAGGTGTTTTGGTCCCCCCCCCCTTTGGTGGTCGTCACCAACCTTCTCCCTCCATGTGACACTTGGAGCTTGTTGATTGCCTTGCATTTTATTTTGTTTTTGATTAAAATAAAATTGAGGAAAAATGCAAATCTCCCACAGTGATTGGAGAAGGGAGATTAAGTCTCCTTTCACTAGTAGAAAAATTGAATTCCGCACCGCATTTTTCTCACCGGTATTTCAAAACCGGTGGAAAAAGAAATGGGCGGGATTGGAAAATAGAGTTTTCGCACCGGTTCCAATCAAACCGGTGGGAAAAGTGAGTTTTTCCCACCGGTTCTGACCGAACCGGTGCGAAAATTGCTTAATAAAAAAAACCCGGTCTGATCTGCCTCTAAATGTATACTCTTTCTTTCTCTCTCTTTCCTCCATCTCTTTCATTTTCCTTTTCTCTCTCCTTCTCCACCGGCGGCGGCCACCTACCCCCTCTAAATATACACCCTCGCTTTCTCTTTCTAGATCAATCGTATTTGGAGTGAGTGTTTTCGGATTTTCGAATTTTCTGGGTGGGTGTTTTCGGGTGAGTGTTGAGTATTTCAGGGTGGTTGGACTGAGTTTCGGTAGTTAAGGTTTAGTTTCAAGCAGACGGCGCCTTCTAATCTGTGTATCCCCCATTGAAGAGGCAGCTTCTGAGGTAACTTGTTGTTTGAATCTGATTCATTTTAATAGTCAATGCGGTAAGTTTAGGGTTTGAAATCTCAACTATTTTTGATGTTTGAATCAAATTTCCCTTTGAATTTTCGACCCTAATTTGTAAATGAATCAAATATCCCTTAAAATATGTTATTTTTCGGGCATAATTTGATAATTGAATCAAATAACCCTAAAAATATGTGCTTTTTCGAATTTTGATTGAATCAAATGGGGTTCTGTTGAATTTCGATCTGATTTGCATGTGAATAGTTTGTCTTTGTGTCTTTTTGAGGAATATAATTTCTTGATTAGTTGCTTGATTTTGTGTCTTTCAAACAATATTAAAGCATAAGAAGTAAAATAATCCTGCTTTCCTTGACAATTACTGAAATAGTGTAATATGCATGATTAGTTTTTTTGTTTGCGTTCTTAGTTATCATCTTGATGGTTTTAAGCTTGCTGGTTGACTCTTATAATTTTTTATCTTATTATTGTGGTTTCTGTGACTTGTTTAATTGCGGTAGCAATCCTATATAATGGTTGTTGTGGTTGCTCAATGCTTTGTCATAGCTATATACTATTATCGTATAAGATTATCATGTTGAGGCGTATTACTATAGTTTAAGAATAGGGAGATCACTCTCCAACCTTGATCTCTGTCTCATCTAAGCAGAAACATAGTTGCACGCACTATGGTTTAATGCTGAGCGATAGTTGTTCATTAATGTCATTTAGAATTTGTTTGATGGCTTATGACCGGATTGAAATTGTTGATTTCTTATACTATATTGTCTTTAAGTCTAATACAGATTACATTTCCGCCTTATTTTCTCCTTGGGGTTTGTGTTGTAAAAAAATTATATTTATAAGTACTTGATATTTAAAGCTCTTGTAAGACTATGCATTAGTTTTTCCGTAAGAAAATTATAATCCATTAAAATTAGTTGCTTGATTTTGTGTCTTTAAAACAATATTAAAGTATATGAATAGCTTAAAAGTTAAAGTGTTGCAAGTAAAAAAAACAGTAGAAGTATGATTCCATCATGTTATTGCCTGCTGCTACCTAGGATAAATGCTTGCATCTTGTTGTTGTCGGTTTGGAATGAAGAAGTTGAGGGCTATAACATTTAAACAGATGGTCATTTGTTTGACCCTCTTCCTACTTTGGTGCCCTTCATCCTCATCAGTTGCCTAGGTTAGGTTGGCCTTTTTCTTCCTTTTCAACTAGAAGGGTCTATATTCTTCCATGCCATATAACTTTACAGAAGTGATTTGGTGGTTTCAGGATAGTTTTCTTTCATGAGGGATGTCTAATTTAGTACCATTAGCCCTCAATATGTTAGTTAATAAATAAGTGATTTTCTGCTACTGACAGGCAGACATCTTGCTTTCACTTGCATGAGAAGCTGCTGACACGTTTGGTTCTAAAAATTTCTGTCACAGACAGAGGAGTTGCAAAATAGGAGGTGTGCACCTTTATTTGAACATGAGATATTATACAATAAGGTATTTTTGGCTCTAGCGACTGGAAAGCAGTTCCTGATATTTGGAGAACAGCTGCAGAAAAGTATGCTGATCGTATTGCATTGATAGATCCATACCATGAACCTCCTTTAGAGTTGACTTATAAGCAGGTAAATTCTTAGGTAAATTCTTACCTGTATACATTTATACTCTTTTTAACAATATTTTTATTTTTTAAAAAAATCTAATTCTCTTTTCATCCACAACTTTATTATACTACAATTAGACAGTCATACTTGTGAATTCTTTATACTAGCGTTGTGATTTGTAGGGGGGTAGGTTTTTTTAGTGTATTTGAACTTCTGAGGTCTTGGTTAGAGGCTTTGCTCTTCTTGTATCGTTTAACTCTTATTGGTTTGCTTGTCCTAATCACAGCTTGAGCAAGAGATTTTAGATTTCTCTGAAGGCTTAAGAGTTGTCGTTGTAAAGCCAGATGAAAAGGTTGCCCTTTTTGCTGATAATTCATGTCGGTGGTTAATTGCTGACCATGGTATGTTGTCATCGTCCCTCGTTGTTCTTTTCTGAGTCTTTGGTTTACAGCTTGTGATCTGTTCTTATAGCTTATGGTGTGTACGATTTGCTCCAGAATCCAACAATCATCTCATTTCATCTTGGGATTCTGTAAGTTACTATTATTTGCTTCTTCATAAATTTTTATTCACAGTTTTCTTTTGAATTTAACTCAATTTAATTAATTTTTTATGAATTTTCTATGAATTTTACTATTTCTTTTTGATATGCAATGTTCAAAAGTCAAGCTATAAATCATTCACAGCTTTTTCAGTTTATAAAAGAGTTGAATAAGACTCTGTTTGGTTCTGAGTTGAAGGTTGTCTCTTTAGGTTCTAGGAAGAATCTCTGCATCAATCAAGGTATATAGACAATATAATCCATGATTTATTTACATCTTCTGAATTTCATCCATATTCATCTTATAATTTTTTTAAAAATAACTCTTTGATCCTGATACCTGGCAAAACTTGTTAATATATATTTCTATCAATTTACATTGGGCAGCTGTGCATCATATGTATGATAGTATGAAAATATAGCATCCTCTAATGTTATTGAAACCTGCAATTTTTTTGACACATTTCTTGCCAATTGCCATCATTAGTTATACGAAACCAATAAGAATCAGATTTTCTGAGATGGGGTTTTGTGGCATTGGTGTTTTCTAACTGTATTATGATAATGGGAGGAAGTTTGCTCATTTTATATTTAGCTGTGGCCTGTGGTTACATTCCTGCTGCTTGGCGGCAAAGTTGTATTCCGTGTTTCCTAATATTTTGCAATTTGGGATTTTCTCCATTTATGTTAATTCAGAGGTGCTGAAGATTGGTAACCCTGCTAGTATCAATGAACGTTGTTTGGAGCTGCACAATAGTAAGAAAAGTGGAGGTTCAAAGATCAAGGTGTGTGATACCTTGCTTATTTGAATTTGCTTTTTCAGTTGATCCTGCACTAGAGATAGTTGAACAGCTAATTTGTGCTCTCATTAAACCTTATCAACTCATCGCTAATATCATTTTAGCACTTTATTATTTAAGCATTTGAATGTCACTTGTATTAGACAAGTCAATTGTCTAATCATTGCATGGTTGAATAGAATGATTGTATAGTACGTTAGTCATTGTGTGGTTGAATAGAATGATTGTATACTTTGTTTCCTGGTAGGTTTTCAAAGGCAGAAAGATGGCTGGGCGCATGGGTGGCAAACAGCGGACAGTGAAAATCGGTGGGAAAAGAAATAGGCGGGATTGGAATTATACAAAGGTAATTTCTCTCAACTTGGTATATAGGTTGTGTTGTAAATTGTAGACAATGAAAGGCTATAAGGACTATTTTAGGGTGGCTTGCCCATAGTAACACTATTTAGTGTAGGATGACAGTGTAATTTGTTCCTGATTTTAATGCTTGCTGTTTTGTTTTTGTACTATTGGCTTTCTATTTAATTGTGAAATTGTTGTGTTGCTCTTTTCTCTTTGGTTATATATAGAGTGATTTGGTTTTGGAGAGTCTTATTGTCTTCTCTTCATTTTCTTTTGCCTATAAGTATATGGTGTTTCAGAGGCAACTTTTTTTTTTTTTTTTTTTAATTATACAGTGTACTTTAACCTATATTACTGAACCTATATTAAGCTAAATCTGCTAATTCTGGACACCAAAAACTGAACAGATTTCAAACTACCCTACTATGATGCTAGACTTTATAATCATATTGGACTGTACAGTGATACTCAGAATGATGCTTGCTAATGATAATTTAGTTTGAAAAATTCAGACTTTACTATTTGTTGGTTAAAATGGTTTTTGTTTGGTGCATTTTATATGATTTGGCTACAGATTATTATTCATTCAGATTGGACCATCAGATCACATGTTCTTACAAAGCAAGGAGTTCTAACATGGGTTTACAAAGCAAAGCAATGCAAGCAGTAGCAGAATAGCAATAGCAGAACAGCAAACAGAACACAAAGTAGCAGAAGCAGTAGCAGAACAGCAGTAGTTATGATATCCTAGCTGTGATAGTTCTTGGAGTTATCGGAGGTGTTCTGGGCAGCTTTTATAATTATCTTGTTGACATGCACTATCGTTCACAACGTTGTAGCACTAGGCCCAGCAAAACAGCTATATGTTTTTTTTTTTTTTTCAGTTTTTAAAGTGTAATATTACAAGTTATTGAGACAAATATATGTGTTTTATGTATATTATGATTATATATAAGTATTCGGTACAATTTAAGTGAAAAAAATGCAAAAAAAAAAAAAAAAAAAAATTTAATTTTTTGGGGCACTTTTGCCACCGGGTCAGTGTGAAAACCGGTGGGAAATGTAATAGTTTTGCCACCGGTTCACTCCAAAACCGGTGGGAAAAGTCCTCCAGCTATAAGATAAATCACATGTTTTTGCCACCGATTCACTCAAAAACCGGTGGGAAAAGTGGTTTTTGCCACCGGTTTTGAACCGGTGGGAAATCTTTAGGGATTTAGCACCCCCCCAAATCAAGAATGGTCCAAAACCGGTGGGGAATGTGTGGTTTGAACCGGTGGGGATTGAGGTTTTTCGCCTAGTGTTTCCCTATAAATACCCAAGTTTTGGGTTTGGGAAAAATTACTTAAGTTGAACTCAATAAGGCTTCTCCCTATAGGTGAGAATGTAGGGTTTCGTAGTGACCCGACACTATGCGGAAGGAAACCCCCCAAGACCCGCCCGTTAATTAAAGCAATTAACAAGCATAATAAACTTAATCAAACAAGATTAAGAAAAAGAATTATACCTTTAATGCGTGCTTCGCTCCCGAAGAGCTCTTACTTCAAAATCTCGAAACTACGAGATCTCCGACGGATCGTACCCTCGACCCGACCCGAGCGTCCTAAGTCTTGAAGGTTAGTCCAGACTTGGACAAAACAAAACTATGAGTTTTACGAATCAAATGTTTACTCTAATTATAAGAGTTGCCTTTTTAATTCCACTCAAGGTTGTGCATTTCCCAGTACCATGCCTTTGGTATTTATAGGGAAATGCACCCTTGAACTTCATTCCCCAACCAATGTGGGAGAATGAATAATTTGCTAATTAATTTATTTCTAAAATAAATTAATAAATAAATTCAATCACAATGCAACAAGTGTCAAGGGGAGAGAGAAGGTTAGGTGAGGACCATGGAGAGGTTGGGGGACCATGTCTTGCTCCCCAAGGCTTTTCCCTAGCTTTGGTCCCCACCCCTCACAAAACCGCCCTAAGCAAAGGGCCGCTGGGCTGCTGCCAGCCTGCCCAGCTGCCTTCGCATCCCAGCCAGGCAGTGCATGCTTAGTGTTGGGCGATGCTTGGTGCTGGTGCGTGCCAGTGCTAGGCGCTGGTGCGTGCTGGCGCTAGTGGTGGCCCTCGCATCTCTCGCAGCACCTCTCGCACACTTGCTAGCATAACCAGCATGCGTGCTGCTAGCGAGCCACGCATGCTGGCCCCCTTGCCTCGCACCATGCGCATCAGCCTCGCAGCACATGCACTAGCCACGCACCATGCGCACTAGTCACGCATAGCACACATCAGCCTCACACCACACGCACACCCACGCATCCTCTAGCAGCCTTGGTGCGTAGCAATGCTGGGCTGCTGTGCGTGGCCTAGCAACTTGCTGGCGCCCAGGCCCCTCGCACACGCATGGTGCGCTGCTTGGTGCTGCCATGCGAAGGCATGCACGCAAGCCAGCACGCATGCTGCGAAGGGCTGCCTGGTGCCTTAGTGCGCCTGTTGCTTACGATAGGCTGCCAGGTGCTCCTGGTGCGCCTGTTGCTTGCGATAGGCTGCCAGGTGCTTCTAGTGCGCCTGTTGCTTGCGATAGGCTGCCAGGTGCTCCTGGTGCGCCTAACACACTTTGTGTGCTTAGGCTTGCGCCTAGCCATGCTAGGTGCATGCTAGCTCGAGCTAGCTTAGTATCCACATGGCTAGGCCAGTGTGGTGCTAGGGCTATGTTCATTCTTGGTGCTTTGTGATTTTGCGACGCTCGGTCTCGACGCCCTAGGCTCGATATCCGTTGTCTATATTCGTAAAATTCTGTCGACTTATTAAATCATTTCGGATTAATTCATCGTCTCGGATCGGTGATTCGATTGGGTTCAACCCGAAGGGTTCAGTTAAGATTAAGCTATAATATCAATTGTATCTCGATATTATTGATCGGAAGCGGCCTCCACCTAGGCTTTTCGATCACTTGATCTTACTGAAGAATTAACTCTGTAATAATTCTGAACCCTCTATCGGAAGAATACGCTTTTTGGAAGGACACCATTCCTTTCAATCTCCCACTTGTCCTTCCGGACAAGTGTGCATATAGTGTATATCCCATTTCCTATGTCTCTTAATGTTTCTTCGTGAACTATAAGGTAAGATTTATCGTCATCCTTATTACGTTCAGAAGTGTTTCTCGATCTCCGAGTTCGACTGTCAATAAGCAGATGATTTCTAAAATCCTTCTGAGCACGGCCATGCATTTTCACAGTCTCGCTCTTCGAGCGGCCTTGTAAACAACAAAAAAAATTTCCCTATTGTTAATAGGGGGACAATCCCAGTCTTGCATTGTAAGTTCCTTTTACTAAGAGGACTTAGTCTCCCGAGTGTTCCCGTTATGATCCCCAGTTACGGCAGACGTTAGGAAACATCAAAGAGTCTAGTACTCAAACAAGAAAACTTCACAATACTCATGGTCGGAGGAAACAGGTTCCGATAGTCATAATGAGAAATGTACTTATGACAATTTGAAATTTCTTAAAGTACTCTCATAGGTCTTATCAAGTACGGTTCCAAACTGTACCTGTGCAAATGATTTATGAATGTCACGTCCTCGCAGCACAAGAAACGGTGCTGTAAATCATACTACACACTAATCTGTGCCGGTCATCAATCGTCCATTCTTTAGATGACCTTGATTAGGGACAATTTTCGATTTAAATATTCAATATTCACTTAACAGGTGTTTCTTTATCCAAGACATGGTCTTGATACCCTGTTTTGAATATTTCCATAAATCGAATGGACTCATTATTTAATTCTAAACCACAATTAAATAGTAATGGAGTGAATGATAATTTTGCACAAAAATTAATTACTCCATAAATGAATGGTTTCAATACAGTGTCTTACATTAAAACTACCAGTTTAATTAAAACACATGTACGGGGAATTTCAAAGCCAGTCTCCAACATGCTTGATTCCCATCGCCTCAATGTGCTTGTTGTGTCAAAGGATCGGCCACATTATCATCTGTGCCAATCTTACAAATTCTGATTTCACCTTCGGATTTCCATTCCCTTATCATATGAAATCGCCTTTGCACGTGTTTGACCTTCTGGTGTTCTCTAGGCTCCTTGGCCTGGCGATAGGTCCATTGTTATCACAATAGAGGTCTATCGGCCCCTTGATTTGAGGGTACAACACCAAGTTCGCTGATGAACTTGCGAATCCAAACAACTTCCTTGGCAGCTTCTGAAGCGGCCAAGTACTCGGCTTCAGTTGTAGAGTCTGCAGTGGTGCTCTGCTTGGCACTCTTCCAGCTAAACGCTCCTCCATTCAGACAAAATATGTACCCCGACTGTGACTTGAAGTCGTCTCTGTCAGTCTGGAAGCTAGCGTCGGTGTAACCTTCAACAACCAGTTCTTTGTGGCCTCCATACACCAGGAACTTATCCTTGTTCCTTTTCGGGTACTTTAGGATATTGTTGGCCGCAGTCCAATGCGCCTCTCCTGGGTTCGATTTGTATCGGCTCGTTGCACTCATGGCATACGATACATCTGGCCTTGTACATATCATGGCATACATGATCGATCTGATCAGCGAAGCATATGGGATCTGATCCATTCTTTCTTGCTCAACAGGTGTCTGTGGACACTGTTTCTTGCTGAGAGTTATGCCATGGGACATGGTTAAATGCCCTCTCTTGGCATTCTCCATGTTGAATCGAGCAAGAACCTAATCAATGTAAGTACTCTGGCTTAATCCAATCATCCTTTTAGATCTATCTCTGTAGATCTTGATGCCCAATATGTACTGTGCCTCTCCCAAGTCCTTCATTGAAAAACACTTTCCCAACCAGCCTTTTACGGACTCTAGTAATTTTGTGCTGTTTCTAATGAGAAGTATGTCATCGACATACAGGACTAGGAATGCAATATCACTCCCACTTACCTTCTTGTATACACAAGATTCATTTGGATTCTTGATAAAACCAAACTTGCTAATGGCTTCATCAAATCGCAGATTCCAACTTCTGTTGGCTTGCTTTAGTCCATAAATGGACTTCTTCAGCTTGCAAACCTTTCCAGCGTTGCTTGGATCGACAAAACCTTCTGGCTGTGTCATATACACAGTTTCTTCCAAAATTCCATTAAGGGAGGCGGTTTTGACATCCATTTGCCATATTTCATAATCGTAATATGCAGCAATCGCTAGGATGATCCGGACAGATTTTAGCATTCCAACTGGTGAAAAAGTTTCATCATAGTCAATCCCGTGGATTTGTCTATAGCCTTTTGCCACCAGTCTAGCTTTGTATATCGATACATTTCCATCCTTGTTTGTCTTCACTTTGAAGATCCATTTGCAACTAATGGGTGTATAACCCTCGGGCAAATTCACCAAGTCCCAGACTTAATTTTCAGACATGGAGTCCATCTCGGATTTCATGGCCTCTTGCCATTTTGCAGAGTCGGGGTTCGTCATAGCTTGCTTGTATGTCGCCGGCTCATCACCATCCATGACTAGGATGTCCTGATCATCGGTTAAGACGATACCGAGGTATCTGTCTGGATGAGATCTTTGTCGTTGCGACCTACGAAGGGTAATCGGTTGAGCATTTTCATTGTCAGTTTTATTCTGACCATTCTTCTTAGATGCTTCCAAAGCATCTAGATTGTTAGTTTTGTCAGGTTGACATTGTTTCTCGTCCTCTCGAACTTCGTCGAGTTCGATTTTCCACCCACTTGTCATTTTGGAAAGGTGTTCCTTCTCCAAAAAGACACTATCACGAGCAACAAATACTTTGTTCTCGGATTTATTGTAGAATTAATACCCTTTGGTTTCTTTTGGATATCCCACAAAGAAACACTTAGCCGATTTGGGGTGAAGTTTGTCCGAAATTAATCGCTTGACATATGCTTCGCATCCCCAAATCTTGAGAAAAGACAACCTAGGAGGTTTCTTAGTCCATAATTCATATGCAGTCTTTTCAACAGCTTTTGACGGAGCTCTATTCAGTGTTAGTGCTGCAGTTTGTAGCGCATGTCCCCAAAAAGAGATAGGGAGTTCACTAAGACCCATCATTGATCGAACCATGTCTAACAAGGTTCGATTCCTTCGTTCAAACACTCTATTCCATTGAGGAGTTTCGGGAGGTGTCAACTCTAAAAGAATGCCATTTTCTTTCAAGTGATCGTCGAATTCATGGCTCAAATATTCGCCACCTCAATCCGATCGAAGTGCTTAAATTTTCTTGCCAAGTTGATTTTCAACTTCGTTATGAAATTCTTTGAATTTCTCAAAGGATTCAGATTTATTTGACATTAAGTAGATATAGTCATATCTACTAAAATCGTCGGTGAAAGTGATGAAATATCGGTAACCTTGTTTTGCGGGTGTACTCATTGGTCCACATACATCCGTGTGTATTAGACCTAATAAGTCACTTGCCCTTTCTCCCAACTTGGAGAATGGTTGTTTTATCATCTTGCCTAATAAGCATCCTTCGCAATTTTCAAACGACTCTAAGTCGAATGAGTCAAGAACACGTTCTTGAAGAAGTTTCTTGATGCGCTTGATGTTAATATGGCCAAGACGACAATGCCATAAGTAGGTTTGATTCGACTCGATGGTCTTAGCCCTTTTGTCAGTATTATTGATGTTATAAACCTGTTTGTCTAGTGAAAACACATAAAGACCATTTTCTGAATGTGCCTTACCATATAAAACATAATCAAAATAAATAAAACAATTATTGTTTTTGATTCAAAATTCGAATCCTTTGGCGTCCAACGCCGATATTGAAATAATTTTCGATTGCCGACCCGAAGCTCGACCTCTCCCTTCTCTAGCCTCCTATTTATCCTTAGTCCCTGAGCATTGGAACAAAGGTGTGAGCCACATCCGGTATCTAATACCCATGATGTTTTGCTAGCGAAGTTTAAGTCTATAACAAAAATACCTGATGAAGAAGCAACGTTGTCGTTCTTCTTATCTTCCTTGAATTTGAGGCAGTCCCGTTTCCAATGTCCCTTCTTCTTGCAGTAGAAACATTCGGAATCAGATTTAGAAGAGGCTGCCATTTTGTCCTTGCTGCCCTTGGCAGATTTTGACTTAGGTGGGAACTTCTTCTTTTTCCCTTTAAAGCTCTTCTTTTTGCTCGGAAGTTTGAATGGCTTTCTCTTCCTCACCATGAGCATGTCATGCTTGCCCTCATCCTTGAGGGTTTGCTCGGCTTGCTTCAACATACCATGAAGCTCGGTGAGGGTTTTCTCCATACTATGCATATTATATTTCATTTTGAACTGATCATAGCCTTTGTGAAGCGAGTGGAGAATGATGTCAATTTCCATTTCGATTGAATACCCAGCATCAAGCCTTTCCATGTTCTCAAATAATCCAATCATTTTGAGGACATGTGGGCTGACTGGCTCTCCTTTCTTGAGCTTGCTCTCAAGGATCTGCCTGTGGGTTTCGAACCTTTCAGTTCGGGCCTGCTCTTGAAACATATTCTGAAGCTCAGAAATGATCTCAAAAGCCATCTCCTTTTCAAAGAAAGTCTTTTGAAGGTCCGGAGACATGGTGGCCAACATGATGCATTTGACATCCCGATTGGCACTTTGCCATCAGTTAAGGGCAGCCTGAGTGACCTCCTCATTGGGAGTGTCGGGCATTTCCTCATCAAGGACGTATTCCTTTTGCTCCTGCATTAATACAATGCGGAGATTTCTTTGCCAATCACGAAAGTTTGGCCCGCTCAACTTCTCCTTGTCGAAAATTGAGCGCAAAGAGAATTGGTTGTTGTTTGAGTTACTTGCAGACATTGTTCTACAATTGAAAGAATTTGAAGTGAAAAACCATTCATAAATCAATAAGTTGAAATTTAAAACGTTCATGCATATTTTCAATCTTATTAAGCATTTTATCCACGCATTTATAAAATTGTCCCTTTTAGGCGAGAATAAAATGATTCCGAGATCCCAAAGATCAAGAAATGGTTAAGCATGCTTTGGCTTGTCTTAATCATTAAATATCTTAAGGTAAGCAATCCAATTGCTAATAGCTCCAAGCTACTCTCGGTTTGATAAAATATCGCATCTAATACATCCTTGACATTTTATCTCTTTTGCCACGACATCTAAGGACTCCTTACTGATATCGTTGAGCTTAACCAAGACAACTCGTATACCTAGTATACCTTACGTTCTTAGGGAAGTAGTGATGTCTCGCTTTTGCGTAGTCCATCACGTACGCGCATTAGTTCGGTAAGTGTTGTTCTTGGAACGACAAATTTTAGCTCAATATTATTAAGGGACCTAGGGTTTCTATGTTGGTTGATTTAAGTGAACTTAACTAATCGTCGCAACATATAGAAATCCTAGACATGCATCTAGCAATCATATAGAACAACAATGTATATAAAGCATAAAATAGATGCATTTGGCAACTAGCATGACCCCTTGAAATCTTCAATTTTCATTGGTCTTCATTTTGGCTCGTCTTCATCGAAACGCCGTCTTGAGACATCTTGGCCAAATTCAAATAAAGCTAGCTAGAACGACTAAGATTAATCTAATAGTACAAAAATACTTACCGGTTCGCAGACCGTATTTAGATTTACAAAAATACATAACGGAAGGCAGTCTGTATTTTCTATCCTAGTCGGGCCCCACTAGTTGCCATTTTTAATAACCTGTTTTGAAAACAATCTTCCATTCACTTATTCACTATTTGTGAATGGCCCATGCAATTTTACGAAATACATAATTAAACACGCAAAACTAGTAACTAACTTAGGTGGTTAATCCGATTAACGCGCCTAATTAAAACTAGTCAAAGTTGTTTAATCCATTATTTCTAAACGCAAAACGTTCACGCAATTAATTAAGCTCCCACTAAATTCCGCATCCATACTTAATTAATCCGATTAATTAAGTCGGCATAAACCATAATTTGTCAAAATTTTGCAAAATCGAAAATCGAGGTTTTTAATCTCGTTAAAATAATTATTTAAAATTATTAAAACTGCAAGATTTTCGCAAAATCACATAGCTCAAAACTAAGCAACGAAGCCTCACCCAAGCATGGTGCATTGCGCACCATGGCTGCTAGGCAGCAGTGGGCTGGCTCGCTGGGGCTTGCTGCCTCGCTGCCCAGCAGCAGCACAAGCTTCCCAGCAGCCTATGCCACACAGCACCAGCAGCATCAAGAGCTGGGCTGGCGCTTGGTGCTAGCGTGCTGCGCCCAGCACAACACACTACGCTGGCCAGCACCACGCATGCCTGCTCGCATGCTGGCGCCTGGCAGCAAGTGGGGCTGGCTAGTGCTTGCTACCACGCTGCCCAGCAGCGCCCCTAGCACCTAGCAACCAAAGCCACTGCCCAAGCACAGCCTTAGCACCCCTCACCACACAGCCACGCAACATTGATACTCAGCCATGCTCATCATAGGCAGCCTACATGTGGGCTGCTAGGCAGCCCGGCTAGCCATGGTGAGGCTTACGGTTTTGCATCGATTTGCGCGCATTTCACTCGGAATTTTAATTCCGAATTATGTGTGGCATAAATTAATTCTAAATTACATTTTAGAATCAATTTGAGGAAAAATAAAATGAAATAAAATAAGTCTAACTCAAATAAATTTAATTTTATTGGTGCACAAGCCTAAATTATCCAAAATTTTATTTTTAACAAAATTAGGTCTTTCTTAATGCTTGAATTAAAATGAGCTATGTCCATAATTAATCTTGTCAATATGCAAATTAAAAATGGATATGACAAATGGGAGTTGGAATAATAAACTAATCATCTAATGAAATTTTTTCCAACTTTCATACTTGTGTAAAATACCAAGATTACATCTTCCAATATGAAGATTAATCAAATTTTACTAACAAGTATTTGAACTTGATGGATTTTAATCAACCAAACATGAAAAATCCAAACTTTGTTCAACATGGAATTTAGGGTTAGGGTTCCAATCATTTAAACCTTTAAAGATTAGAACTTTAACATTATAGGAACTTAAAATTACAAGATCACAACAAGCTTTCACATTTTATTGCAATTTAATTGCAAAATTTGTGAAAAACAAGTTTATGTGAATAATGGTATATCAACTTAAGCAATAATAAAAACTCCATTATTATGCTTAAGGATATTTTAAAACCAGTAGATTAGTGATGCAAATGTAATCTAACCTTGTAATTCTTGCATTAATCATGGCTTAAAAAGAATTAAAATTTTCGTTTAAAAACAAAAAACCCCAGAAAAAATGGGTTTCTGGTTCGAATTGGGCTTCTGGACAGCCCTCAAAAAGGGTTAAATTTGTTCCAGAATGTCGATTCCTCCCAAAAGTCACTATTTTTGAGCAAAAATATGGTTCGATAGCCAAATCGAGAATAAAATAGAGTTTTAAAATTAATTAAAATGAGCATCTAATTTAATTAGAAGAACATGAACCAGAAAAATAAATTCTTTTAAAACACCTTAATTAAAATATTAATTGCAAAAATTAAAAGGAGCATGGCTCCGATACCGCTGTAGGGTTTCGTAGTGACCCGACACTACGCGGAAGGAAACCCCCCAAGACTCGCCCCTTAATTAAAGAAATTAACAAGCATAATAAACTTAATCAAACAAGATTAAGAAAAAGAATTATACCTTTGTTGCGTGCTTCGCTCCCGGAGAGCTCTTACTTCAAAATCCCGAAACTACGAGATCTTCGACGGATCGTACCCTCGACCCGACCCGACCGTCCTAAGTCTTGAAGGTTAGTCAAGGCCCGGACAAAACAAAACAATGAGTTTTACGAATCAAAGGTTTACTCTAATTATAAGAGTTGCCTTTTTAATTCCACTCAAGGTTGTGCATTTCCCAATACCATGCCTTTGGTATTTATAGGGAAATGCACCCTTGAACTTCATTCCCCAACCAATGTGGGAAAATAAATAATTTGCTAATTAATTTATTTCTTAAATAAATTAATAAATAAATTCAATCACAATGCAACAAGTGTCAAGGGGTGAGAGAAGGTTAGGTAAGGACCATGGAGAGGTGGGGAGGACCATGCCTTGCTCCCCAAGGCTTTTCCCAAGCCTTGGTCCCCACCCCTCACAAAACCGCCCTAAGCAAAGGGCTGCTGTGCTGCTGCCAGCTAGCACGCCAACTAGCAGTGCCAGCTAGCCCAGCCAGCTAGGACCAGCCTGCCTAGTTGCCTTCGCATCCCAGCCAGGTAGTGCATGCTTGGTGTTGGGCGATGCTTGGTGCTGGTGCGTGCCAGTGCTAGGCGCTGGTGCTGGCCCTCGCATCTCTCGCAGTACCTCTCGCACACTTGCTAGCATAGCCAGCATGCGTGCTGCTAGCAAGCCACACATGCTGGCCCCCTTGCCTCGCACCATGCGCATCAGCCTCGCAGCACATGCACTAGCCACGCACCATGCGCACTAGTCACGCATAGCACGCATCAGCCACGCACCATACGCACAACCACGCATCCCCTAGCAGCCTTGGTGCGTAGCTATGCTGTGCTGTTGTGCGTGGCCTAGCAACGTGCCGGCGCCCAGGCCCCTCGCACACGCATGGTGCGCTGATTGGTGCTGCCATGTGAAGGCAAGCACGCAAGCCAGCACGCATGCTGCGAAGGGCTGCCTGGTGCCTTGGTTCGCCTGTTACTTGCGATAGGCTGTCAGGTGTTCCTGGTGCGCCTGTTGCTTGCGATAGGCTTCCAGGTGCTCTTGCTATGCCTAGCGCACTTAGTGTGCTTTGGCTTGCGCCTAGCCATGCTAGGTGCATGCTAGCTCGAACTAGGCTAGTATCCACATGGCTAGGCCAGTGTGGTGCTAGGGCTATATTCGTTCTTGTTGCTTTGTGATTTTGCGACGCTCGGTCTCGACGCCTTAGGCTCGATATTCGACGTCTGTATTCGTAAAACTCTGTCGACTCATTAAATCCTTTCGGATTTATTCTTCGTCTCGGATCGGTGATTTGATTGGGTTCGACCCGTAGGGTTCAGTTAAGATTAAGCTGTAATATCAATATTACCTCGATATTACTGTTCGGAAGCGGCCTCCACCTAGGCTTTCCGATCACTTGATCTTATTGAAGAATTAACTTTGTAATAATTCTAAACCCTCTATCGGAAGAATACACTTGTTGGAAGGACACCATTCCTTTCAGAGAAAACCATTAAGTTCGTAATACTTTAGTCTTTTCTTGGTCTAGCCCCGACTAACCTTCGGGGTAGTGGCCGTTCGGGTCGGGTCTCGAGAGATGACTCTGTTAGAGGCTCTCGCACTTGCGAGGCTAGAGCTTTGAAGTAAGAGCTCGTAAGCGAGCAAAGCACGCATCGAGGGTAAGAATGTCATTTCTCTTTCTCTCTCTTTTGTTGTTTAATTATGTGAATGTATGTTTAGTTGCTTTAATTAGAGGGCGGGTCTCAGGCGGGTTTCTCTTCCGCGTAGTGTCGGACACTACAAAACCCAACAGCTTTATCAATGAAGACATTTTCAATATGACAAGGTATAGAAAAACTACCAGGATCCTTTGATTTTGGTGGAGATTTATTTTGCAATGGAGCACTACATTCCTCTGTAAAAGCTACAATATCTACCTCATTAAAGGCTCTCTTCCTAGTCAATATATCTTTCATAAATTTAGCATATGCAGGAACTTGTTTAATTAATTATGTGAAAGGAACTGTTACCTGCAAATTTTTCACAACCTCCATAAACTTACCAAACTGCTTATCCAACTTACTCTTCAAATGTCTATTAGGGAATGGTAGTTTGATAACTAGTTTCTGTACGTCTCTGATCTTATATTGAGTTGTAACCTTCTCTCGAGTTGTACCCTGCATTGTAGCATCAAAAATATTAGTGTTACCCTCTAGTAACAACATCATTTGGTATAAGAGAATCAGGATTAGCAATTTTGGTTATAACAGGTTCATCATCTTTAGGCATAGAGGGGCCATCATAGTGTGAATCACTTCTCAAAGTAATTGCATTAGCATGATCTGTAGGTTGTACTGGCTGCGATGGTAGGGATCCCTGCTGGCGAGTTTGCAGAGTAGAGGAAAGTTGCGTAATTTGATTATCTATGATTTTATTATGTGCTAAGCTCGAATCAATTTGCGCATCCCTACTCTGCATCTGTTTCTGCATATTGGCCGACATCGTTTTAATTTCTAACAGGGCAAGATTAGTAGATGGAGGTGGTGTTTGTGGTTGGGGTCTTTGGTCAAAAGGCTGGTAATATTTTTTTGTGGTTGTTGTGGGGCTTGTTGTTGTGGTTGTTATGGAGTTGAAGGGTTTAGCACATTAGTACTCTGGTAAGAAAGATTTGGATGGTTCCGGAGACTAGGATTATAAGTGTTGGAGTATGGGTTATTTTGCCTATAGGCTTGTAAGGCATTAACTTGCTCCATGGAACTCCTACAATCTTGTGCCCAATCACCTACAATTGCACAATTTTCACAAAAAGCATCGTTAGTATTATTAATAGCAGAAACATTAGCCATGGAAGCAGGAATAGCAGTACTAATATTATCTACTTTCTATCAAATAGAGGATAATAGAGCTTGCACAAAGGATACGGAATCGACATTATGTTTCCCTTTGTTTGCAAATCTCTAGGATTCCCACATTGGGAATTATGAATTGCCATCTCTTTGATAACTGTTCCTGCAACATCTTATTAAAGATTCATAAATCTTCCATTAGCTGCTGAGTCTAGAATTTATCTGGATGAATTTCAAAGGGGCAAAAATTTAGATCAAACTCCTTAACAAAGTTGTCCTCTCTGTAGGGTAATATTTAATATAGAAATTCATAGCAAGAGAATTCCAGTCAGTAATACCAAGGGCAGTCCTATTCAATCCATTATACCACAATTTAGCTTTACCACATAAAGAAAAGGGAAAAAGAATCTCCCTAATTTGGTCTTGCGTTACCCCAGCTTGTCTAATAGTATTGCAATATAGGCAAAAGTCCAAAATATGAAGATTTAGATCTTCACTCTTAGCTCCGCTGAATTGCTTCCTTTTGATCATAGTAATAAATTGGGGTTTAATCTCGAATTGTACTCCCTCGAGATTTGGTGTAGGAGCCAAATGTGGGAAATCTGTCAAGGACGGCTGCGAATAATCGTTGAGCTTGCAAGGTGGTGGTGGTAGCGGATTCGCCATCTCTGATTCTGGTTTAGAAGAAATTTTTGTGTCGCTAAAATCAGATGGGGGTCCCAAAGGTATATTACCCTCGGAAGTAGCTCGTACGTGTCAGAAAAGGTTCTTCTGTCTATGAAAATAACGTTCGATTTCAGGATAGAATGGAATGTAACCTGATCTAGATCGAACTCCTAGGCATAAACACAGAAATAAACAAACAAATATGAGAAATTGTCTCAAAGAACTTGTGTTCTCTGAGACGAAGGAAAAATAATCTAGACTACAAAAATAATCAGGAAAAAAAATAACTCTATTTCCCCAGCAACTGCAAAAACATTTTGACAGGCTAAAGTCGTATCACCTAATCAAAAGAAATACCTAAGTCCTCTAACTAAAGCAGATAGGGAATTAGGGTCGAATCCAAAGGGAAACAATGTCTTTCTATTCCTAATAATTATTATAATCTAAATTATCAAGTAACCAAGTTGCTTTTGTGAGAATCAAACTAAAGAGAATAAATAAACTAATTCAAATAAAATTAAGGGGAAAATCAATAAATCAAGCCTAGGGTATAGATTCACCAATAAATAATATTTCAGGGTAAAACACAACAATCAATTATCAATGCATTAAGTAATCAGATCATAAAGGTCTTTCGTTACGTATTACAATCACATAATTAAACTACCAGTATTAAATCGCATCTCTCGAATCTTGAATTAACCATTTATAAATTACCCTACCTAATGAAACTAAGCCTAACATCAATTCTCATTTCTCGAATCTCAAATCAATATTGCATAACTCATACAATTAAACCAAGCCTAATCTAATTGCATAGCATTAAATCAATCAATAGGAAATCAACCGCAGCATTGAAAATCAACAATAATAAATCACCCCTTCATATTGAATATGGATCCCCACAACCCAAGAAATAAAACTACTCACACATATTTTAATCTAAACTAAGCAAAACAAATAAACAAGCCATGATTAATCAAAGCAATTAAATTACTGAGAATAAAAGGGAAAGGAATCGTTACCAAACCAAACGGAAAAATGGAATTTCATAAATCAAAAGTGTTGAGAGAACAAGAGTATTAACCAAAAGTTTAAAACTAAAATCAAGAAACTAACTAATGAAAGACGTAATCGTCACTCTCTTAGAAAAGCGTATTTATACTTAAGCTAGAAATCCTAAACATAAACGAAGATTAAAAGTCGCAAAACGACCCTCAAAAACACGCGCCCAGTCGGGCGGATGCTCTCCTGGCGGGGCCCGCCTTCAGCTGAGCTTCCTCTTCTCGCGCTCGGCAGGGCGTGCTTCATGGCGAAGTGCTTATACTTCTTATCTGCCTCTCTCGGCCGGACGTGCCTCAGGGAAGTGCTAATACTCAGTCTACTGCCGCAAACTCTTCTTCTTCACTAAGCCCTTAATCAACGGTTTGATTGCTCCAATGTGATCTTAGGCTACGGAATATGGTCATATGAATTGAAAGGAATGGTGTCCTTCCAACAAGTGTATTCTTTCGATAGATGGTTCAGAATTATTACGGAGCTAATTCTTCAGTAAGGTCAAGTGATCGGAATGCCTAGGTGGAGGCCGCTTCCGATCAGTAATATCAATGTACAATTGATGTTACAACTTAATCTTAACTGAACCCTTCGGGTCGAACCCAATCGAACCACCACTCCGAGACGACGAATTAATCCGAAAGGATTTAATGAGTAAGCAGAGTTTTACGAATACAGACGTCGGATATCGAGCCTAGGGCGTCGAGACCGAACGTCGTAAAATCACAAATCAACAAGTATGAACATAGCCCCAGCACCACACTGGCCTAGCCATGTGGATGCTAGGCTAGTTCGAACTAGCATGCACCTAGCATGGCTAGGCGCAAGCCTAAGCGCACTAGGTGTGCTAGGCGCACCATCGTAGCCTATGGGCACCATCGAAGCCTAGGCGCGGCCTAGAAGCCTATCGCAAGCAATAGGCGCACTTGGCGCACCGAGCTACCCATCGCAGCTATCGCAGCCCTAGCATGAGGCTGGGCACCATCGCTGCCCATCGCAGGCACCAGGCGCACCATCACTGGCACTAGGTGCTGCGTGCCTGCCTGCCTGGCATGGCAGCACCATCGCAGGCACCAAGTGCTAGCATGGGTGCTTGGCTAGCATTGGCGCAGCATGCGTGCTGGCTTGCGTGCTAGCCTTCGCATGGCAGCACCAAGCAGCGCACCATGCATGTGCGAGGGCCTGGGCGCTAGGTTATTGCTAGGCCACGCACAGCAGCCCAGCATCACTACGCACCAAGGCGACTGTGTGATGCGTGGGTGTGCTTGTGGTGGGAGAATGATGCGTGGCATGCGTGACTAGTGAGCATGGTGCGTGGCTAGTGCATGTGCGAGAGATGCTGCGAATGTGTGTGCGTATGGTGCGAGACAAAAGGGGCCAGCATGCGTGGCTCGCTAGTAGCACGCATGCTGGATGCGCGAGGTGTGTGCGTATGTGCGTGGGATGCTGGGGCCAGCGCCAGCACGCACCAGCGCCAAGCATTGCCCAGCACCAAGCAACACTGCCTGGCTGGGATGCGAAGGCTGCTGGGTGGGCTGGTGCTAGCTGGCTGGGCATGCTCGTAGTGCCAGCTGGCTGCCAGCCCAGTAGCATGCTTGAGGCGGTTTTGTGAGGAGAGTGGGGACCAAGGCTTAGAGCCATGCCTTGGGGAGCAAGGCTATGGTCCCCCCTAAGGTACATGGTCCTCACCTAACTCTCTCTCTCCCCTTGACACTTGTTGCATTGTGATTGGATTTATTTATTATTTTATTTTAGAAATAAATTAATTAGCAAAATTATTCATTCTCCCACATTGGTTGGGGAATGAAGTTCAAGGGTTCATTTCCCTATAAATACCATGTTGGGTATTTGGGAATGCACAACCTTGAGTGGAATTAAAAAGGCAACTCTAAGTAAGAGTAAACCTTTGATTCGTAAAACTCATAGTTATTTTGTCCGAGTCTTGACTAACCTTCAAGACTTAGGACGCTCGGGACGGGTCAAGGGTACGATCCGTCGGAGATCTCGTGTTTTCGGGATTTTGAAGTAAGAGCTCTTTGGGAGCGAAGCACGCGACAAAGGTATAATTCTTGTTCTTAATCTTGTTTGATTAAGTTTACTATGCTTGTTAATTGTTTTAATTAAGGGGCGGGTCTTGGTGGGTTTCCTTCCGCGTAATGTCGGGTCACTACGAAACCCTACATGAATGCAATCCTACTCCAATGCTCGTAGTGGCTCAAATAAGTCTGGGAAAATGCTCCATATCTGCAATTTCCTATAAAACAATACCAAAACTACGACAACACTAGAAAACGTATATTAGTAATAAAAGTGGCTCCGTAGAGCCAAAAATACTCCAAAATATGACCAAGGGATGCGGGTATATCAATTTATAAAATAGACATATCAATTGGCTACCAACCGGGAGTCAGTCTGTAAGTGTACTTTCTTTGCTCCAGCTGCGATGCTCATTAGCAATCCATCCAGGGTTGCTTCGTATTCAGCCTCATTGTTTGATGTCTTGAATTTAAATTTGATGGCATACTCGAACACATTATTGTCCTCAGGTGAGGTAAGGATTATTCCGCCGCCGCTGCCTGTGTAGGCCGCTGATACATCCACCGCTATTTTCCAAATTCCCACCTCATCTTCCTTTTCTTCATATGAGGCTTCCACTATGAAATCGGCTAGAGCTTAGGCCTTTATGGCTGCTCTAGGTTTATCTTCTAGTTCATACTCGGAGAGCTCAATCGCTCATTTTAGCATTCGTTCTAAGGCAACCATTTTCTGCAGGGCTTTATCCAGGGGGTGGTTTGTAAGAATCTAGAATACGTGTTCATCAAAATAGGGTTTGAGTTTTCTTGCTGTTGTTGTTACGGCCATAGCTAACTTCTCCACTAGCGGGTATCTTTATTTAGCCTCGGTCAGCATGTGGCTTACAAAATAAACTGGTCCCTGCCATTCGTTCCTTTCGACCAAGAGGACCGCCCCTATGGTTTGCGTCGAGGCTAAAACATACAGCTTCACTTGCTCCGGGATGATCATTGTGGGGAGCTTGGTTAAATTCTCCTTAATCCCTGCGAACGCTTTCTTTTCCGCTTCACCCCATTTGAATTCTCTATTTCCCTTCAGTAGTTGGTAAAACAATAAGGCTTTGTCCGCTGACTTACTGATGAAACGGGTCAGCGCTGCCATCCTACCCGTTAAACGCATAATGTCCTTTGTGCATTTAGGCTCTGGGAGACTCAAAACTACTTCTACCTTCTCAAGGTTGGCGTCAATTCCCCTCTCGCTCACCATGAAACCGAGGAAGTTTCCAGAGCTCACCCCGAAGATACATTTCTTCGGGTTCAACTTGATGTGATACTTATTCAGCATGGCGAACGTTTACTCCAAGTTTAAGATATGTCCTGCCTGTTTGATGCTTTTGACAATCGAATCGTCCACATACACTTCCACATTTCTCCATTTCTGATGTATGAACACCCTATCCATTGTTTTCTAGAATGTGACCCCTGCATTCTTCAGCCCAACGGGCATGGCGATGTAATTATATACTCCCCCTTCGATGAGGAATGCAGTTTTCTTCCTATCTGGTTTGTGTAAGCTAATTTGGTGGTATACTGAGAAAGCGTCCATGAAGCTTAGCAACGCGTGCCCACTTGTTGGATCTACTAATTGGTCAATTCGTGACAGTGGGTAACAGACTTTTGTACATGCTTTGTTGAGATCTGTGAAATCAACGCACATCCTCCACTAACCGTTTGCCTTCTTTACCATGACTACAATAGCCAACCACTCAGGGTTATCACAATGATCAATGAATTCTACCTCTAGTAGCTTATCCACCACCTCTTGTATACCTTGGTTCTTTTCCGTAGAGAAACTTTGTTTTTTTGCTTGACCGGCCTGTCTTCTTTTTCACGTTCAGCCTGTAGACTATGACCTCTAGGTCGATTCCAGACATCTCGTCTGCTAAGAATGCAAAGATGTTTTTGTTTCTTCTCAGCAGCTCCACGAGGTTCACCCTCACCTAAGGTTTGATGTCTTTCCCAATTTTTTACTGTCCTATATTTGTCTCCCTTTGTGAGGATAATTACTTCATGCTCACCACTAGGAATTGGTCTGGCTGCTTCTTCCTTTGCAGGCTCAAAATTCTCCATGGCCAGCTTCTGCTTGTCTTTTCCCTGCGGTATTCTTCTCTCTTTCTCTTTCGAGATTTCCATTCACCCTGAACCTCTTGCTTCACTTCTGAACCTGACTGCAGTTTTTCCTTTGCTTGCTGTTTGAGTGTTGTGATGTAGCACAGTTGTACTATTTTTTTACTTCCTCTAAGCTTAGCAGATCTTCCATCGTTAGCTATATAGGCCATAGCTAGGTGGTAGGTGAATACTACCCCTCCAATCTTGTGAATGAGTGATCTTCCCATAATCACATTGTAGGGTGAGGGTGAGTCTATTATCAAGAACTCAGCCTGGCTCGTACTCCTCGTTTGTGGTCAGTTCTCCTGACTCCTACTAACCTATCTGCATCCCTTCAACCTTGTTCAGCCTTGCTTGGTTGATCCACCGTGGATGAATTCTCAGCCCGGGTGACTTCAGCCCGCTTAACTTGGTCGTTGGCACTCTCCTGCTCAGCATGGCTCTATCAGTGTCATCTGCTTTTACGAATTCGTGAGCTTTTCCTAGTGCTTCAGCCAGTGAGCTAGGCTGGAGTCCATTCTGCATGGCTAGCAAGGCTACGTCCTAGCTCATATCTGGGATTGTTGTTGCCTCCTTATTGAACCGGGTAATGAAATCCCGCAGGTGCTCCTCTTTCCCTTAAACTAATGTCATCAGCTCGATGGTCATTTTAATTCGATCTACTAGCGTGACAAAGTGTTCCATGAACATTCTCTTCTACTGGTTGTAGGAGTAAACAAATCCTTTCGGGATGGCTCCACACCACTCGGCAGCTAGTCCATCTAAGGTAGGCGAAATGCTTTACACCAAATCGAGTTAGTCATAGTGTACAACACCTTGTGGTTTTCAAACATTGAGACGTTATTCTTTGGTGTTGTTGTACCGTTGTACTTACAGCTGGGTATCTTGATTTCTCTATCAGCTCTTCTAGAATCTCCCTGCAAAATGGGGAATCATTTGGAATCACTTGGAGCCGCGCACGCTTCCCCCTAACCTGGCTTGGCCCTCGCTTTGAAATTGGAGATCTGCCGTGAGTGACTTGTGCCTCTAGGCTGCCTTTTTCTGCTGTCGCATCCTCTCCCCACTCCTGGATCAGATTACGAGCTTCCAACTCCGACACTTTCTTCCATAACTGGATTATCTCCTTCTACTCCGGGGTGAGGGCTGGAGATTCAAGCTTCTTGTCTATTGACTCTAAAGTAGCAGCTACTGATGCTGAGCTTGTTCTTTTGCCAAAGTTAGTGAGTATCGTCGTCGTTGCTGTCGGTTGCTCTTTATTGCATTTGGAAAGATTTAAAGGATGGCTGGCATATTGACAGGCTCAGATTTCAAGGTTATAGGTGTTGGAATATGGGTTCACTGTTTAGGCCTGTCATTGGCATTCGAACTTAAAAGAAGAGCTGGATCCCACCGAATCTACTGGTTTTACCACTGATGTCGTCATACCAGGCGTTGATCCGACGAGATTCGTTTTCTGGGATACATTTGATTTGGGTTTTTCGGTGGATCCTTTAGGATCTATGGTTATTGAGGTTGTTTTTTTGCAGTGTCTGGGTATTCTCGATGGCTTTTGAGATTGGTGTTTGCATCGCTCCCTCTCTGGCTATGGAAGTTAACCTGCCGGTCCCTGCTCAGTTGGCGAACCTAAGGTTGAGATGATCCTTTCCCCTCCTTCTAGCGCCAATTGTTCCGGGAATGGATCTTGGGGTTATGACTGGAGCGGGCTGGGTCTAGCTGGGTAACCTGCACAAGGTGACAAACGTAACTTCCCTCGAGGGTGGCTCGAGGAACCCTCCTCCGATGCTTAAGTTAGAATGTGTTTAGAGAGAGAAAGTATACTTAGATAGAGAGAGAGTGTGTAATAACTTTTGTGTCTAACCTCTTTTCCGTTGCACTTGGTTACTTATTTGGGCGGAGTCATACTTGGTCAGCCTTCAGGCTGACTCTATTAGGCTGGCAAGCCCTTCTAAGTGTTCTTCCAGCGTTGAACGTGCACCCCGTGAGCGAGGCTGGGAGCATGGTTATAGCTCAGTAGGAGCTATTCCATACACTATGTATACACGTTAGTTTTGGTTAAACTCAACGATATTAGTAAGGAGTCCTTAGATGTCGTGGCAATGGAGATAAACATCAAGAAAGCATTAGATGCGACATTTTTTTTAAACCAAGAATAGCTTATAGCTATTAGCAATTAGATTGCTTACCTTAAAATATTAAGTGTTAAGACAAGTCAAAGCATGCTTAATCACTTTTTGATTTTTGGGGTCTTGGACTCGTTTTATTCTCACCTAAAAGGGACAAATTTTAAATGTGTGGATAAAACGCTTAATAAGATTGAAAGTTTGCATGTTTAAATTTCTTTCTTATTGATTTTATAAATGGTTTTTCATTGCAAAATCTTCATTTGTAGAAAAATGTCTGCTATTAACAACAACAACATGTGCCCAGAACTCCCCGACAAGTTGGCTTTTAGCCTAAACTTGGTCAATTTCAAGGAATGAGAAGAGAAACTAACTCCTGAAAACTCTACAGAGTAGTTCCATGGAGTACATATTGGACATTCCCATTCCAAGCTTCTTCTCTAAGGGACTCATGAGTGATGAGACTCATGAAACTTGGTCCTTGGATTGTGACAAGGTCACAAAATTAATGAGAAACTCCTTTCCAAAGGTTTAGAAGAGGAAGTTTGCCTCATACCTTCCGGACATGCTTCTTAACAGTCTTAAGGAGCTAGTCAACATGTCTTCTGAGACTCAGGACTTGAATGTTCATAACTTGACGTCATTTGTGAACATGAAAATCAAGGCACCGGAGGAAGGTTGTCTTGCCAAGGAAAGGTACCGAGTTTGGTCTAGGGTCTACAATACAAAACTTAGACCCGGTATGTCCCTCCAACCTCATGTGCTTAGAATGACGAGGCTCTTTAAGCATATGGAGCTTCTTGGAATCCCATTAGAGGATGAGATGGCGGGTCATATCTTGCTTGGCTCATTCGACCCGGGCTATGATGCACTTAGGATGCATATGGCAGCTGGGAAGGAGTCACACTAATTGAATGAGGTCTGCAAGTGCTATGCAAGGCCGACTCCTATGGAGCTACCAAGTTTCCCTTGAGAGTAAAGAAGAAGATGTTCAAGAACAAAGCGAAGATGCGATGCTTCTATTGTGGTGGGCAAGACCACTACAAAAGGGAATGCAAGATCTTCCGAGAAGATGAGGAAAAGAGGAATGCTCCATCCGTCCCAGGTATCTTCATTGAAACCTAACACTTGTGTATAAGCATTTCATAGGTATTGGATACCATGTATGACTCACTTTATGCTCCTATTTCAAGGACTAAGTGAGAGGCTTCACAAGTGAATGTGCGACTACAACCGGATGATGGAGATAGTCCTTCTGTTGTGTTTATAGGCACAATATTTGTCTTTTAAGATGTAATAAAACTTGTTTCATTTTATTATGCTTTCTCGTTGAACATATTATGATCTTTGGCGTTGGACGCCGAGCAGTTTTTGATCACAAGGCAATGAAAATTGTTGTTTTACATGTCTTGATTAAATGTTCCATGATCTTTCACATTTATATATGTGCTTTTGGGGTTTCGTAGTGTCCAACACTACGCGGAACGAAACCCTCCCAAAACCCACACACAAATTAAAGTAACTAAACATGCATATGAATTAATTAATAATCACATAATTAATTAACAAGGAGAGAGAAAGAAGAAAAGGCGATATTACCCTTGATGCGTGCTTTGCTCTTTCTAAGAGCTCGTAATTGAAAGCGTAAAAGTTCGAAAATGCGCAAGCCTCTGATGGCTCTCACCCTCGAGACCCGACCCGAACGACCCCTACCTCGAAGCTTAATCGGGCTTACACCAAAAGCACTTAGAGTATTAGAACTAAGGTGTTCTCTTCTTGGAGATCCCTTAAAGTTCACTATTCAAGTGTCTCTTCCCAATGCCAAATGATTGATATTTATAGGGAAGGGAGCCCTTGAATTCCAATCTCCCATCAATATGGGAGAGTTGGTAAAATGCATTTTATTCAATTTAATTTAATTCAAAAAGCAAATTGAATTGCAAGTGAATCAACAAAAGACAAGTGTCAAGTGGTGAGCAAGGGGTTAGCTGAGGACCACAAGGGGAGACCACCCTCCCCTTGCTCCCCAAGCAAAACCACACACACGCCCCACACGCATCATCCAGCTGGCGTGGCCTGCTTTAGGCGCCAAGGTTTCCTTGCTGGCGGCCTGGCCCCTAGGCTGGGCCTGCTTTGCTGGTGGTGTGTGTTTGCAGCCCAACAAGCGTGTCTCGCATGCATGCGGGCTGCTGCTGGGTGTGCTGGCGCTGCTACCGCAAGCCCTTACAAGCTAGCTGATGTTGTGCTTCCATCGCTAGCCTTCTCTAGCTAGATGTTGCTTCAATGCTTGTGCTAGGCACTGCCCAGCACGGAAGTACGCAGCCCACAGCACACGCATACATAGCGTGCTGCTGCTGCTGATACGATGCTCGTGCTAGGCGTAGCCTAGCTGCTGCTATGCTTGCTGCTGAGTGCTAGGCCCAGCACAGTAGCACTCTAGCACGCATGGTGCACCAGCTATTAGATTGCGTTCGACCAGGTGCACCAGCTCCGCAAGCATGCTCGGGCAGCAAGCCTAGAACGCACATGCATGCTTGGCTTGCGGAATACCCATGCATTGCGGTTAGTGCCCTATGCTAGCTTAGCCTTCGCAAGGCTAGGCCAATGCGAAGCTACGGCTTAGCTTAAACTTTTCGTTTGCTTGATTTCTCGTCTCGTAAAATTCTAAATTCGACTCGACTTACAATGCTCGGTTTTGACGCTATGAGCTCGATATCCGACGTCTTTGTTCGTAATACTCTAATGACTCATTTAATCCTTCAGATTAATTTGTCGTTTCGGTTCGGTTACTTGATTGGGTATGACCCGAAGGGTTCAGTCAAGATTAAGCTGTAATATTAATTATGCATTAATATTACTGATCGGAAGCGGCCTCCAGCTAGGAATTTCGATCACTTGACCTCACTGAATAATTAGCATTCTAATAATTCCGAACCCTCTATCGGAATAATACACTTGTTCGAAGGACACCATTCCTTTCATGCTTTCACTAAACAAACAGGTTTATATTGTTAATGATACCACCAAGAGGGCTACGACCAGCGAGTCGAAGCAAACCTACTTGGGGCGTTGTCGTCTAGACCATATAAACATCAAACGCATCAAAAAAACTCCTCCAAGAAGGAATTTTTGATTCATTCAACTTAGAGTCGTTTAAAAGTTAGGAAGGATGTCTACTCGGAAAGATGATAAAACAGTCATTCTCCAAGTTAGAAGAAAAGGCTAGTGACTTATTGGGTCTCATACACATGGATGTATGTGGACCAATGAGCATAACCGCAAGAAACGGTTATCGCTATTTTATCACATTCACGGATGAAGATAATAGATATGGCTATGTCTTCCTAATGTCGCACAAATCAGAATCCTTTAAAAAGTTCAAAGAATATCAGAGTGAAGTGGAACTTCAACTTGGGAAGAAAATCAAAGCGCTTCTATCAAATCGAGGTGGCGAGTATTTGAGCTACGAATTCAACGACCATCTGAAGAACATGGCGTTCTCTCATAATTAACACCTCTCAGAACTCCAGAATAGGACGGGGTGTCCGAGAGTAGAAATTGAACTTTGTTAGACATGGTTCGATCCATGATGGGTCTTATTAATCTTCCTATCTCTTTTTAGGGACACGCACTTTAAACCTCTCCACTAACACTGAACCGCGCTCCGTCAAAAGCTGTCGAAAAGACTCAATATGAATTATGGACGAAAAAATTTCCACGGTTGTCTTTTCTTAAGATTTGGGGTTGTGAAGCATATGTCAAAAGACTCATGTACGACAAGATTGCACCAAAATCTGAAAAATGTTTCTTTGTGGGATATCCAAAAGAAACAAAGGGGTATTACTTCTACAACCAATCAGAGAACAAAGTATTTGTTGCTCAAGATGGTGTCTTATTGGAAAAGGATCATCATTCTAAAATGACAAGTGGGAGGAAAATCGAACTTGATGAAGTTCGAGAAGATGAAAAACAAAGTTAAACTGACAAAACTGACAATCAAAGTGCTTTGGAAGCATCTTTTGATAAAAGTCAGTCAAACCGACAATATTCAAAGTCAAACTAACAATGCAAATGCTCAATCTACTACTCTGCATAGGTCACAAAGGCCAAGGTCTCAGACAAATACCTCGGTATCGCCTTAATCGAGAATCAAGACATCCTAGTTATGGATGAAGATGAGCTAGCGACATACAAACAAGCTATGACGAGCCCCGACTGTGCAAAATGGCAAGAAGCTATGAAATCCGAGATGGACTGCATGTTTGAAAATCAAGTATGGGACTTGGTTGATTTGCCTGAAGGTTATACACCTATCGGCTGCAAATGGATTTTCAAATTGAAAACCGACAAAGATGAAGTTGTATATGTATAATACAAAGCTAGACTGGTGGCAAAAGGTTACAGGAAAATTCACGGGGTTGATTATGATGAAACCTTCCTTAATGGGATTTTGGAAGAGAATGTGTACATGAAACAGCCCGAGAATTATATAGATCCAAATAATGTTGGGAAGGTATGCAAGCTTAAGAAGTTTATTTATGGATTAAAGTAGGCAAGCAGAAGTTGGAATCTGCGATTCGATGAAGCCATTAGCAAGTTTGGTTTTATCAGAATCCACATGAGTCTTGTTTTTACAAGAAGGTCTGTGGGAGTAGTGACATCGCATTCCTTGTCTCATATGTTGATGACATATTAGTCATTGGAAAGAACATTCCAATGCTGGATTCTGTAAGGACTTAGCTTGGAAATTGTTTTTCAATGAAGGACTTGGAAGAGGCATAGTTCATATTGGGCATTAAGATCTACAGGGATAGATCTAAGAGGATGATTGGATTGAGCCGAAGTACTTACATTGATAAGGTACTGCCACGATTCAATATGGTGGAAGCCAAGAAAGGCCACCTACCCATGTCTCATGGCGTAACTCTCAGCAAGAAACAGTGTCCGAAGACACTTGACGAGCGAGAGAGAATGAGTAAGATTCCATATGCTTCGCTTATTGGATCAATCATTTACGCCATGATATGTACAAGGACGGATGTACCATATGCCTTGAGTGCTACAAGCCGATACCAATCAGACCTAAGAGATGCGCATTGGACTGTGGCCAAGAATATCCTAAAGTACCTGAAAAGGAACAAGGATAAATTTCTGGTCTATGGTGGAAGTAAGGATTTGGTTGTTGAAGGTTATATCGACGCAAGCTTCCATACTGACAAAGCCGACTTCAAGTCGCAATCAGAATACGTGTTATGTCTTAATGGAGGAGCGTTTAGTTGGAAGAGTGCTAAGGCTGTGCCCTTAATAAAAGTGGCCAATAGACCTCTATTGTGATAATAGTGGGGCTATTTCTCAAGCAAAGGAGCCAAGGGAACATCAGAAAGTCAAACATGTCATGAGGCGATTTCACATGATAAGGGAATGGAAGTCCGAGGGTGAAATCAGAATTTGCAAGATTGGAACGGATGACAATGTCACTGATCCACTCGCTAAACCTTTTCCTCAAGTGACACACAATAGACACGTTAAGGCAATAGGAATTAGGCATGTCGGAGACTGGCTTTAATTTCCCTATTTGTGTGTTTTAGTTAAGTTTTGAGATCTTAATGTAAAACACTAAGTTGAACCATTCATTTATGGAGTACTTTTTACTTTTCGCAAAAAATTGTAAAAAATAATACAAACTTTAAGTAGTTCGCCAGAAACAAGTCAATCTTTTAATTATTTCTAAATAATACAAATTTTGAGGGGTATCCGCTTTATACAAGTTATTATACCTACAACCTATTTGACCGATTAATTTTTTTTATTTTTGTTTATAAACTTGTTTAACAGCTTAATTGACTACTAATTAAAACTTTAGTAATTTTTAATTTTTAACAAAATTTAAATAATCTTTTTTTTAAAAAAAAAAAAAAAATCAACCCCACCCCGTTAGTAGCACCCCTACCTCAGTGACCGCAAGCCGACACCTAACCCTCCTTCACTGGTGACCCCATCCAGACAACTCCACCCCGTCACTTCCTTTTCAACCACCCTCACTCAACTGCCACCACCACCTCAACCTTTACCCAAACCAGACAGCCCCAACCACAGCTCCTTCTCCCACTACAACCCACAACCTTCCCTTTCTCTCCTCTGTGGCTCCACCCATACCCAAACCAGCGAATTGAACCCGACCCAGACCCCGTACCTTTACCAACAACGGACCAACACACCCATCCTTAATCCCGATCGACCTGCAAAGCCCCACCCAATGCCCAACTCTGCGCTTGAACCCCACTCAGCCCCAAATTCGCTATCCTCGGCGGCTCACTGCACCTATCCAGTCCACTCTCTCACCGTTCAACGAACCTCACCCAAAACCCCTTAACCTTTTTCGAATCAGGTTTAGCGAGAAGGATTTCGAGTGAGGATTGCGAAAGGGAGTTGGGGATTGCAAAAAGGGGTTACAGGAAAGGGAGGTAGTGGAGTTGAAGTAGGGGGTCTCCGACAGCCGGCGGGGGAGGAGGGAGTGTCGGCAAGAAGGAGGTCGGGCGTCGGGAAAGGGGAACAGCTGGTGGGTGGGTTTTTTAAAAATTAATAATAAAAGTAAAAATAAAATTAATATTGTTTATATCTTAGAAAAAACATTAAATAAATTTAAAAAATAATAATTAAATTGACAACCAATAAAACAATGCCACGTGTCTCATATAACCTGTTAAATAGGTAACTAACTGGTTTTAACTTGTTTAAAGCGGATACCCCTAAAAGTTTATATTATTTAGAAATAATTAAAAGATTGATTTGTTTTTGGCGGACCGCTTAAATTTTTTATTAAGTTTGACAATTTTTCCAATTATTATTCCATTTATATTTAACTATGGTTTAGAATTAAATAATGATTCCATTCGATTTGAGAATATTCAAAATAACGTATGAAGACAATGTCTTGGATGTAAAAACACCTATTAAGTGATTATTGAATATCATATCGAAACCATCCCTAATCAAGGTCATTTGAAAGTTGGACGACTATTGACCGCGTGAGATTAGTGTGTAGTATGATTTATAGCTCCGTTTCTTGTGCTCTAATGACGAGAATGTCATAAATCATTAGCATAATTATTAGTTTAGAACTATACCGGATCGACCTATGAGAATACTGTAAGAGATCTAATAATCGTCATAAGTATTTTACTCATTATGGCTATCAGAACCTCTTTCCTCAACCATGAGTATTGTAAGTTCTCTTGTAAGAGTACTAGTCCGTTTTGATGTTGTCAAACGTCTGCCGTACAAGGGGATTATAAAGGCAACACTCGGGTGGCTAGGGACTCTTAGTAAGGGAAGCTAACAATGCAAGACTGGGAGTGTCCCGACCCCCTATTAACAATAGGGAACATGTCTTGGTTGTTTACAAGGCCTCTCGAAGAGCGAGACTGTGAAAATGGATGTCCGTGCTCAGATGGATTTTAAAATCATCTACTTATTGACAGTTGAACTCGGAAATCGTGAAACACTTCTAGACGTAATAAGGATGACGAAGAATCTTACGTTACAGTTCATAAAGAGGCATTGAGTGACATAGGAAATAGGTTACTCACATACATCACACTAGTAGGAGATTGAAAGGAATAGTGTCCTTCGTACAAGTATATTATTCCGATAGAGGGTTCAACATCAATTATAGAGTTAATTATTCAGTGAAGTCAAGTGATCGGAAAGCCAGGCTAGAGGCTGTTTCGGGGTTTTTCGGTGTCCTACGGGAGAGTTACAATTCCGGGACTGGTATCCTTGTGCCTGTACCTGCAAAACAACGGAAACTCCGTGTGGTGGAAGTTCCGCCTCCGACGATCAAGTTAGTACTTGTTTGAGGAGTAAATAAGTGCGGAAAAGTAAAGGTGGGAGACCTGGTTCCTCAAGGAGAGGAATGATCAGTGTGTTTAGGCTTCTCTAGGTGAGAGTAATTATTGCTGAATCCCCCTTTAATGAGAATTAATTAATGTATTTATAGCCTTGGGAAGCGTGCCCAGTCCTAGGTTTAGAGTAACCTAGGCTGATTGGGCCTTTCCCAGAAATTGGGCCAAGGTGACCGTTTTCCTTGCTGGCGTATAATCAAACCACGTGGCGTGATATGATTGGTCCAAGGTGGACTAATCAACGCTTGACACGTGTAAGGCTCCAACTGGTCCATGCGGCGAACACATGGCAGGGCCTGAATGGTCCACGTGTAAGACGATGATTGGATGGGGAAAATCCCTAATCATTTGCCTCTCACAGGTGGCACGTGACTGGTCACATGTCACCTGTGACAGGTGTCGGCCTGTTACAAGCGACGGCCTGCTACAGGTGTCGCCCTGTGATTGGCCGAGCGTTTTTTTCCCGCTTATTTTTGAATTTGGAGGTGACCCTTCGTATTCTCTTTTTACCCTATATAAGGGCCTTGACCGAAAGTCTTTTGTTCACACTTTGCATTTTTTCTGAAATAGAACACTCAGACTCCTGAACTTGAGCTCTGACACTTTGGATAATTTTTGACCTGCCGACTGATTCTGACAAGCCGATTGGTTTTTCGAACAACTGCTTTTTCTTCTAAAACAATTCTCAGTATTCAGGTAACTGTCTGTTCTCTTGTGTTTTCTTTTCTTTTTCTGTGAAATATGGTACCTTGAAAGCACCCGGCACGACTTAAGTTAGTGATTAGTCGGTCACCGGGGACAGGTGAATCTAGGACTAGGAGTGCCGCTGCCCCTTTCTGGACCACTCTTTGCCCTTTATACATAGCCCGACTTTCTTTGTGTCTATGCAGAACACAATGGCCCAGACTAAGAGAACGACCAGGTACACCAGCTCAGACGGCTCTACCTACCATGTGACTGTGAGCAAGTTGTCAGATAGGGCGCCTGATGCTGAGGGTACCCAAGGTGGTTCTTCCGCCGAGAGCTCTGAGGAGGGGGCCAAGGTGGCCCCTTCCCATTTTACAATGGGCTTAGCTGATCAGCAATCGGCCCCTTCTGAAGATAAGGGGTTGGCCCCCTCAGGGAGAGGGGAGTCGGACTCCTCTGATAGTGAATCCGAAGCCAGCTCTTCAAGTCGCCTTTCTCGCCTACATGCTTCGAGACTAAGTCATTCATTCGAAAAAGAGGTCGACTGGTCAGAGCCATCTTTTTCCCATAGGGAGTTAAACACCCCCTATTACTGTCATGTCCCAAAAGACCGGATCAAGGTCATGAATGAGCGAATAGAGACTTTTTTGTCGGACCATGTGATGGATCCGACTTATAAATTATTTGTGCCGAATGCTGAAGATATAGTCGTCTGGCCCGCGGGGTCTAGTTATGGGGATGCCTGCTTTGGCTGCTATGTGGCGGCCATTAAGGCCGGTCTTTAATTTCCCTTGCATCCGGCTGTTCAAAAAATCCTCGATGGATACGAGGTGGGGCTATGGTAGTTAGCTCCTAATTCCTGGTTCAACATCCTTGGCTATGTGGCCGGGTGTGAAATGCATTGGGTGGAGCCGAATTTTAAGGCGTTTGCGCATATGAATTATTTAAGCCGAACCCCCAAGGCAAGCGGTACCGACTGGTACCAGATAACAAGCCACAAAGGCTATGTGATGACTAGGGGGAAGGAGAATAATTGGAAGGATTGGAGAAACACTTTCCTCCTAGTCTCCAGATAAACTCCTGAACAAACGGTATAATAGGTGGAACACGGATCCGCTTCTTCTTACAGGCGACCTTAGTATGCCGCCTGTCCCTCGCTGAGCCAAGGAGGAGATCCTTGACCGAGGACTCTTCAAAATAGAGATAAGAGCAAACTCTACTACTGGGGTGCGAGAGAAGGTGCCCTTAAACTGTGTTCCCAAATTTCAGTGGCTATATGATGAGTAATTTTTGGCCGCCTGTGGCCTGGGCAGTCAGACCTCCAGAGGTAGCCGGCCTCTTATGTCTGTATTTGCATCATTTGATCTATTTTTTTAAAGTTTTACCAACTCATTGTCGCCTATTTTCAGTCAAAGATATGGATCAAATCTCTGCATCAAAGAAGGCGGCCTTCCTTCTTCGAACCTCTATTATGAGCCTCAATCGGCCATCATCTGATTCTCCTACCAAGGAGATGCCCAAAGTTAGTTCTAATCTTTCAAGTTTTCCTTTGAAATTCTCTTTTAGCCTGTATTAACTTTATGTGACTTTGCAGGCGGGCTCGTCCAAACCCTCTTCCTCCTAGCAACCAGACTCAAAGGTTTGGAAACCGATAGCTGGGAAAACGCCTGGTTCTGCCAGGAAACATCCGGCTGATAAACAGGCGCGAACCCCCCTAGGCGAGGGGAAACAAACACAAGTCCCTAGGGACAGCCGGCCTCCAAGAGGTATAACCTTCTTCTTCGGTCCTTATTTAATTCATCTTCCTTTGATATTCTTTCTCTTGTTCTAATAATTAATCTTTGAATTCAAGCGGCCCTCAAGAACCAGACTTGGTCGAAATGGCGAAGTCTATGGTAAAAGCCATCCCTCTAGAGGAGAGGGATGCGGTCAAGGGAGTTGGCACCCTTGACCTCGACGAAATCATGGGTCTTCTCTCCGAGGTATACTTCCGCCTGTTTTTGTTTATCTGACGCCTGGTGCTTCTTTTTCAGACCATGCTCCGTGTACACGGCCTCCGTAGGCCGATTAGTGACAAAAACAAAGAGGTAAAAACTGCCAAAGCCGTGGCCGCCTTTGACTTTGACAAGGCAATGTTTCAAATTGCCCAAAATGAAATTTTGACAACTGACATTCTGTATTATCAGGCGGCTGCCACTCAGGAGATCAAAGACAAGTTAGAAGCGGCCAACAAAAAGAACCTCGAGCTGGAGAAGACGGTCTAGAGTCTTTGGGACAAGCTGCAGCCCCTTAAAAATATTGCCCATAAGGCTGAAAATCTCAGAAGTCTTTGGACAAGGTCAAGGAGCGCTTGGAAGAGCAGGAGGCGGCCATCACCAAAGATCTTAATGCGAAGGCCGAGACCGAAAAGTTGGCTCTAGCACAGGCCATGATGGAGGACTCGGCCAATATCATGAAGATGACCTGGTCGTCCCTGTTCCCAAAAGCTAGCTATGCGGCATGGGATAAGAAATTCAACGCTTGTACTGAAGAGTACAACAGAAGAATCATGCAGCAGGCGGCTGGTGAGGACGAGAAAGAAGAGGAAGCGACTGGCTCCAGCTCCGAGGAGGAAAAAGAGGTAGTGGCCCTACAACCAATGGAGGAGGATGCGCCTAAAGCTCCTGCCCCTGAAGACGAGTCGACAAAAGAGGATGCTTCGAAGAATCAAGCGCCCGTCGTTGAGCTCGATCAGCCGGCAGTTGAGACCCAAGCCCCTCCCAATGTTTAAAGCTTTTATTTTTTCAACATTCCACCGGCCTGCGTGCCGTTTGTTTCCTTGTATCTTTACCCAGCAAAGGGGCCAGGGTTTATGAATATTTTTCCGATCTTTATGGCCGGCTGTTTATATGTGAAACTGGCGACCATTGTTTGGTCGTCTTGTCTATGATCACTGAATTTTGTTTTATATTTGCCAAGTATAGAGGCTCCATGATATCCGCTTGCATGCCATACCGACTATTTCAGCTTGTATGTTGTTTAGAATTTAGAATTTTGCTTAGAATTTTGCAAGCAAAGTTTATCAAGTACCGACTGCCTATGCCCCTGGACGACTTGTTGTCTTGGCCCCAGATTGACGGCCAGTCGGCCATGTATCCAGTGGGTTTCCCAACGCATTTTAGGAAACACGTTTGATGTTAATCGGGCCTCTTGTAATCGAGCCGCCTATCTGTTTAAGTAGAAATGGAGTCCTTTCTTGCTTTTAGCCAGGTGGACTCATCATAGCTTTTTGGATCCACACTAAGTATGTGGGAGTGACTATGAGTAATCTTTGAGATTACCTAGTCGTCACCTCTCATGCTTAAGTAGTAGAGGTTCCAGGCGGCGGAGGCCGGCTGATCCCCTTGATTTGCCAATTTTTGTTGGCTATTAACTCAAGAGGCACCCCCTGTACTTATCCCAAGTGATACATGCGGTTATCCGACTCGGATGTCAATCTGCTAACACTTGTTTGGTTAGTGTTAGAGTTATCCTTGTCTTGAAACGACTACGTGGTTCGTCCTTGGGGACAATCGTTTAGGTGCCGTGTACTTAGTTTATAGAGCATTATTCCACCCAAAAGGGAGCTGCTCCTTGCGACGAATCTCATCCGAAGGGATGTCGCCGGACGCCTACTATGTTGTTGGGACAGGTCGTATTAGTTTAAAAGAGACGATCAGTTGGCTAGGTGCCTGAGCTGATCATCCAGCCATAAGCCTTGTTTAGTTCATGGTGAACAAGTATAGTAGAGTAGCCGACTATAAAGTTACAGGTGGCATGCCCCTCTGAAACTACAAAGTAAAGAAAATGGAGAGTAGCCGACTGCCCATGGAACAGGCGCATGCCTCTCTGTTTATTTATAATATAAATGAAGCAAATTTGCAATTTATTAGCTGCTCTCGCCAATTACATCATTCAAAAATAATACTTCTTTAAATTATCTACATTCTAGGTTCGAGGTAAGGGTTGGCCGTCTGGTGTATCCAGGCAGTAGGTTCCGTCCCGAACCTCTTCATAGATTCGGTAGGGTCCATCCCAGTTGGGAGTTAATTTGCTTAACTCATTAGCCCTACCGACTGCTTCCATCTTTCGTAGTACAAAGTCCCCCAGTTTAAGTGGACGCCTGTGTACCCTTTTGTTATATGCCCTTGTCATTCTTAGGCGATAGATTTCATGGCGTATGGCTGCATTGCCCCTTCGCTCTGGGAGTGAATCCAATGCCAGGCGCATGGACTCCCAATTTGTCTCTTCGTCATAAAGCATTATTCCAAGAGTTGGCTCGTAGTGTTCAATTGGTAGAACAACTTCTGCCCCATAAGTTAGGAGGAATGGAGTCTCTCCAGTCGCCCCTTTTTCATTCGTCCTAATAGCCTAGAGAACATGTGGTAGTTCGTCTTCCCATAGGCCGCCTGCTCTTTTAATTTTTCTTCTTAATACCGTCTGAGATGATTTTATTGAAAGCTTCTACTTGGCCGTTTGCTTGTGGTCGGCCGACTGATGCAAAACAATGTAAGATGCCTTGGTCTCCCAGCCAGTTTTTGGGAACAGGCGTCTCAAATTAGGGACCATTATCAAAAACCATAGACATGGGCACCCCAAATCGAGTGATTACATTTTTCCAGATGAATAAGATCACATCCTTCGTCTTGATACCTTTAACAGCCTCCGCCTCTATCCACTTAGTGAAGTAGTCGACTGCTACTAAAATGTACCTCCGGCCGCCTGTTGCAGGTGTGTATAGGGACTGTGGACAGCCGTGAGGTCACTGGCCGGACGATGAATTAACTTGCCAAACCTTTGGTACTTGTCACATTTTTTCACCATCTCCATGGCGTCTGCTTCTAGGGTAGGCCAGAAATAACCCTGCCGCCTTGCTCGTTGAGCAAGCGACCTACTGCCTACGTGTGAGGCCTAATACCCTGAATGTAGATCTTCTAGGACCTCTCGTCCTTTTTCTGGGGTGACACACTTTAGGAGGGGCTGAAGATAACTGATAAGTGGCATTTATGCCACTATTTAGATCCTCTAATTGCGGTATTTTTCTACGTTTGTACCCCTTTTGCTCCGTTTCTCCCTTTATTATGTTTTTGTGCTTTTCCTCGTGTTTTGTAGGCTTTTGGAGTTGATTTTAATAGAATGAAGAGCTTGGAGAATTGGAGTTCATTTGAAGAGCTACAAAGGAAGTTAAGGAGCAAGCAAGCAAGGCCATACGGACAGCGCGGGTCGTGCTTTCAGAATGGCGCGGGCGCGCCAAACCAAGCGCGGGCGTGCCTAACATTGGGGTTGAAAATATTGAAGTAGGCAGAATGTAGGCGCGATTTGGGCGCGGCTTAGGCGCGGGCGCGCCTAAGATAGGCGCGGGCGCTCCTAAGATAGGCGCGGGCGCTCAAGGGCCTGAACTCCGAAACTAACCTTTGTTCACTCTTTTAGCCATAAATTTTTATCTACAAATTGGATTGAGGTGATTCAAATTGCATTGAAAACTAGACTTGAAGTTCTTTCCAAAGGTAGGTCGCACGCCCCCAGAAGCCTCCTAGAACAGAAGTTATTGCCGTTTGAAAAAGAATGTTGCTGTCAGATCCCAGTGCGCGGCCGCGCAGGCCTCTATCGCGGGCGCGCACGAGCAGCTACGGGTCTTTTAAATGCTTCTTCCTCTCCTCTTTTTGGCCAAGTTTTGGTGGTGGGTTTCTTTGGGGTTTTCTCTCTCCTCTTTGAGGGGTTAAACCCTAACATCTCTCCATCAATCTTCACATAAATTAGGCTTAGATTTAGTTTTAATCTTTGTTTTTATACTTTGCAATGTAGATTCAGAGTAATTTAGGGTATTTTAGAGAGAGAAAGTGAAGAGCTTCAATGGTGGATTGAAGAAGATGAAGATGCAAAGTGACATTGTTTTGGATTCCTTTTCAATACTTCAATGAGCATTCTAAACTCTATCTCATTTATTGTTCTTTCTTAATTTCTTGCTTGATTAGAGTAGTTGTTTAGTTTAATTGCTTCTCTTTGTTCTTCTTGTTGGGTTTTGTGTTAGTTGTTCATGATTAGTGAGTAATTCCCTTTACTAAGGGATTGGTGATAGCATGTGGTGAATCTTGAATGTATTAGGCTAGACAAATGTTGGTTATATGTGATTAAATATACCTTGTAACCATGTTTTACTAATTACTCCATGTGAATGGCCAATCATGTGTTGTAATTGGGTGGATTGAACTAAGTTATGACGATAGTGTAACTTAGGGATATCCATTAGGTGATCGATTCTATGCAAAAACCTTAACTTTCACAGCTTATGACGATAGTATGAGCATGTGTTAAGTTGGGAAAGCCTTTGACCCCGATAGGTGGTTAGATGGTATTGTTGGTATTGCCTTATATGAGATATTTGGTTTGCATGTAAACTCATTTCCATTGCCTAACTTTATTGAAGATCATTGTCATGTTTGACCCTCTCCCTTGGTGTTAGTTTAACTTAATATAAATCTCATTTTTGTTTATTGTTCTATCCATCCTATCTCTTTGACCTAGCTTAATTGGTGGTGGTGTTGATAGTGTTTATGTCGTCTCCGTGGTTCGACCCTCTACTTACCACTAATCTTGTTTAGTGTAGGTGTAGGTTTATAAATATTGTTTGGTTGAGGGTAGTTAGTCCAACGACCTAATTATCCTTCACCAAAATGGCGCCGTTGCCGGGGACGGCTTCCATTATTGTTGTATTACCTTATTGAGTCTAGGTCTTTGCGAATATTTTCTTTTCTTTTTGTTTATTTTTTGTAAAAAAAAAAAGGAAAAAAAAAAAGGGAAATTCCAAAAATATTTGAGCTTTCTTATTTGGTTGCTATTTGTTTTGCCTCATTGAGTCATGGATCAAGTTGTCCAAAATGAAATGTCATGTCCTTCTTTGCCTCAATTTGAATATGAGCCCTTTTGGGTATACTTTAATAGGTTTGAAGACTTCTCTAATTACCTTGGTTGTACTTTAAGGGAGTCTTGTGAGATAATTTATTGGGGTTTGAATGAGTACACTAGGGGGGTGGTTGAAAACAAATTTAATGATGAATTTCGAGCCACATCTTCGGATGAGGCTTGGGATTTCTATTTGTGGTTTGCTCGGGATAACAATGAGCAAGATAATTATGATAATTGTCGTGATTTTTCTAACTCTTGCATAAACTCTAATGATGATTCTTATGTTCCCCATGATGATCCCTTGATGCATGATGGCAACCCTTCCCTTTTGTATGCTAATTGTAATGAGATGCATCCCAATGTTGATAATGTTCATGATATTTTTCAATGTTCATCAATTATGTGCATGAATTCCAATGATGCTTCACACACCCAAAATTCTCAAATGCATAATTCTTCATCTTCCTTTCCTTTTTCATACACGATTCCTAATGAGTTCCCCTATGTGTCTAATGAGCCTTTTTGTGAGGGTAATTCAGTGGGGAGATCGAAGGAAGAAGAGTGTATGGAGATGCTTAAGGAATTTATGAGAAAACAAGATGAAGAGAGGAATGAAAGGGAAGCTTGGATTAAAATGATGGAAAGTAAAATTTCCCAACTAGCCTCATCCCAAGAGGATGCCTTTCCTTCTTCTCCCTCCTCCCATTTGAGTGAGCCTAAGGGTAATCAAGAGAGTGAGACAACTCATTTGGAATTTGAGAATGTGATTGAGGATGATGATTTTGAAAGTGATGGAGGGAGTATGGATGGTGAGATTTTTCATGACTTCGTGAATACCAACCCCTCCACCCAATTTGAGCCTCAAAACTCTTCGCAACCCATTGACGATACAAAATTGATGCAATTAAACATTGATTTGAGGTTGCTTAGAGAAAATTTTGGTTTAGGTGATGATGAGATACCGATGTTCATTCATGGTGACTTGGGGAATGTTAACAATGATGATCATGCTCTTGTTGAGAGTGAAATATCCCAATTGGTGATTGAGAATACATCGAAAATCTTTGAGGGTATTGAAGATGAGTTGGAAGAGAAAGCTTGTGATTCAATGCTAGGTGGTGTAATTGAGGTGGTGAGTGCGATCCCAATTCAAACCCCTTCAACTTACATCCCTTTTTCAAGGAAGTTTAGCAATATTCCTTCTTTTCCCATCTCACTACCATATTTTCTCAAAAATAAACCAATTGAGGAGCCCCTTGCCTCTCTATACCACCATGGCCTTACTTTTGATTTCAATGATGAGCTTTCACCTTCCAAAATGCAACTAAATGAGTTTGTTCCCTCTTTTTCTTTTTCTTATTTTAATTTTTCTTTTGATTTTTCTTTTGATTCTTTTTATTTTTCTTTTCCCCCTCCCCTCAAGCATAGAGTTTCTTTCAACTTTGTGCTTGCTTGTCATATGAGCATCACTTATGCTCTTTTTCATGAAATATTTTCCGATGCATATGACAAGCTTTTGCGTTCCTTGTCCGGTTATTTACTAATAAGGTCAATCTTGGACCTTAAACAAGACTTTCTCGGGAAGTAACCCGTGTTTATATTGCTTTTAATTTTGTTTTCCTCTTGTTTATCTTTGTATATAGGTACTTGATGTCTATACTTTTGCTCATGACCTTGGATCGGGAACCATAAGAAGAAACAAACCAAGGAATGCTTGTGATTGGAAGTTGAAGCATCAAAGAAGAGTAATTAGATGGAAATGATGAAAATGAGTTCATTTGCGGGTTTCACACCCACCTATCATTTGGTTCACTCTTTCCATTTTCTTTTTTTTTATTGCTTTACCTTCTTATTTGCATGTGGTTTGAAAGATACATGTTTGTGGTTTTGTTGTTTCCTTCTTCCCTTTCTTGGTATCTTGATTGCTTGATTTACCCCCTCCATACATACCAAGGTTTATTTTTTGACTTTGGTTATTCTATATTTGGATGGCCATGAGCGCCTTATTGACTTGACTTTTGGTATGCATGGCTTTGTCGTTGATCATGCTCTCTTCTAGCGCAATTTGTATATACATTCTCAAGTTGTTCTCGTTTTGTGAATATTTGTTTGTATAGCGTCTTTTCCTTTGAAAACAAGGCAAGTTTGCATATGTGTTTTGATCCGTTCTTGTTTTGGTCTTACTACTTTGAACTTGTGTCCTTGAATGTTTTCCTTCCTAATTGGTAATGGTATGCACGGTTTGAGAGTGTTTTGGGTTGAGTTAAACATATTTTAATGCTAAGGTAGCGGTTTTAAGAACTTTGGGATACTTGTAGCCTTAATCCATGGTTGTGGTAAGACGGTGTCGCTCTCCATAGTGGATATGAACCCCTTAGGTCGGTAATTGCTATACAAATCCCGTGTGAGGTTTATTTGTTCTAGCCTTCATCAACTTTGTTGAGTGGCATATTTGGATCCTTGGTTATGCATTTTTCAATCCAAAGTTTGACTTCTATCTACCCGAGATCGTGACCGAACCCTTTAAGGGAGGAAATAGGCATTTTTCATTTTCTTATCCTTCTTTTTGTTTTGTTACAAAATTGGTTTTCTTTTAAATTTGCCCCTCTTTCTAACCCTTTGAGCCTATTTCCCTTTCTTGATTTTGAGCCACATTACAAACCGAATGACCTTTTGTTCCCCTAAACCTTTTGTTTATGTGAAGCATGTTGGTTTGAGAATTGTTTTGTGTTGATTTTGAACGCAAATGAGAAAGTTGTAGTTCTTTGGTCAAGCAAGTGAGTAAACTGTGTTTCTATTCAGTGAAATAAGAGAAAATGCTTATGAAAAGCCGTCCTTACTCAAATAAGGTAAGGACCAAAAAAAAAAAAAAAAAAAAAAAAAAAAAAAAAAAAAAAACTTCATATCCCTCGTGTTTGAGCATTGAGGACAATGCTCCGTTCAAGTGTGGGGGAGTCCTGTTTCTTAGTCTTGTTAGTGTGTGTTTATTGAATAAGTGTGGGGGAATACCACCAAATTTTTAAATTTTTTTTTTAAAATTTTTCCCACCTTACACCCCAAGCATACCCTTACAACCAATAAAAGACCTTTAGACCCTATAGAGTTTAGTCTTTATCGATGGAGGAAGATAGTTGTCAAGCTTATAGAGAGAGAGTGCATAGCCAAGACGTCGGGATAACCTTCTCATCGTTTTCATTTCTTTATCTTTTTCCGGTTCCTTCGAGGAACCATGAGAAGCCCACCTAATGGTTGACTTGAAGCTAGTGGAGAGAACGCGACTAGCTAGTTTGGGATGAAAGGTGAATTGTACGGCTCTTAGTTCTCTATGCTTAGCTTAGTCTATGTTTCTTTCAACCCTAAACATCTTGGAACGTGCATACCCTTATTTGTTTAGAAAGTTGTGCATTCATTGGTGCTTGTTTCGTTCCAAAAAGTCCACCAAGAACGTCTTGTTTTTGTGTTTATTTTATTTGTCTATGCATTGCCTTGTTTGTGTTGCTTTATGTGTAGAGTTATGGGTTAAACTCTTTGGAAACCCTTACGAGAGCACACTCGTCCTCAAAGGCGACTTTGAGGTTTAAATGGCTTGTTGTTTACGCTAAAAACAACCGTGATTCCTACGAAAGTGAGTTAGTGTATATTCTTTTTCACCCCTCTCCTTTTAGTGTTTTTAGATCCTTTTTCTTTCTTTTTGTTTCTGCTTTTGTTCTTGCTTGAGGACAAGCAAGAGGCAAGTGTGGGGGAATTTGATAAGTGGCATTTATGCCACTATTTAGATCCTCTAATTGCGGTATTTTTCTACGTTTGTACCCCTTTTGCTCCGTTTCTCCCTTTATTATGTTTTTGTGCTTTTCCTCGTGTTTTGTAGGCTTTTGGAGTTGATTTTAATAGAATGAAGAGCTTGGAGAATTGGAGTTCATTTGAAGAGCTACAAAGGAAGTTAAGGAGCAAGCAAGCAAGGCCATACGGACAGCGCGGGTCGTGCTTTCAGAATGGCGCGGGCGCGCCAAACCAAGCGCGGGCGTGCCTAACATTGGGGTTGAAAATATTGAAGTAGGCAGAATGTAGGCGCGATTTGGGCGCGGCTTAGGCGCGGGCGCGCCTAAGATAGGCGCGGGCGCTCCTAAGATAGGCGCGGGCGCTCAAGGGCCTGAACTCCGAAACTAACATTTGTTCACTCTTTTAGCCATAACTTTTTATCTACAAATTGGATTGAGGTGATTCAAATTGTATTGAAAACTAGACTTGAAGTTCTTTCCAAAGGTAGGTCGCACGCCCCCAGAAGCCTCCTAGAACAGAAGTTATTGCCGTTTGAAAAAGAATGTTGCTGTCAGATCCCAGTGCGCGGGCGCGCAGGCCTCTATCGCGGGCGCGCACGAGCAGCTACGGGTCTTTTAAATGCTTCTTCCTCTCCTCTTTTTGGCCAAGTTTTGGTGGTGGGTTTCTTTGGGGTTTTCTCTCTCCTCTTTGAGGGGTTAAACCCTAACATCTCTCCATCAATCTTCACATAAATTAGGCTTAGATTTAGTTTTAATCTTTGTTTTTATACTTTGCAATGTAGATTAAGAGTAATTTAGGGTATTTTAGAGAGAGAAAGTGAAGAGCTTCAATGGTGGATTGAAGAAGATGAAGATGCAAAGTGACATTGTTTTGGATTCCTTTTCAATACTTCAATGAGCATTCTAAACTCTATCTCATTTATTGTTCTTTCTTAATTTCTTGCTTGATTAGAGTAGTTGTTTAGTTTAATTGCTTCTCTTTGTTCTTCTTGTTGGGTTTTGTGTTAGTTGTTCATGATTAGTGAGTAATTCCCTTTACTAAGGGATTGGTGATAGCATGTGGTGAATCTTGAATGTATTAGGCTAGACAAATGTTGGTTATATGTGATTAAATATACCTTGTAACCATGTTTTACTAATTACTCCATGTGAATGGCCAATCATGTGTTGTAATTGGGTGGATTGAACTAAGTTATGACGATAGTGTAACTTAGGGATATCCATTAGGTGATCGATTCTATGCAAAAACCTTAACTTTCACAGCTTATGACGATAGTATGAGCATGTGTTAAGTTGGGAAAGCCTTTGACCCCGATAGGTGGTTAGATGGTATTGTTGGTATTGCCTTATATGAGATATTTGGTTTGCATGTAAACTCATTTCCATTGCCTAACTTTATTGAAGATCATTGTCATGTTTGACCCTCTCCCTTGGTGTTAGTTTAACTTAATATAAATCTCATTTTTGTTTATTGTTCTATCCATCCTATCTCTTTGACCTAGCTTAATTGGTGGTGGTGTTGATAGTGTTTATGTCGTCTCCGTGGTTCGACCCTCTACTTACCACTAAACTTGTTTAGTGTAGGTGTAGGTTTATAAATATTTTTTCGGGCCTCGACTAACCTTCGAGGCTTAGGACGCTCGGGTAGGGTTCGAGGGTACGATCCCGTTGGAGGCCTCGTATTTTCGTAGCTCAAGTAAGAGCTCATTGTTGAGAGAAGCACGGGTCAAAGGTATAATCTTTTATCCTTTCTTGTGTCTTTAATTATGTTTTGCTTGTTGATTGCATTTATTATGGGGGCGGGTCTTGGCAGGTTTCTTTCCGCGTAGTGTGGGTCACTACAAAACTGGACAATTGCTATCATGTTCCTAGAATTACCAAAAACATTATTTCAATTTCGGCGTTGGACGCCAAGGGTTTTGAATTTCGAATTAAGAACAATAGTTGTTCGTTTTATTTCGATAATGTTTTATATGGTAAAGCATATTCGGAAAATGGTCCTTATGTGCTTTCTCTTGACAAACAAGTTTATAACATTGTTGATACCGCCAAAAGGGCTAAGACCATCTAATCGAATAAAACCTACTTGCGGCATTGTCGTCTTGGCCATATTAACGTCAAACGCATCAAGAAACTTCTACAAGAAGGTGTTCTTGACTCATTCGACTTGGAGTCGTTTAAAAATTGCGAAGGATGTCTATTAGGCAAGATGATAAAACAGTCATTCTCCAAATTGGGAGAAAGGGCTAGTGACTTATTAGGTCTAATACATACAGATGTATGTGGACCAATGAGTACACCCGTAAGACAAGGTTACCGATATTTCATCACCTTCACCGACGATTTTAGTAGATATGGCTATGTCTACCTAATGTCGAATAAATCTGAATCTTTTGAAAAATTCAAAGAATTTCAGAAAGAAGTTGAGAATCAACTTGGCAAGAAAATTAAAGCACTTCGATCGGATCGAAGTGGCGAATATTTGAGCCATGAATCGACGATCACTTGAAAGAAAATGGTATTCTTTTAGAGTTGACACCTCCTGGAACTCCTCAATGGAACGGAGTATCCGAACGGAGGAATCGAACCTTGTTAGACATGGTTCGATCAATGATGGGTCTTAGTGAACTTCCTATCTCCTTCTGGGGACATGCGCTACAAACTGCGGCACTAAAACTGAACCGCGCTCCGTCAAAAGTTGTTGAAAAGACTCCATATGAATTATGAACTAAGAAACCTCCTAGGTTGTCTTTTCTTAAGATTTGGGGATGCGAAGCATATGTCAAACGATTAATTTCCAACAAACATCACTCCAAATCGGATAAGTGTTTCTTTATGGGATATCCAAAAGAAACCAAAGGGTATTACTTCTATAATAAATCTGAGAACAAAGTATTTGTTGCTCGTGATGGTGTCTTTTTGGAGAAGGAACACCTTTCCAAAATGACAAGTAGGAGGAAAATCAAACTTGACGAAGTTCGAGAGGACGAGCAACAATGTCAAACTGATAAAACTAACAATCTAAATGCTTTGGAAGGAGCAGAGAAGATTGGTCAGAATTAAACAGACAATGTAAATGCTCAACCCATTACCCTACTTAGATCGTAACGGCCAAGATATCAACCAGACAGATACCTCGGTATTGTCTTAACTGATGATCAGGACATCCTAGTCATGGATGGCGATGAGAAAGCGACTTATAAACAAGCTATGAAGAGCCCTGACTCTGCTAAATGTCAAGAAGCCATGAGATTCGAGATGGACTCCATGTCTGAAAATCAAGTCTGGGACTTGGTGAATTTGACCGAGGGTTACGCACCCATTGGTTGCAAATGGATCTTCAAATTGAAGACAAACAAGGATGGAAATGTATCGATATACAAGGCTAGACTGGTGGCAAAAGGTTATAGACAAATCCATGGGATTGACTATGATGAAACTTTTTCACCAGTTGCAATACTAAAATCTGTCCGGATTATCCTAGCGATTGTTGTATATTACGATTATGAAATATGGCAGATGGATGTCAAAAACGCCTCCCTAAATGGGATTTTGGAAGAAACTGTGTACATGACACAACCAGAAGGTTTTCTCGATCCAAGCAACGCTGGAAAGGTTTGCAAGCTTAAGAAGTCCATTTATATTATGGACTAAAGCAAGCCAGCAGGAGTTGGAATCTACCATTTGATGAAGCTATCAGCAAGTTTGGTTTCATCAAGAATCCAGATGAATCTTGTGTATACAAGAAGGTCAGTGGGAGTGACATCGCACTCCTAGTCCTATATGTCGATGACATACTGCTCATTGGAAACAACAAAAAATTACTGGAGTCCGTAAAGGGCTGGTTGGGAAAGTTCTTTTCAATGAAGGACTTAGGAGAGGCACAGTACATATTGGGCATCAAGATCTACAAGGAAAGATCTAAGAGGATGATTGTATTGAGCCAGAGTACTTACATTGATAAGGTACTAGCACGATTCCACATGGAGGATGCAAAAGAGGGCATCTACCCATGTCCCATGGCGTAACTCTCAGCAAGAAACAATGTCCACGGATACCTGTTGAGCGAGAGAGAATGGATCAGATTCCATATGCGTCGCTAATTGGGTCGATCATGTATGCCATGATATGTACCAGGAAAGATGTATCGTATGCTTTAAGCGCTACGAGACGATACCAATCGAACCTAGGAGAGGCGCATTGGACTGCGGCTAAGAATATTTTATAGTACCTGAAAAGGAACAAGGTTAAATTCCTGGTGTATAGAGGCCACAAAGATCTGGTTGTTGAAGGTTACACCGACGCTATCTTCCAGACTGACAGAGACGACTTCAAGTCACAGTCAGGATACATATTCTGTCTGAATGCAAAAGCGTTTAGATAGAAGAGCGCCAAGCAGAGCACCACTGTAGATTCTACAACTGAAGCCGAATACTTGGCAGCTTCAGAAGCCGCTAAGGAGGCTATTTAGATTCGTAAGTTCATCTGTGAACTTGGTGTTGTACCCTCCATCAAGGGTCCGATAGACCTCTACTTTGACAGCAATGGAGCTATCGCTCAGGCTAGAGAGCAAAAAGAGCACCAGAAGGTCAAACATGTCCAAAGGCGATTTCACATGATAAGGGAATGGAAATCCGAAGGTGAAATCAGAATTTGTAAAATCGGCACGGATGATAATGTGGCCGATCCTTTGACTAAACCTCTGCCTCAAGTGAAACACAACAACCACGTTGAGGCAATGGGAATCAAGCACGTTGGAGGCTGGCTTTGAAACTCCCTATACATGTGTTTTAATTAAACAAGATGTTTTAATGTAAGACACTGTATTGAAACCATTCATTTATAGAGTAATTAATTTATATGTAAAATTATCATACACTCCATTGCTATTTAATTGTGGTTTAGAATTAAATAATGAGTCCATTCGATTTACGGAAATATTCAAAACAGGGTATCAAGACCATGTCTTGCATAAAGAAACACCTGTTAAATGAACATTGAATATTTAAATCGAAAATTGTCCCTAATCGAAGTCACCTAACTGATGGGCGATTGATGACCACCAGAGATTAGTGTGTAGTATGATGTACAACACCGTTTCTTGTGCTGCAAGGACGTGATGGTCATAAATCATTTGCACAGCTGCTAGTTTGGAACTGCACTGGATCGACCTATAAGAGTACTTTAAGAGATTCAAAATTGTCATAAGTGCATTTCTCATTATAGCTATCGGAACTTGTTTCCTCGACCATGAGTATTGTGAAGTTTTCTTGTTTGAGTACTAGTCTCTTTGATGTTCCCTAACGTCTGCCGTAACTGGGGATCATAACGGGAGTACTCAGGAGATTAAGTCCTCTTATTAAGAAAAACTTACAATGCAAGACTGGGAATGTCCCCCTAATGACAATAGGGAACATGTCTTTGTTGTTTACAAGGCCGCTAGAAGAGCGAGACTGTAAATCTTAGATGAATTTTAGAAATCATCTGCTTATTGACAGTCGAACTCGGAGATCGAGAAACACTTATGAACGTAATAAGGATGATGATGAATCATACCTTATAGTTCAAGAAGAGACATTAAGCAACATAGGAAATGGGCTATACACTATATGCACACTTGTCCGGAAGGACAAGTGGGAGATTGAAAGGAATGGTGTCCTTTCAACAAGTGTATTATTCTGATAGAGGGTTCAAAATTATTACAGAGCTAATTCTTCAGTAAGGTTAAGTGATCGGAATGCCTAAATGGAGGCCGCTTCCGATCAGTAATATTAAGGTACAATTAATATTACAGCTTAATCTTAACTGAACCCTTCGGGTCGAACCCAATCGAACAACCGATCAGAGACGAAGAATTAATCTAAAGGATTTAATGAGTCGACGGAGTTTTACGAATACAGACGTCAGATATCGAGCCTAGGGCATCGAGACTGAACGTCGCAAAATCACAAGCAACAAGTTCGAGCATAGCCGTAGCATCAAAGTGGCCTAGCCATGTGAACGCTAGGCTAGCTCGAGCTAGCATGCACATAGCATGGCTAGGCGCAAGCCTAGATACACTAGGTGTGCTAGGCGCACCATCACTAGCACTAGGCACTAGCATGCGTGTGTGCCTATCATGGCAGCACCATCGCTAGCACCGAGTGTAGACATACGTGCATGCCTAGCATCACAACACCATGTGCGTGTGTGCGTGCCTTCGCATGGCACAGCAGCACCGCAACATGTGCGACTGGGTGCTAGGCGCCATCGCAGGCCACACGCACCAAGCACAGCCATCGTAGTGCTGGGCACTTGCGGGTGTGTACGTGTGTGTGTGTGTCTCGCACCATCGCAGCAGCAGCTGGCTTGCATTCCAGCTTTCGTATGGCAACACCAAGCAACACGCAATGCATGTGCATGGCCTAGGCCCAGCAGCCGAGCGGCACCCAGCCAATAAGGTTGTGCATGGGTGTGCGCGTTGGCAGGGCCTTGCGTGCGTGTGTGTGAATTGGCTGGCGAGGCGATGCCCAGCATGCGTGGCTCGCTAGCAGCACGCATGCTGGGAGTGCAAGGGCGTGCAAGTGTGAGTGCTAAGCCAGTACCTAGTAGCGCTCAGCGATAGCACGCAACAACAGCACGAGCATCGCCCAGCACAGCACGAATATGCTGGCTGTGGTGATGCGGGAATACTGGCTGGCTAGGCTAGCTGGTAGTGCTAGTTGTGCATGCTGGGCTGGCTATGCTAGCTGGCCAGCAAAGCAAGCTGCCAGCACAGCCATTGCTTAAGGCGGTTTTGAGGTGAGTGAGGACCAAAGGCTTGGAGCATGCCTTGGGGAGCAAGGTAATGGTCCCCCCCCCCTTAAAGGTTCATGGTCCTCACCTTACTCTCTCTCTCCCTTGACACTTGTTGCATTGTGATTGCATTTAATTAATTATTTAATTTAGAATTAAATAAATTAATGCATTTGCACATGATCTCACATTGATCATGAAATGGGATTCAAATTCCCATTCTCTATAAATACTCACTTGGTTGGGATTTTGAGAATAACACTTGAGTGGAATTAAAAAGGCAACTCTTGATTTGAGTAAACCTTGAATTCGTAAAACTCTTAGTTTTTATTTTTTCGGGCCTCGACTAACCTTCGAGGCTTAGGACGCTCGGGTAGGGTTCGAGGGTACGATCCCGTTGGAGGCCTCGTATTTTCGTAGCTCAAGTAAGAGCTCATTGTTGAGAGAAGCACGGGTCAAAGGTATAATCTTTTATCCTTTCTTGTGTCTTTAATTATGTTTTTCTTGTTGATTGCATTTATTATGGGGGCGGGTCTTGGCAGGTTTCTTTTCGCGTAGTGTGGGTCACTACGAAACCCTACACCTTCGTAAGGAGTGCAAGTGTTCTTTCAACTTTTGGAAGGCCGCCTCAGCATCCGGCCCCCACTCAAACATAGCTTTCTTTTTTTACTGCCTGAAAGAAGTAGAGGCATTTGTCGCCTGCCCGACTGAGAAATCTCTCCAGGGCCGCTAGACAACCTGTTAATTTCTGGACCTCTCGGACAGTACAGGGCGACTGCATGTTTATGACCGCCTGCACTTTTTCGGGGTTAGCCTCTATGCCCCTTTGATTGATAAGAAATCCGAGGAACTTCCCAGACTCAGCTCCGAAAACACACTTCTTGGGATTGAGCATGACTTGGTGCCGCCTGAGTGTGGTGAATGTTTCGTAGAGGTCGGCCAAATGGTCTGTCTTGAGTTTAGACTTCAAAATCATATCATCTATGTACGCCTCGACGTTCCTCTTAATTTGGTCAAAGAAGACCGTGTTTATCATTCTCTTGAAGGTGGCCCGGGCGTTCTTTAGACCAAACGGCATGACTTTGTAATAATACAACCCCTGATCAGTGATGAAGGCCGTCTTCTCCTGGTCCTTCCACAGGGGAATCTGATGGAAGCCAGAGTAGGCGTCCATAAAGCTCATTAAGGCGTGGCCGGCTGTAGAGTCGACTAGACCGTCGATCTTGGGCAACGGATAACTATCTTTGGGACACGCCTTGTTCAAGTCTATGTAATCCACACACATGCGCCAGGTACCATTCGGCTTTTTCACCAGCACAACGTTCGCAACCTAGTTAGGGAAATAACATTGCCTAATGAACCCTGCGTCAAGCAGGTTTTTAACCTTGGCGCCAGCCGCCAGGCTTCTTTCTTCACCATGGTTCCGCTTCTTTTGCTTGACCGGCTTCTTTTTCAGATCCACAGCTAACTTATGTAATGCCATGGCTGGACTTATACCTGGCATCTCATGTACTTCAAATGCGAAATTATCCTTGAATCCCTTCAAGAGTTGGTGAAAATCATCACCAAGTGCCACAAGAGCAGTCGTCCCAACCTTAACTGCTCAGTCAGGACGTGAGTCGTCCAGGATAACGTCCACATGTTCACCAGCTGGCTGAGTACGGAACTCGTCTAACCGCTCCTTGGCTAGTGATTGCTATCGCTTTTCTTTTCTTTCGGCCCCCGGTTGGGTAGCCTTTGTTTTCCTGCCGCTTGCTACTTAGGCAGGCGCATCCTCCTTGATTTATTCAAGGTCCGTTTTCTCTTCACTTGGTCCAGCAGTCGCCACAGTGGGCTTAATATCCGAGAGATAACACTCTCGTGCCATTTTCTGGTCTCCCCTTAGGGAGCCGACTGTTCCATCATCCTTTTCAAATTTGAGCAGCATGAGAGATGGTATGATGACAACTTTGGATTGGTTCAGGGTGGGTCGTCCCAAAATCATGTTGTAGGCCGAGAGCTCTTCAACTACTAAAAACCGTACTACCATATGTCGACCTTCCCCTTTCTCACCTAGACGGATGGGTAAATCCACCTGTCCCACTAGGTGTACGACGCTTCCTCCAAACCCTACTAGAGGGTGAGATACCGGATGTATGCAGCCAGGTTTGTACTTGAGCTTTGCCAAGCACTTGTTACTGATTAGATCAGAAGAACTGCCAGTGTTTATGAGGATCCGGCCAACTTTCTGGTTGGCCACTTGGCATTCAATTACTATGGGGTCGTCATGCGGCCCTCTAATACCTCCCAAGTCTTCCTTTGTGATGACAATTTCTGGGAATGAACTCTTGGAGGTCCATCCTTGGTTGACGGAATTAACATCTAACCGCCTGATGTTGTGTTTGTTGCCCCTGATAGTGCTAGAATTGTCAGCCGACCGGTGCTCCTTCTTAGCCGCCTGGTTTTTTCAGGGAGCCGGACCGGTGGGAGGTACCGCCTGTTTGGCTCTCAAAATTTGAGTTTGAATACCTCAAAAAAGTATTGTGTAAACTGTCTTGAAAGTCAGACGTAGAGGCCGACTCTGACAGTCGATCACTCTTCATCTACTCTAGAAACATTCGAGCATCAGAGTATGTTCTCTTTGACCCATCTGGTTGAATATGTCGGATGGGCTTTCTCTTTCCTGAAGAGGGAAAGCGATACTTTGTTAAGTCGATCACTAGCGGCTGCCTTGCCCCAGGCTTTAGGTAAGGGGTCGCCTCACGATCTTTAACGGGCTTTTTCCTCCCAAACAGGGAGGGTCTTCTGGCCGACTGCTCCTTAGGTAGAGCAGGCGTCTTCTTATTGATAAGGTCCTGGATCTCCCCTTTGAAGCTATTCATGAAGATCATGAGTTCGCTTCTAGTGATGGGGGCAGATCCCTCGGCCACCTGTTGATGATCAAGCGGCTGGTCGGCTGGTTTACTGGATCCGGCCAGGCAGTCGTCTCGTTCCTTCCTTTCGGAGGGACGAGTACGTCGGGCCCTTAAGGTCCCGTCTAGGGTCGTATGAGTCTCAACCTCAACCTCATTGTCAGTATCCTGGTCAGTGTAGACCTGAGGATCGTCCATAGGACGCTTCTCGCTCTGATTCGGTACAGACTGTGATGCCATCTCGAAAGTACTCTCCCCACAGACGGCGCCAAAATGTTTTGGGGTTTTTCGGTGTCCTGCGGGAGAGTTACAATTCCGGGACTAGTATCCTTGTGCCTGTACCTGCAAAACAACGAAGACTCCGGGTGGTGGGAGTTCCGCCTCTGACGATCAAATTAGTACTTGTTTGAGGAGTAAATAAGTGCGGAAAAGTAAAGGTGGGAGATCTGTTTCTCAAGGAGAGGAGTGATCAGTGTTTAGGCTTCTCTAGGTGAGAGTAATTATTGCTGAATCCCCATTTCATGAGGATTAATTAATGTATTTATAGGATTGGTCCAAGGTGGACTGATCAACGCTTGACACGTGGCAGGCTCCAACTGGTCCATGCGGCGAACACATGGCAGGGCCTGAATGGTCCACGTGTCAGACGATGATTGGATGGGGAAAATCCCTTATCAGAGGCCATCTCTAATCAGGGAGATTAATTATATTAATCTCATATCTTTCCTTTAACTGAACCCAACGGGTAACACTTAAGCATGCAACCAAACTAAGGCGACAAATTAAGCCAAAGGCTTTATTACGTGAAACAAGAGAATACGTACTCCGATCTCAGAATTCGAGCTATGAGCATCGAACGTTGAGTTAAATTCTAGGAATTTACGAGGCGTACAAATAAATCAAACAACAAATAATAAAGTCAAAGTGCAAAGCCCTAAGCTCGTATCGGCCTAGCCAGCTCACAGCAATTCGCGCGCCAGCAAGCCCGCAGTAAGCGCTGGCTTGCAAGGCCTGCTGACAAGCCCGACATGGAAGCCTATCAGCGCACAGCAGCCCAGCAAGTGCAGTGTGCTTATGTTGCTGCTGACTGGCCCAAGCCGAGCCCACAAGGCCTTGAACGGCCATTCCTTGGTGCCCAAGGATGTTGACCGGTCATGGCTTCTTGTGACTGGTGGGTTTGGTGGCTTGGGGAACAAGGAGGCCATGTGGCTCTCCCTTGTGGTCCTCACCTAACCTTCCCATGTTTTGTACCACTTGTTGTTTGATTATTTGTTATTTGCATTTTAAATTATTTTAGAATTAAATTAAATGCATTTATTTCTCAACTTTGTAAAGTCCCACATTGATTGGAAATCAAGGGGATGGAGATGCTTCTCCTATAAATACCCAAGGCCTCCCTTGGGAATTGTTGCAAGAGTTGAACTCTATACAAGGAATCTCCATTGAAAAAACCATATAAAGAGGTCCTCTTATTAAATTAGTTGTGTTAATATTACCCTAGCCGGTAATATTAGCCAAGTTTGGGCGCGTGGGTGGACTACAATTGAGTTGTCGCATTTTAGGCTCTTTCTCCGTTCGATAGTTCGTGCTCGTGCCAAGTGGAAAACACGCATCAAGGGTATGATTGTCTTTTTCTCTTTCTCTCTTTCTTTCTATCGTTATGTGTTTATTGTTTAATTAATTGTATGCATGTTTAGTTGCTTTAATTTAGGCATGGATATTTGGGCGGGTTTTGTTTCCGCGTGGTGTTGGACACCGCAAAACCCAACAGAGCAGCCCCACCCTGATAATTTAGCGTCGCAGCAAGCTTAAAATGGCCAGAGGCTGAAGCAAATAACTCTTCCACAGCAGGAATTCGAGCCCTTTTAGGAGAAGGCTCATGTGGAGGAGAACATGCTCTAGAATAGGGCCTTCTCTACCAAACGTGCTTGGCGTATGCGCACACGACAATGGCTGCACAAACGGTCACTGTAAGGCTTAAATTGAGAAACGGGGCTGTGAGTTACTAAAAGGATTGGTGTCCTTCCAACAAGTGTATTATTCTGATAGAGGGTTCAGAATTATTACAGAGCTAATTCTTCAGTAAGATCAAGTGATCGGAATGCTTAGGTAGAGGCCGCTTTCGATCAGTAATATTAAGGTATAATTTATATTGTTTCGGGGTTTTCTGAAGTCCTGCGGGAGAGTTACAATTCCGGGACTGGGATCCGTGCACCTGTACCTACAAAACAACAGAGACTCCGGTTGGTAGGAGTTCCACCTCCAACGATCAAGTTAGTACTTGTTTGAGGAGTAATAAATGCGGAAAAGTAAGGGTTGGGTGATCTGGTTCCTCTAGGTGAGGAGTGATCAGTGTGTTTTGGCTTCGCTCGGTGAGAGTAATTAATTCGGAATCCCCCTTAATGAGTATTAATGAATGTATTTATATCCTTGGGAAGCGTGCCAACCCTAGATTTAGGTAAACCTAGGACTGCTTGGGCTTCTCCCGAAATTTGGGCCTAGGTGGTCGCTTTCCAAGGTGGGCTGCTTCATGCGCCACGTGGCGTGTCATGGTTGGTCCATGGTGGACAGATCAACGCCTGACACGTGGCAAGCTTCTATTGGCCCATTTAGCAGACACTTAGCAGAGCTTCAATGGTCCACTTGTTAGATGGTGATTGGTAGGGAAAAATCCCCTAATCATTTGCCCCTCACAGGTGGCACGTGACTGTTCACATTTCTCCTGTGACAAGTGTCGGCCTGTAACAGGCGACGGCCTGCTACAAGTGTCGCTCTATGACAGGCCGAACATTTTTCCCGCTCGTTTTTTGAATTTGGAGGCGACTCTTCGCATTCTCCTTCGCCCTATATAAAGGCATGTTGACTAAGTCTTTTGTTCACATTTTGCGAACTTTTTCAAGAGAACTCTCGGACCCCTGAACTTGAGCTCTGACACTTTGCAACTTTAAACCTGCCGCCTATTTCTGACAGGGCGACTGTTATTTCTAGGCGCCTACTCGATAAAGCTCTTTATCAGAATTTAAGTTTCAGGTAACCGTCTGTTCCTTTATTCTTTTTGCTTTGCACTCTTTTTTTTTTTTTTTGTTAAAAAAAAGGAGACCTCAAAAGCATCCGGCACGGCCTAGGTTAGCGTTCAGCCGGTCACCGGGGACGGCTGAGTCTAGGACTAGGGGTGCCGACTGCCCTGCGGTACTTCAAACTTTGCGCAAGTCCCGGAATCCATCTGTCTTTGTATCTATGCAGGACAATATGGCAAGAACAAAAAAGACCAAGAGGATTGAAAACTCTGATGGCTCCTCTTTCCGGGTTCAAATTAGCGAGCTGTCGGACCAGCCGCCTGATACCGCAGGGACCCAAGGTGGCCCTTCTGTCGAGAGCTTTGAGGAAGGAGCCAAGGTGGTCCCTTCCCACTTCACTGTTGACATGGCCAGTCAGCAATTGGACCCTGAAGAAGAGGGTTTGGCCCCCTCAGGGAGAGGGGAGGAGTTGAACTCTTCTAATAGTGAGTCTGGCTCTAGCTCTTCAAGTCGCTCTTCTGTAGGCTCAGAAGAGAGGCATTCGCGCTTGCATGAGGCGAGGCTTTCTCAAGCGGTTGATAAGGGGGACGACTGGGCAGAACCGTCCGCCTCCCGAAGGGAGTCGCATACCCCTTACTACTGCCACGTTCCTAAGGGCCGAATCAAGGCCATGAAGGAACGTATAGACTCCTTTCTATCGGACCATGTGATGGGTCCAGATTTTCAAGTTTTTGTGCCGGATGTTGAGGATACAGTCGTCTGGCCCGCGAGAACCAGCTATGGTCACGCCTGTTTTGGCTGTTATGAGGCGGCCATTAAGGCTGGGCTTCGCTTTCCCTTGCATCCGACCATTCAACAAATACTCGATGGATACGAGGTGAGGCTTTGGCAGTTAGCCCCGAATTCCTGGTTCAACATCCTTGGCTATGTAGCCGGATGTGAAATGCACGAGGTGGAGCAGAATTTTGAGGCGTTCACCCATATGAACTATCTCAGCCGGACCCCCAAGGCAAGCGGTACCGACTGGTACCAAATAACGAGCCACAAGGGCTACTTAATGACAAAGGGCGAACAGAATAAATGGAAGGATCGGAGAAACACCTTCCTCATTGTTGCCAGCCCTGACAAGCTGCTGAACAAGCGCTATAATAGGTGGAACAAGGATCCGCCTCTACTAGCAGGCGGTCACAGCATGTCGTTTGTCCCCCGCAAGGCTCTGGAAGAGATCCTTGACCGAGGACTCTTCAAAGTAGAGATTAGGGCCAACTCTACTACTGGGGCACGAGAGCAAGTGCCCCTAAACTGCGTCCCAAAGTTTCAATGGCTCTATGACGAGTTTTTTTCTGGCTGCCTGTGGCCTTAGAAGTCGGTCCTCCAGAGGTAGACATCCTCTTGACCATATGTTCATATCTTTTGGTTTTGCTTTCGAATTTTTTCTAACTCTTTGCGGTTTTGCTTTAAGCTGAAGCTATGGACCAAATTTCTACATCAAAGAAGGCGGCTGCCTTACTAAGAGCCTCCATCATGCAACAAAAGCGGACCTTTTCTGATTCTCCTGCCAAGGAGACGCCCAAAGTGATTTTCTGGTCTTTCAATCTTACCTTGAAAACCTGCTATTATTAGTATTGACCATTCCATTTTTTACGCAGGCGGGCACGTCCAAACCCTCCTCCTCCCAACAGTCGGACTCAAAAGTTCAGAAGACGACTGCTAGGGGTACGCTTGGATCTGCCAGGAAACAGTCGGCTGACAAGCAGCCAATCACCCCACAAAGTGTGGGGAAACAAACACAAGTCCTTAGGGACAGTCGGCCGCCAAGAAGTATAAACTGCTCTGCTAGACTTTACTTATTCCCTCATCGCTTTCTTCATGTTTTTGATGTTTCTCTTTTTTAATTACAGGCGGCCCTCAAGAATCGTACTTGGTCGAAATGGCCAAGTCTATGATTAAGGCTGTCCCTCAAGAGGAGAGGGATGCGGTAAAGGGAGTCGGCACCCTTGACCTAGACGGCATCATGGGTCTCCTTTGTAGAAAACCTTGGAACACGTCAAGGACTGCCTACAAAAGCAAGAGAAGAGCCTTACTGACGAGCTCTCGGCCAAGGCCGAGTCTGAAATGATGGCTTTAGCTCAAGTCATGATGGACGACTCAGCTCAGATCATGAAGATGACCTGGACAGTCTTCTTCCCAAAAGCTAGCTATGCCGCCTGGGATAAAAAGTACAGCGCTTGTACTAAAGCGTACAACCAAAGGATCATGCAGCAGGCGGCTGATGAAGAGGAGGCGGCCGGTTCCAGCTCAGAGGAGGAAGAAGAGGTGGTGACTCTCCAACCAATAGAGACGGAGACGCCGAGAGCTCCTGCCCCTGAAGCCGAGACATCAAAAGGGGCCGAGGTTTTTTAATATTTTGCCGGTCTTTGTGGCCGGCTGTTTTTATATGAATGCGGCGACCGTTTTTTGGTCGTCTTTGCTTATTGAATTCTGTTTCTTCTTTTTTTGTCCAACTGTAGAGGATCCTTGGCATCCCCTTGCATACCATACCGATTGTTTCTGCTTAAATGCATTTAAAATTTTTAACTTATCTTATCGGTACGAGGTACCGACTGCCTATGCCCCTGGACGACTGGTTATCTTGGTTCCAGGTTAGACGATGAGTCGGACATTTACCTAGTCGGATTCCCAACGCATTTTAAGAAATACGTTAGGTTTGCTTAACTTTTTCAAGTTAAAAAGGAACAGGCCGCTTATAACCAGCCCGGCTGTTTGTTAAAATAGGAATAGTTCTTGAGTCCTTGTTGGCCAAAAAGCAGTTGACCTACGAACCAGATTTTCAAACGTGTTAGTTTGACAAGAAATCATCTTAGTAAGATCGGGGTACGAGAGCTCTGGTTCGCCTTTAGACAGGCGGACTCGTCATACCTTTTGAATACTTACTAAGTATGAGAGAGTGACTTATGAGTAATCTTTGAGGTTATCCATTCGTCAGCTTTTATGCTTGAGTAGTAGAGGCACCAGGCGGCGGAGGCCGGCTGGTTCCCTTGATTCGCCAACTTTTTTTTGGCTATTTACTCAAGAGGTACCGGCTGTACTTATCCCAAGTAATACAGACGGTCATCCGACGCGGATGTTTAACTACTAACACTGGTTTTAGTGTTAGAGTTATCCTCGTCCCAAAAACAGCTACGCGGTTGCCCTTGTGGACAGTCGCATAGGTGCCGTGTAATTAGTTTATAGAGCAATGTTTCACCCAAAAGCGAGCTGCTCTCTGCGACGAATTTCATCCGGAGGGATGCCGCCGGACGCCTGCTATGATGTTGGGAGAGGTCGTATTAGTTTAAAGATTTGATTAGTTGGCTGGGCGCCTGGTCTGATCATTTGGCCATGGACCTTAAATAGTTCATGGCGAACCAAGTATAATGGAGAGTAGCCGACTGCACAGGTAAAGACGGCGTGCCCCTCAATTGATGAGTAAATGTAGAGTAGCCGGCTGCTTATGGAGCAGGCGGCATGCCTCTCTATGTACAATATAGATGAAGCAAACTAGCAAACTTTATTAATAGCTCTCGGCTAGTTACATTACTTAAAAATAATACTTCTTTAGATTATCTACATTCCATGTTCGAGGCAAGGGTTGTCCGTCTGGTGTTTCCAGGCGGTAGGTGCCGTCCCGGACCTCTTCATAGATTCGGTAGGGTCCTTCGCAGTTGGGAGTTAATTTGCCTGACTCATTAGCCCTACCGACTGCTTCCATTTTTCTTAGTACAAAATCCCCCACTTTAAATGAACACCTGTGCACTCTTTTGTTATAAGACCTTGTCATTCTCAGACGGTAGATTTCATGGGGCAGGGCTGCATTGCCCCTTCTCTCTGGAAGTGAGTCTAATGCTAGACGCATGTCCACCCAATTTGCCTCTTCGTCATAAAGCATTATACGAAGAGTCGGCTCATAGTGTTCAATTGGTAGAACTGCTTCTGCCCCATAAGTTAGGAGGAATGGAGTTTCTCCAGTCGCCCCTTTTTCAGTCGTCCTAATGGCCTAGAGAACATGTGGTAGTTCGTCTGCCCATAGGCCGCCTGCTCGTTTAATCTTCTTCTTAAGACCGTCTGAGATGATCTTATTGAAAGCTTCTACTTGGCCGTTTGCTTGAGGACGACCGTCTCATGCAAAGCAGTGTGAGATGCCTTGGTCTCTCATCCAATTTTTGAGAACATGCGTCTCAAATTGAGGACCATTATAAAAAACAATAGACATGGGCACCCTAAACCGAGTGATGACATTTTTCCAGATGAATGAGATCACATCCTTTGTCTTGATTCCCTTAACAGCCTCTGCCTCTACCCATTTGGTTAAGTAATCGACTGCAACAAGTATGTACTTCCTGCCGCCTGTAGCAGGCGTATAGGGTCCTAGGATATCCAAGCCCCACTTAGCAAACGGTAGTGGGCTATGAATGGCAGTGAGATCAGTAGCCGAACGATGAATTAACTTGCCAAACCTCTGACACTGGTCACATTTTTTCACCATCTCCATGGCGTCTGCTTCTAAGGTAGGCAAAAAGTAACCCTGTCGCCTTGCTCGTTGAGCAAGCGACCTGCCACCTATATAAGAGGCGCAGTACCCGGAGTGTAGATCTTCTAAGAACTCTCGTCCTTTTTCTGGGGTAACGCATTTTAAGAGGGGTTGAAGGTACCCTTTCTTGAAAAGTTCCCCCTTTCGCATCTCAAAACTGGATGCACATTTTTTCAATAAAGCCGCCTGGTAATGATCATCCGGCAAGGTGCCGTTTGTTAAGTATGCCCTGATTGGGTCCATCCAGGTTGAACTTCGATCTAAAATTCCAATAGGATCTTCTTCTATACTTCTCTTTCCAAAACTTCCTAGAAGACGGTTCTTGGAGTGTCACAGGAGGCCCGGGAGGCCAACTTTGAGAGAGCATCCGCTTGGTTATTCTCAGACCTGGGTAACTGAGTCAGATGAAACTCTTCAAGTGACCCGACCGCTTGTCGTACCGCCTACAAATATTTAATCATATTCTGCTTCGTTGTTCGAGGCTTGGAAGTTAAAACGTAGAGCATATTCATACATGTCGCCTTCTGGCAACTGACATATGACGCCTGCTCCACAACCATTTAAGGTGGAGCTCCCGTCCACATAGACCTTCCAGACTTGGTTTGGAATTTGAGAATCTGAGGGCCGAGTCATTTCTACAATAAAATCAGCAAGTGCTTGCCCCTTTACTGCTTTTCTTGGCTCGAATGGGATTTCAAGGCTTTGAATCTCTATTGCCCATTTGATCATTCGGCCTAACGACTCCATGGTTGTGAGTGGTCGCTTGATTGGTTGATCTGTGTATACGACGACTGAATGTGCCAAGAAATAAGGCTTCAATTTTCTAACGGCCATGAAGAGAGCAAGACCAAATTTTTCCACTAGGGGGTACCTTAACTCGGCATTTTTCAATACATGACTGACAAAGTAGACCGGGAGCTGGCAGCCGTCTCTTTCAACAAGGAGGACGACACTTAAAGCATGGTCAGACACTGCGAGATACATGTAAAGCACTTCTTTGGGCAAGGGGCTGACCAGTCTTGGTAAGGAGTGCAGATGGACTTTTAGTTTTTGGAAGGCCGCCTCAGCATTCGGCCCCCATTCAAACCTAGCTTTCTTCTTTATCGCCTGAAAAAAGAAAAGGCACTTGTCGCCTAACCGGCTGAGAAACCTTCCCAAGGCCGCCAGACAACCTATTAACTTCTCAACCTCTCGGACGGTGCGAGGCGACTGCATGTCAATGACCGCCTGCACTTTCTCGGGGTTCGCCTCTATACCTCTCTGATTAATGAGAAATCCGAGAAACTTCCCTGACTCAACTCCAAACACACATTTCTTTGGATTGAGCATGACATGGTGTCGCTTGAGTATGGTGAATGTTTCTCGGAGGTCGGCCAGATGGTCCGTCTGAAGCTTGGATTTCACAATCATATCATCTATGTATGCCTCGACGTTCCTTCCAATTTGATCAAAGAAGACAGTGTTTATCATTCTTGAAAAGTGGCTGGGGCGTTTTTCAAACCAAACGGCATGATCGTGTAGCAATACATCCCTTGATCAGTGACAAAGGTCGTCTTTTCCTGATCTTTCTTCCACAAAGGAATTTGATGGAAGAAAGAGTAAGCGTTCATGAAGCTCATTAAAGCGTGACCGGCTGTTGAGTCGACCAGGCTATCTATCTTAGGCAACGGATAACTGCCCTTGGGCCATGCCTTGTTCAAATCAGTGTAGTCCACACACATTCGCCAGGTACCATTCGACTTCTTTACTAACACAACGTTTGCAACCCAGTCTGGGAAATAACATTGCCGAATGAACCCTACATCAAGCAACTTTTAAACCTCAGCGGCGGCCGCCTGACTTCTTTCTTCACCATGGTTCCGCTTCTTTTGCCTGACCGGCTTCTTTTTCGGATCCACGGCCAATTTATGTACAATCAGGTCTGGACTGATGCCTGGCATTTCATGAACTTTGAATGCAAAAACATCCTTGAATTCCTTCAAGATTTGGTTAAAATCTTCACCCAGCAGCGCAAGAGCAGTTGTTCCAACTTTGACTATTCGGTCAGGACAGGAATCGTCCAGGATGACATCCGTATGCTCACCAGCCGGCTGAGGGCGGAATTTGTCTGACCGCTCCTCTACCAGTGATTGCTATCTTTTTTCTTTTCTCTCGGCCCCTTGTTGGGCGGCCTTTCCTTTCTTGCCGCCTGCTCCTTGGACAGGCGCATCCTCGTTGATTTGTTCAAGGTCAGTTTTCTTTCCACTTAGACCAGCAGTCGCCACAGTAGGTTTGATATCCGAGAGATAACATTCTCGGGCCGTTTTTTGGTCCCCCCTTAGGGAGCCGACTGTTCCATCATCCTTCTCAAACTTGAGCAACATAAGAGAGGGAATGATCACAGCTTTAGAGTTGTTTAGGGTGGGACGTCCCAAGATCATGTTGTAGGACGACAGTTCTTCAACTACTAAGAACCGGACCACCATGTGACGACCTTCCCCTTTCTCATCCAGACGGATGGGCAGATCCACTCGTCCCACTGGGTGTACAACACCTCCTCCAAACCCTATTAGAGGATGGGATACCGGATGTATGCAGTTAGTTTTGTACTTGAGCTTCGCCAAGCACTTGTTGCTGATGAGGTCAGAGGAAGTGCCGGTATCTAAGAGGATCCGGCAAACCCTTTGGTTGGCTAACTTACATTCAATGACGATGGGGTCATCATGCGGCCCCTTAACACTTCCCAGATCCTTTTCTGTGATGACAATTTCTGGGAATGAACTTTTGGCGGTCCGCCCTTGGTGAACAGAGTTAACATCTAACCGCCTGATATTGTCTTTGTTGCCCCTTATAATGGGGTCGCCTCCTGAGAAGCTGCCAGCTATAGTGTAGACGGCTGCGTCATCATTATCAGAACTGTCAGCCGGCCTGTGATTCTTCTTGGCCGACTGCTTATGCTTGGGGGAAACATTCTTCTTGACTTCTTGACATAGGAGTCAAGGTCGCCTTTTTCAGCTAGGCGGTCCTGGTAGCGCATGAGGCTTATACATTCATTGGTTTCATGAACAATATCCTCGTGAAAATGACAGAACTTATCTTAGTTCCGATTGCTTGTAGAACCCTTTATGGGGGCCGGCTTCTCAATGGTCATCCGACCCTGGATTTCTTTGAGGATAGCTTGGCTATCCTTATTAAACTCATACTTCGGGGAGTATGGTTTAAACTCTTTTTTCTTTTTCTGGGACAGCCGATTAGAGGAGTCGGCCGCCCAGACTTCTTTTCTCTTCTTGTCATCTTTATTGGCCGACTGCTTTGGTCGGCTCTCTTTTTTGTCAGACTTCCTTCCGTCCGACTGCTTTCCAATGTTATAGTGATCAGTCGTCTGTATGTAGGCTTCTGCCTCAATTAATGCTTCTTGGAGTGTAGCAACCCTCTTTCGGACCAAGTCGAACTTGAAGTTCGACCCATCCTTAAGACCTCTAAAAAATCAGTGTAGCCTACCTTATCCGACAACCCTTGAATTTGAATCCTCATCAGGTTAAACCGCCTGATGTAAGAACGGAGTCCCTCCTTCTCACCCTGCTGAATGGTCCCTAAGTCAAGGGTCGTCTTTTTAGCAGGAATGTTCATAGCAAAATTGGAGGTTAACAAGTAGGCAAGTGTCTTGAAATTATTCACACAACCAGTCGGTAGGTTGCCGAACCATTGTTGTGCAATTCCCTTGAGAGTGGCTGGGAAGCACTTGCACCAAGTGGGATCATCCAACCCTTGGAGGTACATTAAATTGGTGAACGCCAGTAGATGATCTTTTAGGTTAGTAGTGCCATCATAGGCGCCTACTAACATATTCTTCACTTTGACTGGCTGGGCGGCCGCAATAATTTCTTTGGAGAAGGCGGACGGCTGTTCTCCAAGTCTAAGCAACCGTAGATGCCAGCCAAATGGTTGGACGTTTCTTGCCGCCTGCCCTCCAAAAAAAGGAGGCTGCAAGAAGTATTGTTGTTGCGGTACGTATGGTACATTCGGTACCGACTGATCTTTATGAGGTCCGGACCGACGGGAGGTACTACTTGTCTAACTCTCATAATTTGATTGAGTATACCTCATGGAGGTATTATGTAAACTATCTTGAAAATCTTAAGTAGAGGCCGACTCTGATAGTCGGTCATTCTTCTTCTGCTCTAGCAACAATCGAGCATCTAAATAAGTTTTCTTTGACCCATCCGCTTGAACATGACGAATATGATTTCTCTTCCCTGGTGAGGGAAAGCGGTACTTTGTTAAGTCAATCACAGGCGGCTCCCACTTCCTAGAATTAGGGTGAGGAGTCGCCTCTCGACCCTGTACAGGTTTCCTTCTTCCATACTGAGAAGGTTTTCTGGCCGACTGTTCCTTTGGTGGAACAAGCGTTCTCTTATTAATAAGCTCTTGGATCTCCCCTTTGAAGCTATTCATGAAGGGGGCAGATCCCTCAGCCGCTTGTTGATGGTCAGGCGGCTGGTCGGCTCGTTCTTTCCTTTTAGAGGGACGAGTACGTCGGGCCCTTAAGGTCCCGTCTAGGGCCGTATGGGTCTCGACCTCAAATTCTGTATCAGTGTCGTGGTCCGACTGGACCACGGGTTCGTTTATGGGACGCTTGTCACATAGAATTGGTACAGACGTTGATGCCATCTCGAAAATACTCTCCCCACAGAGGGCGCCAAAATGTTTCGGGGTTTTCTGATGTCCAGCGGGAGAGTTACAATTCCGGGACTGGGATCCGTGCGCCTGTACTTGCAAAACAACAGAGCCTCCGGTTGGTAGGAGTTTCGCCTCCAACGATCAAGTTAGTACTTGTTTGAGGAGTAATAAATGCGGAAAAGTAAGGGTTGGGTGATCTGGTTCCTCTAGGTGAGGAGTGATCAGTGTGTTTTGGCTTCGCTCGGTGAGAGTAATTAATTCGGAATCTCCCTTAATGAGGATTAATGAATGTATTTATAGCCTTGGCAAGCGTGCCAACCCTAGATTTAGGTAAACCTAGGACTGCTTGGGGTTCTCCCGAAATTTAGGCCTAGGTGGCCGCTTTCCAGGTGGGCTGCTTCATGCGCCATGTGGCGTGTCATGGTTGGTCCATGGTGGATAGATCAACGCCTGACACGTGGCAAGCTTCTATTCGCCCATTTGGAGGACACTTGGCAGAGCCTGAATGGTCCACTTGTCAGATGGTGATTGGTAGGGAAAAATCCCCTAATCAAATATTACAGCTTAATCTTAACTGAACCCTTTGGGTCGAACCCAATCGAACAATCGGTCCGAAACGACGAATTAATCCAAAGGATTTAATGAGTCAGCGGAGTTTTACGAACACAGACGTCAGATATCGAGCCTAGGGCGTCGAGACTAGCTCATCGCAAGCCTAGGCGCACCATGGTGTGCTAGGCGAGGCATATGTTCTAGGCGCACAAGGCAGCCCATCGCACAAGCATAACACCATCGCAGTGCTAGGCACTTGCGTGCGTGTGCGTGTGCATGTGCCTAGGGGTTGTCGCATCATCGCAGCACAAGCACATCACCATCGCATGGCTGCGCATATTCGTGCCTTCGCATGGCACTGCAACGCAGCATGCGTGCCTGGGTGCTAGGCACCATCGCAGGCCCATCGCACAAGCACAACACTATTGCATGGCTACGCTAGTGCGTGTGCGTGTGCGTGGAGGGCATCGCAGCAGCAGCCCGAGCCTCGCTCAGTGCATGTGCATGCAAGCCATCGCAGCATCACAGCACCAAGCTTCGCATGCTTGAGCGTGTGGCTGGCGAGGCGATGCCGAGCATGTGTGGCTCGCTAGCAGCACACATGCTGGGAGTGTGAGGGCCTGGTTGTGCGTGTGCGTGCAGAGCCAGGCAGCCAGCAACACTTACTAGCAGCGCCCAGCGCCTAGCAAGCAGCAGCATAGGCATCACCCAGCAGCAGCACGTAGCGCGCATGGGGCTGGCTGGGCTGATGCTTGCTGCCTTGTGCTGGCTGGCTGGGCTAGCTGGCAGTGCTAGCTGGCATGCTAGCTGGCTGCCAGTCCAGCAGCCCCCTATGCCGATTTTGTCAGGGTGGGGACCAAGGCTTGCAAAGCCTTGGGGAGCAAGGCAATGGTCCCCTCCACCTCTCATGGTCCTCACCTAACTCTCTCTCTCCCCTTGACACTTGTTGCATTGTGATTGATTTGATTATTAATTTATTTTGGAATTAAATTAATTATTAAAATTATTCATTCTCCCACATTAGTTGGGAAATACCAAAGCTTGGGTATTGGGGAAAGAACAACCTTGAGTGGAATTAAAAAGGCAACTCTTGATTTGAGTAAACCTCTGATTCGTAAAACTCATAGTTTTATTTGTCCGGGTCTCGACTAACCTTCGAGACTTAGGACGCTCGGGTCGGGTTCGAGGGTACGATCCCATTGGAGACCTCGTATTTTCGGGGTTCAAGTAAGAGCTCATAGTTGAGCAAAGCACGCGTCAAAGGTATAATCTTTTATCCTTTCCTATGCTTTTAATTATGTTTTGCTTGTTAATTGCATTTATTATGGGGGCGGGTCTGGGCGGGTTTCATTCTGCTTAGTGTGGGTCACTACGAAACCCTACATCGGTACGGAGCCACGCTCCTTTTAATTTTTGCAATTATTCATTAATTGAGGTGTTTTAAAGTGGATTTATTTTCTGGTTTTGCTTTTCTAATTGGATTAGAAGCTCGTTTTAATTAATTTTAAAACTCGTATTTTTTATCGATTTGGCGGTCGAACCCAGATTTTGGTTCAAAAATAGTTATTTTTGGGTGGAATCGACATTCTGAAACAGATTCAACCCTTTTTAGGGCTGTCCAGAAGCCAAATTCGAACCAGAAACCCAAGTTTTTGGGGTTTTATTGTTTTTCAACGAAAATTTTAAATTTTTTTAAGCCTTGATTAATGCAAGCATTACAAGGTTAGATTAAATGCATTATTGCATCCCTAATAACTGCTATTTTAAATATCCTTAAGCATAATTATGGAGTTTTAATTAGTGCTTGAGTTGATATGCTATTTGTCACACAAACATGATTTTTCACAATTATGCAAATAAATTGCATTAATGTGTGAATGTTTGATGTGAATGTGTAATTTTAAATTCCTAAGTGTGTTAAAGATCTAATCTTTAAAGGTTTAAATGATTGGAACTCTAACCCTAAATTCCATATTGAACAAAGTTTGGATTTTTTTTTTTCGTTTTCATTTTGGTTGATTAAAATCTATGAAGTTCAAATACTTGTGAGTAAAATTTTGATTAATCTTCATATTGGAAGATGTATTCTTGGTATTTTACACAAGTATGAAAGTTGGAAAATTTTTATCATTAGATGGTTAATTTATTTTTCCAACTCCCTTTATTTGTCAAATCCATTATTTATTTGCATATTGGCTAAATTAATTATGGACATAGCTATTTCAATTTTAAGCATAAAGAAAGACCTAAAATTGTTTCAAAATAATTTTTTTTTGAATGATTTAGGCTTGTGCACCGTTAAAATTGAATTTAATTAAGTTGGACTTATTTTATTTTCATTTTGCCCTAAATTAATTCTAAAATAAATTTAGATTAATTTTATGTCACACGTAAATCGGGATTAAAATCCAGAGAAATGGCACGCAAATCAAGGCAAAAACACCCAAACGCCATCAAGGCTAGCCGGGCTGCCTAGCAGCTCACATGTGGCTGCCTATGGTGCGCACAGGGGTGTGCCTTGAGGGGTTGTTGTGTGGCATAGGAGTTGCGTGCTGCCGTAGTGATAGGTGCAGGGCAGGGCTGCTGGAATTGCTTGTGCGTGCTGCTGGGCAACGAGGCAGCAAGCCCTAGCCAGCCTGCCATACGCTGCCAGACACCAGCTAGCAAGCTAGCATGCGCAGCATGCATAGCGAGCTGCTAGTGCTGGCTGGCACAACATGCTACGTTGGGCGTGGATGCTGGCACATAGCACAGCAGCCGCAGCACATGGGTTGACTAGCAGCCATGGTGCGCACCCACCAAGCTCTTGTGTTGCCTATTTTGCTTATTTCTAGGCTATGTTATTTTGCGAAAATTTTGCCGTTTAAAATTATTTATGTAATTATTTTAACGAGGTTAGACCTCGGTTTTTCCGGTTTTTGCAAAATTTTGATTTTTGACAAATAATGGGTTATGCCAACTTAATTAATCGGATTTATTAAGTATGGATGCGGAATTTAGTGGGAGCTTAGTTGATTACGTGAGCAATTTGCTTTTAGAAATAATGGATTAAACAACTTTGACTAGTTTTAATTAGGCGCGTTAATCGGATTAACCACCTAAGTTAGTTACTAGTTGTGCGTGTTTAATTATGTATTTCGTAAAATGCATGGGCCATTCACAAATAGTAAATGGGTGAATGAAAGATTGTTTTCAAAACAAGTTATTGAAAAAGGCAACTAGTAGGGCCCGACTAGGATAGAAAATACGGACTGCGTTCCGTTATGTATTTTTGTAAATCTAAATACGGTCTGCGAACCGTTAAGTATTTTTGTACTTTAGATTAATCTTAGTTGTACTAGCTAGTTATTTTATTTTGGCCAAGATGTCTCAAGACGACGTTTCGAGAAGACGAGCCAAGATGAAGACCCTTGAAGATTTGAAGATTTCAAGGGGTCATGCTAGTTGCCAAATGCATCAAATTTATGCTTTATATATATTATTGTTATATATGAATGTTAGATGCATGTCTAGGATTTCATATGTTGCGACGATTAGTTAAGTTCACTTAAATCAAACCAACATAGAAACCCTAGGTCCCTTAAAATATTGAGCTAAAATTTGTCGTTCCAAGAACAACACTTACCGAACTAATGCGCGTATGTGATGGGCTACGCCAAAGCGAGGCATCACTACTTCCCTAGGAACATAAGGTATACTAGGTATACAAGTTGTCTTGGTTAAGCTCAACGATATCAGTAAGGAGTCCTTAGATGTCGTGGAAAAAGAGATAAAAAAAATGTCAAGAATGCATTAGATGCGACACTTTATCAAACCGAGAGTAGCTTAGAGCTATTAGCAATTGGATTGCTTACCTTAAGATATTTAATGTTAAGACAAGTCAAAGCATGCGTAACAATTTCTTGATCTTTGGGATCTCAGATTCATTTTATTCTCGCCCATAAGGGACAATTCATTATTCTGTGGATAAAATGCTCAATAAGATTGAAAATATGCATGAACGCTTTTAAATTTCAACTTATTGATTTTATGAATGGTTTTTCATTTCAAATTCTTTCAATTGTAGAACAATGTCTGCTAGTAACTCTAACAACAACCAAATGTGCCCGGAACTCCCCGAAAAATTGGCATTTTCCCTAAAATTGGTCAACTTCAAGGAATGGGAGGAGGAACTCAGGAGAACTCTCTGGAATTGTTCCTTGGAGTACACTCTTGATACTCCCATTCCAAGCTTCTTTGCCAAGGGGATCATGACCGATGAGGATCATGAAGAATGGTCCTCCAATAGCAAAAGGGTCTCACGACTTATGGCAAATTCCATCCCGGAAGATTGGAAGGAAAGCCTTTCCTCCTACCTTCCGGACATGTTCCTCAAAGCACTTGAGGATGTTGTCAATGTAAGAGTCACCAAAAGTGACAATGGCAACATTGATGGACTCGTGTTTGACTTGACTAGGTCACTCTCAAACATGAAGATAAAGCCACCAAACGTGGGATGTCTTGCTAAGGAAAGGCGTCGGCTTTGGACCAAGGTCTACAATGCCAAATTGAGACCTAGCATGCCCTTCTGACTTCATGTGCTTGGAATGACTAGGCTCTTCAAAAACATGCAGCTTCTCGAAATCCCATTGGAGGATGAGATGGTGGGGCATATCTTGCTTGCTTCGCTTCACTCGAACTATGATGCACTTAGAGTGCATATAGTTGCGGGAAAGGAGACACACTCCTTAATGGAGGTGGTGCAACTACTCAGCCGAGCCACCGCATGTGGAATGACCGAGAGGCCCTTGAGAGCAAGGAGAAGGGAGTTCAAGAAGGTCAAGGCAAAGATGCGTTGCTTCTATTGTGGTGGGCAAGGCCACTACAAAAGAGAATGCAAGCTCTTCCGAGAAGAGGAAGAGAGCAATGGAGCATCTGCCTCAGGTATCTTCCTTAAACATCTGTGAATTAAGCTTATCATAGGTATTAGATACCAAGTATGACTCACTTTATGTTGCCTTTTCAGGGACAAAGTGAGAAGCTTATCAATTGTTGGTGCAAGGACAAGTAGACGACGAAGATGGTCTTTTGGTCGTGCTTGCATGCACCATTTTGTCTATGACATGTAATTAAACTAATCTTAGTTTTCATCATGTTTTTGAACATACCATGATCTATGGTGTTAGACACCTAGTGATTTTGAATGTAAGACTTTGACAATGGTTGTTTCAAAATTGTCTTGCAAATATATGTTCAATGGAAATTGCATGTTTTACATATGATTAGACAAAAGTTGATACCTCTCACTAAGACATCTAAGAATTCACTTTCACCGACAATTTTAGTAGATATGGCTATATCTACTTAATGTCGAATAAATCTGAATCCTTTGAGAAATTCAAAGAATTTCAGAAAGAAGTTGAAAATCAACTTAGCAAGAAAATTAAAGCACTTCGATCAGATCGAGGTGGCGAATATTTGATCCATGAATTCGACGATCACTTGAAAGAAAATGGTATTCTTTCAGAGTTGACACCTCCCGGAACTCCTTAATGGAACGGAGTGTCCGAACGGAGGAATCGGACCTTATTAGACATGGTTCGATCAATGATGGGTCTTAGTGAACTCCCTATCTCTTTCTGGGGACATGCGCTACAAACAGCAACACTAACACTGAATAGAGCTCCGTCAAAAGCTGTTGAAAAGACTCCATATGAATTATGGACTAAGAAACCTCCTAGGTTGTCTTTTCTCAAAATTTGGGGATGCGAAGCATATGTCAAGCGATTCATTTCGGACAAACTTCACCCCAAATCGGATACGTGTTTCTTTGTGGGATATCTAGAAGAAACCAAAGGGTATTAATTCTACAATAAATCCGAGAACAAAGTGTTTGTTGCTCGTGATGGTTTCTTTTTGGAGAAGGATCACCTTTCCAAAATGACAAGTGGGAGGAAAATCGAACTCGACGAAGTTCGAGAGGACGAGCAACAATGTCAACCTGACAAAACTGACAATCTAGATACTTTGGAAGCATCTAAGAAGATTGGTCAGAATCAAACAGACAATGTAAATGCTCAACCGATTACCCTACGTAGGTCGCAACGGCAAAGATCTCAACCAGACAGATACCTCGGTTTCGTCTTAACCGATGATCAGGACATCCTAGTCATGGATGGTGATGAGCCGGCGACATACAAGCAAGCTATGACGAGCCCCGACTCTACAAAATGGCAAGAGGCCATGAAATCCGAGATGGACTCCATGTTAGAAAATCAAGTCTGGGACATGGTGAATTTGCCCAAGGGTTACACACCTATTGGTTGCAAATGGATCTTCAAAGTGAAGACAGACAAGGATGGAAATGTATCAATATACAAAGCTAGACTGGTGGCAAAAGGTTATAGACAAGTCCACGGGATTGACTATGACGAAACTTTTTCACCAGTTGCAATGCTAAAATCCGTCTGGATCATCCTAGCGATTGCTGCATATTACGATTACGAAATATGGCAAATGGATGTCAAAACCGTCTTCCTTAATGGAATTTTGGAAGAAACTGTGTATATGACACAACCAGAAGGTTTTGTCGATTCAGGCAACGCTGGAAAGGTTTGCAAGCAGAAGAAGTCCATTTATGGACTAAAGCAAGCCAACAGAAGTTGGAATCTGCGATTTGATGAAGCCATTAGCAAGTTTGGTTTTATCAAGAATCCAGATGAGTCTTGTGTATACAAGAAGATCAGTGGGAGTGATATTGCATTCCTGGTCCTGTATGTCGATGACATACTTCTCATTGGAAACAACACAAAATTGTTGGAGTCCGTAAAGGGCTGGTTGGGAAAGTGCTTTTCAATGAAGGACTTAGGAGAGGCACAGTACATATTGGGCATCAAGATCTACAGGGATAGATCTAAGAGGATGATTGGATTAAGCCAAGGAAGCTGTTTGGATTCGCAAGTTCATTAGCGAACTTGGTGTTGTACCCTCAATCAAAGGGCCGATAGACCTCTATTGTGATAACAACGGAGCTATCGCTCAGGCCAGGGAGCCGAGAGAACACCATAAGGTCAAACACGTGCAAAGGCGATTTCACATGATAAGGGAATGGAAATCCGAAGGTGAAATCAGAATTTGTAAGATCGACACGGATGATAATGTAGCCGATCCTTTGACTAAACCTTTGCCTCAAGTGAATCACAACAAGCACATTGAGGCAATGGGAATCAAGCATGTTGGAGACTGGCTTTGAAATTCCCTGTACATGTGTTTTAATTAAATAGGATATTTAATGTAAGACACTGTATTAAAACCATTCATTAATGGAGTAATTAATTTTTGTGCAAAATTATCATTCACTTCATTACTATTTAATTGTTGTTTAGAATTAAATAATGAGTCCATTCAATTTACGGAAATATTCAAAACAGGGTATCAAGACCATGTCTTGGATAAAGAAACACCTGTTAAGTGAACATTGAATATTAAATCGAAAAGTGTCCCTAATAGGGGTCATCTAACAGATGGACGATTGATGACCGCCATAGATTAGTGTGTAGTATGATTTACAACACCATTTCTTGTGCTGCGAGGACGTGACGGTCATAAATCATTTGCACAGGTACAGTTTAGAGCTGTACTGGATAAGACCTATGAGAGTACTTTAAGAAAATTTAAATTTTGTCATAAGTACCTTTCTCATTATGACTATCGAAACTTGTTTCCTTCGACCATGAGTACTGTGAAGTTTTCTTGTTTGAGTACTAGACTCTTTGATGTTTCCAAACGTCTGCCGTACCTGGGGATCATAACGGGAACACTCGGGAGACTATGTCCTCTTAGTAAGAAGAACTTACAATACAAGACTGGGATTGTCCCCCTACTAACAATAGGGAAAATGTTTTGTTGTTTACAAGGCCGCTCGAAGAGCGAGACTGTGAAAATGCATGGCCGTGCTCAGATGGATTTTAGAAATCATCTGCTTATTGACAGTAGAACTCGGAGATCGAGAAACACTTCTGAATGTAATAAAGATGACAAATAATCTTACCTTATAGTTCACGAAGAAACATTAAGTGACATAGGAAATAAGCTATACACTGTAAGCACACTTGTCCAGACGGACAAGTGGGAGATTGAAAGGAATGGTGTCCTTCCAACAAGTGTATTGTTCCGATAGAGGGTTCAGAATTATTACGGAGCTAATTCTTTAGTAAGGTCAAGTGATCGGAATGTCTAGGTGGAGGCCGCTTCCGATCAGTAATATCGAGGTACAATTGATTTTACAGCTTAATCTTAACTGAAACCTTCGGGTCGAACCCAATCGAATCACCGATCCGAGACGACAAATTCATCTGAAAGGATTTAATGAGTCGACAGAGTTTTACGAATACAAACGTCGGAAATCGAGCCTAGGGCGTCGAGACCGAGCGTCGCAAAATCACAAAGCGACAAGTACGAACATAGCCGTAACATCACACTAGCCTAGCCATGTGGATGCTAGGCTAGTTCAAGCTAGCATGCACCTAGCATGGCTAGGTGCACCATCACAAGCTCAAGGCGAACCACTGTAGGGTTTCGTAGTGACCCGACACTACGCGGAAGGAAACCCACCAAGACCCGCCCCTTAATTAAAGCAATTAAACAAGCATAATGAACTTAATTAAACAAGTTTAAGAACAAGAATTATACCTTTGACGCGTGCTTCGCTCCCAAAGAGCTCTTACTTCAAAATCCCGAAAAGACGAGATCTTCGACGTATCGTACCCTCGACCCGACCCGAGCGTCCTAAGTCTTGAAGGTTAGTCAAGACCCGGACAAAATAACTATGAGTTTTACGAATCAAAGGTTTACTCTTTTCTTAGAGTTGCCTTTTTAATTCCACTCAAGGTTGTCTCATGCATTGGGTGTGCCAGCTTGGTGTGCTAGCATGCACTGGCCTAGCACGCATCAACCCTAGCACGCTGCGAGCTGCTGGGCGCTGGTGCTGCTAGCCTAGTGCTGCTGCTGCCTAGCACTCCCTCGCACACAATCTCTCGCACAGGCCCTCTCGCATAGGGCCCCTCTCGCACAGCCACCCAGCTAGCATGCGCACACCCAGCCAGCGCACCATGCACACAAGGCCTAGAATGCGTGCTGCTAGCGAGCCACGCATGCTGGGCTTGGTGCTCCTTGCTAGCTTGGTGTGCTAGCATGACCTGGCCTAGCACGCATCAGCCCTAGCAAGCTACGAGCTGCTGGGCGCTGGTGCTACTAGCCTAGTGTTGCTGCTGCCTAGCACTCCCTCGCACACAATCTCTCGCACACGCCCTCTCGCATAGGGCCCCTCTCGCACAGCCACCCAGCTAGCATGCGCACACCCAGCCAGCGCACCATGCACACAAGGCCTAGCATGCGTGCTGCTAGCGAGCCACGCATGCTGGGCTTGGTGCTCCTTGCTAGCATGTTGTGCTTGGTGCTGCCATGCGAAGGCACGCACGCAAGCACACAGCTAGGTGCCTCATTGCGAGGCTGCTAGGCGACGGTGCACACGCACACGCACACACGCATGTGCCTAGCACTGCGATGGTGTTGTGCGTGATGCTAGGGTGTTGCGAGAGCGCCTATGCACACACACGCACACGAGGGTGCTGTGCTTGGTGCGATAGGGCTGCGATGGTGTGAGGCATGCATGCACAAGCCCATGCGCCAGGGCCTAGCACTGCGATGGCTGTGCTTGGTGCGATGGGCTAGCGATAGCACCCATGAGCACCCAGGCACCCTCGCTACCACGCTGCTAGCTGCGATGGGCTGCCTGGTGCTTGTGTGCCTTGCGACAGCTGCCATGCGCACCCAGGCACCCATGCTAGCACGTTGCTGGCTTGCGATGGGCTGCCAGGGCGCGCCTAGGCTGCGATGTTGCCTAGCACACCATGGTGCGCCTAGCACACACATGGCGCCCAGACTTGCTATGAGCTAGCCTAGCCTAGCTATGGCTACGCTCATACTTGTTGCTTGTGATTTTGCGACGCTCGGTCTCGACGCCCTAAGCTCGATTTCCGACGTCTGTATTTGTAAAAATCTGTCGACTCATTAAATCCTTTCGGATTAGTTTGTTGTCTCGGATCGGAGATTCGATTGGGTTCGACCCGAAGGGTTTAGTTAAGAATAAGCTGTAATATCAATTGTACCTCGATATTACTGATCGGAAGCGGCCTCCACCTAGGCATTCCGATCACTTGACCTTACTGAAGAATTAGCTCTGTAATAATTCTGAACCCTCTATCGGAATAATACACTTGTTGGAAGGACACCATTCCTTTCAATCTCCCACTTCTCCTTCCGGACAAGTATGCGTATTGTGTATAGCTCATTTCCTTTGTCGCTTAATGTTTCTTCGTGAACTATAAGGTAAGATTCTTTGTCATCCTTATTACGTTCAGAAGTGTTTCTCGATCTCCGAGTTCGACTGTCAATTAGCAGATGATTTCTAAAATCCATCTGAGCATGGCCATGCATTTTCACAATCTCACTCTTCGAGCGGCCTTTTAAACAACAAAACATTTTCCCTATTGTTAGTAGGGGGACAATCCCAGTCTTGTATTGTAAGTTCTTCTTACTAAGAGGACATGGACTCCCGAGTGTTCCCGTTATGATCCCCAGTTACGGCAGACGTTTGGAAACATCAAAGAGCCTAGTACTCAAACAAGAAAACTTCATAGTACTCACGGTCGGAGGAAATAAGTTCCAATAGTCATAATGAGAAATGTACTTATGACAAAATTTTAAATTTCTTAAAGTACTCTCATAGGTCTTATCCAGTAAAGTTCTAAATTGTACCTGTGCAAATGGTTTATGACTGTCACGTCCTCGCAGCACAAGAAACAGTGCTGTAAATCATACTACACACTAATCTATGGCGGTCATCAATCGTCCATCTGTGAGATGACCTTGATTAGGGATACTTTTCGATTTAATATTCAATGTTCACTTAACAGGTGTTTCTTTATCCAAGACATGGTCTTGATACCCTGTTTTGAATATTTCCGTAAATCGAATGGACTCATTATTTAATTCTAAACAACAATTAAATAGTAATGGAGTGAATGATAATTTTGCACAAAAATTAATTACTCCATTAATGAATGGTTTTAGTACAGTGTCTTACATTAAATCAACCTGTTTAATTAAAACACATGTACAGGGAATTTCAAAGCCAGTCTCCTATGTGCTTGATTCCCATTGCCTCAACGTGTTTGTTGTGTTTCACTTAAGGCAAAGGTTTAGTCAAAGGATCGGCTACATTATCATCTGTGCCGATCTTACAAATTCTGATTTCACCTTCGGATTTCCATTCCCTTATCATGTGAAATCGCCTGTGCACGTATTTGACCTTCTGGTGTTCTCTCGGCTCCCTGGCCTGAGCGATAGCTCCATTATTATCACAATAGAGATCTATCGGCCCCTTGATTGAGGGTACAACACCAAGTTCACTAATGAACTTGCGAATCCAAACAACTTCCTTGGCAGCTTCCGAAGCGGCCAAGTACTCGGCTTCAGTTGTAGAGTCTGCAGTGGTGCTCTGCTTGGCACTCTTTCAGTTGAACACTCCTCCATTCAGACAGAATATATACCCCGACTGCGACTTGAAGTCGTCTCTATCAGTCTGGAAGCTAGCGTCGGTGTAACCTTCAACAACCAGTTCTTTGTGGCCTCCATACACCAGGAATTTATCCTTGTTCCTTTTCAGGTACTTAAGGATTTTCTTGGCCGCAGTCCAATGCGCCTCTCCTGGGTTCGATTGGTATCGACTCGTTGCACTCAGGGCATACGATACATCCGACCTTGTACATATCATGGCATACATGATCGATCCGATTAGCGAAGCATATGGGATCTGATTCATTCTTTCTCGCTCAGCAGGTGTCTGTGGACACTGTTTCTTGCTGAGAGTTATGCCATGGGACATGGGTAAATGCCCTCTTTTGGCATTTTCGATGTTGAATCGAGCCAGTACCTTATCAATGTAAGTACATTGGCTTAATCAAATCATCCTCTTAGATCTATCCCTGTAGATCTTGATGCCCAATATGTACTGTGCCTCTCCTAAGTCCTTCATTGAAAAGCACTTTCCCAACCAGCCCTTTACGGACTCCAATAATTTTGTGCTATTTCCAATGAGCAGTATGTCATCGACATACAGGACTAGGAATGCAATATCACTCCCACTGACCTTCTTGTATACTCAAGACTCATCTGGATTTTTGATAAAACCAAACTAGCTGATGGCTTCATCAAATCGCAGATTCCAACTTCTGCTGGCTTGCTTTAGTCCATAAATGGATTTCTTCAGCTTGCAAACCTTTCTAGCGTTGCCTGGTTCGACAAAACCTTCTGACTGTGTCATATACACAGTTTCTTCCAAAATCCCATTACGGAAGGCGGTCTTGACATCCATTTGCCATATTTCGTAATCGTAATATGCAGCAATCGCTAAGATGATCCGGACGGACTTTAGCATTGCAACTTGTGAAAAAGTTTCATCATAGTCAATCCCGTGGACTTGTCTATAACCTTTTGCCACCAGTCTAGCTTTGTATATCGATACATTACCATCTTTTTCTGTCTTCACTTTGAAGATTCATTTGCATCCAATGGGTGTATAACCCTCGGGCAAATTCACCAAGTCCCAGACTTGATTTTCAAACATGGAGTCCATCTCGGATTTCATGGCCTCTTGCCATTTTGCAGAGTCGGGGCTCGTCATAGCTTGCTTGTATGTCGCCGGCTCATCACCATCCATAACTAGGATGTCCTGATCATCAGTTAAGACGATACCGAGGTATCTGTCTGGTTGAGATCTTTGTCGTTGCGACCTACGTAGGGTAATCGGTTGAGAATTTACATTGTCTGTTTGACTCTGACCAATCTTCTCAGATGCTTCCAAAGTATCTAGATTGTCAGTTTTATCAGGTTGACATTATTGCTCGTCCTCTCGAACTTCGTCGAGTTCGATTTTCCTCCCACTTGTCATTTTGGAAAGGTGATCCTTCTCCAAAAAGACACCATCACGAGCAACAAACACTTTGTTCTCGGATTTATTGTAGAAGTAATACCCTTTGGTTTCTTTTGGATAACCCACAAAGAAACACTTATCCGATTTGAGGTGAAGTTTGTCCGAAATTAATCGCTTGACATATGCTTCGCATCCCCAAATCTTGAGAAAAGATAACCTAGGAGGTTTCTTAGTCCATAATTCATATGGAGTCTTTTCAACAGCTTTTGACGGAGCTCTATTCAGTGTTAGTGCTGTTGTTTGTAGCGCATGTCCCCGGAACGAGATAGGGAGTTCACTAAGACCCATCATTGATCGAACCATGTCTAACAAGGTCCGATTCCTCCGTTCGGACACTCCTTTCCATTGAGGAGTTTTGGGAGGTGTCAACTCTGAAAGAATGCCACATTCTTTCAAGTGATTGTCAAATTCATGGCTCAAATATTCGCCACCTCGATCCGATCGAAGTGCTTTAATTTTCTTGCCAAGTTGATTTTCAACTTCTTTATGAAATTCTTTGAACTTTTCAAAGGTTTCAGATTTATTTGAAATTAAGTAGATATAGCCATATCTACTATAATCGTCGGTGAAGGTGATGAAATAGCGGTAACCTTGCCTTGCGGGTGTGCTCATAGGTCCACATACATACGTATGTATTAGACCTAATAAGTCACTTGCCCTTTCTCCCAACTTGGAGAATGGTTGTTTGATCATCTTGCCTAATAAGCATCCTTCGCAATTTTCAAACGACTCTAAGTCGAATGAGTCAAGAACACCTTCTTGAAGAAGTTTCTTGATGCGTTTGATGTTATTGTGGCCAAGACGACAATGCCACAAGTAGGTTTGATTCGACTCGATGGTCTTAGCTTAGTGGTATCAACTTTTGTCTAATCATATGTAAAACATGCAATTTAATTGATCATATATTTGTAAGACAAACTTGAAACAACCATTGTCAAAAGTCTTACATTTGATATTCCTAGGTGTCCAACACCATGGATCATAATATGTTCTAAGCATGAAGAAAACTAGAAATAGTTTAATTACATGTCATAGACAAAATAGTGCATGCAAGCACGACCGAAAAACCATCTTCGTCGTCTTTTTGTCCATGCACCAACACTTGATAAGCTTCTCACTTGGTCCCTGAAAAGGCAACATTAAGTGAGTCATACTTGGTATCCAATACCTTATGATAAGCTTAATCCACAAGTGTTAAGGAAGATACCTGAGGTGGTCGGAGTGATTCCCTCTTCCTTGATGAGCATGCATTCCCTCTTGTAATGGCCTTGCATGCCACAATGGAAGCATCTCATCTTTTCCTTGACCTTCTTGAACTCCTTCTTCTTCGCTCTCAAGAGCCTTTTGGTCATTCCATAGGCAGTGGCTTGGCTAAGTAGTTGCACCACCTCCTTGAGGGAGTGTGTCTCCTTTCCCGCAGCGATATGCACTCTAAGTGCATCATAGCCCGAGTGGAGTAAAGCAAGCAAGATATGCCCCGCCATCTCATCTTCCAATGGAATTCCGAGAAGCTGCATGTGCTTGAAGAGCCTAGTCATACCAAGCACATGAGGTCGGAGGGGCATCCCGGGTCTCAATTTAGCATTGTAGACCTTGGTCCAAAGCCGTCGCCTTTCCTTAGCAAGACATCCAACGTTTGGTGGCTTAATCCTCATGTTTGAAATGACCTAGTCAAGTCAAACACGAGTCCATCAAAGTTGCCATTGTCACTCTTGGTGACTCTTACATTGACAACGTCCTCAAGTGCTTTGAGGAACATGTCCGGAAGGTAGGAGGAAAGAGTTTCCTTCCAGTCTTCCGGGATGGAATTTGCCATGAGTCGTGAGACCCTTTTGCAATTGGAAGACCATTCTTCATGAGCCTCGTTGGTCATGATCCCTTTGGCAAAGAAGCTTGGAATGGGAGTATTAGGAGTATACTCCAAGGAACAATTCCGGAGATTTCTCCTGAGTTCCTCCTCCCATTCCTTAAAGTTGACCAAGTTTAAGGGAATGGCCAACTTTTCGGGGAGTTCCGGGCATATACGGTTGTTGTTCGAGTTACTTGCAGACATGATTTCTACAATTGAAAGAATTTGAAGTGAAAAACCATTCATACATCAATAAGTTGAAATTTAAAGCGTTCATGCACTTATTCACACTTATTGAACATTTTATCCACGCATTTTAAGATTGTCCCTTATGGGCGAGAATAAAATGATTCCGAGATCCCAAAGATCAAGAAATGGTTAAGCATGCTTTGGCTTGTCTTAACCATTAAATATCTTAAGGTAAGCAATCCAATTGCTAATAGCTCCAAGCTACTCTCGGTTTGATAAAATGTCGCATCTAATGCATACTTGAAATTTTATCTCTTTTGCCACGACATCTAAGGACTCCTTACTGATATCGTTGAGCTTAACCAAGACAACTTGTATACCTAGTATACCTTACGTTCCTAGGAAAGTAGTGATGCCTCGCTTTGGCGTAATCCATCACATACGCGCATTAGTTCAGTAAGTGTTGTTCTTGGAATGGCAAATTTTAGCTCAATATTATTAAGGGACCTAGGGTTTCTATGTTGGTTGATTTAAGTGAACTTAACTAATCATCGCGACATTATAGAAATCCTAGACATGCATCTAGCAATCATATATATATAACAATATATAAGGCATAAAAATAGATGCATTTGGCAACTAGCATGACCCCTTGAAATCTTCAATGGGTCTTGATCATGGCTCGTCTTCGTCGAAACGCCGTCTTGAGACATCTTGGCCAAAAATGAAATAAAAGATGCTAGCTAGAACGACTAAGATTAATCTAATTAGTACAAAAAAATACTTAACGGTTCGCAGACCGTATTTAGATTTACAAAAATACATAACGGAACGCACTCCGTATTTTCTATCCTAGTCGGGCCCCACTAGTTGCCATTTTCAAAGAACCTGTTTTGAAAGCAATCTTTCATTCATCCGTTCACTATTTGTGAACGGCCCATGCAATTTTACGAAATACATAATTAGACACGCAAAACTAGTAACTAACTTAGGTCGTTAATCCAATTAACGCGCCTAATTAAAACTAGTCAAAGTGGTTTAATTCATTATTTCTAAACGCAAAATGCTAACGCATTTAATTAAGCTCCCACTAAATTCCGCATTCGTACTAAATTAATCCGATTAATTAAGTCGGCATAACCCATATTTTGTCAAAATTTTGCAAAATCGAAAATCGAGGTTTTTAGCCTTGTTAAAAAAATTAATTAAAATTATTAACACGGGAAAAATCACAAAATCATAGCTCAACCTTAAGCAAAGAGGGCATCATCCTATGATGCATGGCGCACCATGGCTGCTAGGCAGCCCATGGCCCCTGCGCCATGGTGCGTGGTGCTGGCAGCTAGCAAGTGCGCCTAGCACAGCCTGCCTAGCTAGCTAGCACCAGCAGCATGCTACGCATGCTAGCAGCTTTCTGGCACAAGCATCAGGGGGCTGGCTGGCTGGGGCTTGCTGCCTCGCTGCCCAGCAGCCGCACAAGCGTACCAGCAGCCTAAGGCCCCTATGCACCAGCACATGCACCACACAGCAGCCCCTCCTCGCCACACAACCACGTACCAAGCGATGCACAACCATATGCGCACCATAGGCAGCCTACATGTGGGCTGCTAGGCAGCCCGGCTAGCCTTGGTGACGCTTGCGGTTTTGCATCGTTTTGCGTGCATTTTACTTGGAATTTAATTCCGATTTGTGTGTGACAATAATCAATTCTAAATCAAATTTTAGAATTAATTTTAAGGGAAAAATAAAATAAAACAAATATTAAGTCTAACTTAAACAATTTATTTTATTAGTGCACAAGCCTAAATTTATCCAAAAATTTCAATTTTGAACAAAATTAGGTCAAACTTTATGCTTAAAATAAAATGAGCTATGTCCAAAATTAATCTTGCCAATATGCAAATTAATAATGGATTTGACAAAAGGGAGTTGGAAAAATAAATTAACCATCCAATGATAACAATTTTCCAACTTGCATACTTGTGTAAAATACCAAGATTACATCTTCCAATATGAAGATTAATCAAATTTTACTCACAAGTAATTGAACTTAATGGATTTTAATCAACCAAAATATGAAAAAATCCAAACTTTGTTCAACATGGAATTTAGGGTTAGGGTTCCAATCATTTAAACATTTAAAGATTAGAACTTTAACATTACTTGGGAACTTAAAATACAAAATCACAACAAGTTTTCACACCTTATTGCAATTTTATTTGCAAAATTGTGAAAAACAAGTTTATGTGATAACGTGGTATATAAACTTAAGCACTAATAAACACTCCATTATTATGCTCAAGGATATTTTAAAACCAGTAGATTAGTGATGCAAATGTGCATTTAATCTAACCTTGTAATGCTTGCATTAATCAACGCTTAAAAAGAATTAAAACTTTCGTTGAAAAACGAAAAACCCCAGAAAGATTGGGTTTCTGGTTCAAATTTGGCTTCTGGACTATCCTAAAAGGGTTGAAACAGTTCCAGAATGTCGATTCCACCCAAAAATCACTATTTTTGAGCTAAAATCTGGGTTCGACAGCCAAATCGAAAATAAAATCGAGTTTTAAAATTAATTAAAACGAGCATCTAATCTAATTAGATGAACATGAACCAGAAAATTAAATTCTTTTAAAACATCTTAATTAAACAATAATTGCAAAAATTAAAAGGAGCGTGGCTTTGATACCACTGTAGGGTTTCGTAGTGACCCGACACTACACTGAAGGAAACCCACCAAGATCCGCCCCCTAATTAAAGCAATTAAACAACCATAATGAACTTAATTTAACAAGATTAAGAACAAGAATTATACCTTTGACGCGTGCTTCGCTCCCAAAGAGCTCTTACTTCAAAATCCCGAAAAGACGAGATCTCCGACGGATCGTACCCTTAACCCGACCCGAGCGTCCTAAGTCTTGAAGGTTAGTCAAGACCCGGACAAAAAAACTATGAGTATTACGAATCAAAAGTTTACTCTTTTCTTAGAGTTGCCTTTTTAATTCCACTCAAGGTTGTCTCAATTCCCAATACCAAGCTTGGTATTTACAGGGAAATGATCCCTTGATTTTTCATCCTCCACCAATGTGGGAGAATGTATATTTTGCCAATTAATTTATTTCTAAAATAAATTAATAAACAAAACTAATCACAATGCAACAAGTGTCAAATAGAGAGAGAAGGTTAGGTGAGGACCATGAATGGGTGGGGGGACCATTGCCTTGCTCCTCAAGGCCTTGCCCAAGCTTGGTCCCCACCCCTCACCTAAACCGGCATCTCATGGGCTGCTGGGCTGGCAGCCTGACTTGGCTGCCAAGGCTGCCAAGGCTGCCAGCTGGAGCCTAGCATCAAGGCTGGGCAGCCAGCCAGCTTGGTGTGCTAGCAAGCAGTGCTAGCATGCACTAGCCTAGCACACATAAACCCTAGCACGCTGCGAGCTGCTGGGCGCTGGTGCTGCTAGCCTAGTGCTGCTGCTGCCTAGCACTCCCTCGCACACAATCTCTCGCACAGGCCCTCTCGCATAGGGCCCCTCTCGCACAGCCACCCAGCTAGCATGCGCACACCCAGCCAGCGCACCATGCATGCAAGGCCTAGCATGCGTGCTGCTAGCGAGCCACGCATGCTGGGCTTGGTGCTCCTTGCTAGCATGTTGTGCTTGGTGCTGCCATGCGAAGGCACGCACGCAAGCACACAGCTAGGTGCCTCATTGCGAGGCTGCTAGGCGACGGTGCACACGCACATGCACACACGCATGTGCCTAGCACTGCGATGGTGTTGTGCGTGATGCTAGGGTGTTGTGAGAGCGCCTATGCACACACACGCACACGAGGGTGCTGTGCTTGGTGCGATAGGGCTGCGATGGTGTGAGGCATGCATGCACAAGCCCATGCGCCAGTGCCTAGCACTGCGATAGCTGTGCTTGGTGCGATGGGCTAGCGATAGCACCCATGAGCACCCAGGCACCCTCGCTAGCACGCTGCTAGCTGCAATGGGCTGCCTGGTGCTTGTGTGCCTTGCAACAGCTGCCATGCGCACCCATGCTAGCACGTTGCTGGCTTGCGATGGGCTGCCAGGGCGCGCCTAGGCTGCGATGGTGCCTAGCACACCATGGTGCGCCTAGCACACACATGGTGCGCCCAGGCTTGCTATGAGCTAGCCTGGCCTAGCTATGGCTACGCTCATACTTGTTGCTTGTGATTTTGCGACGCTCGGTCTCGACGCCCTAGGCTCGATTTCCAACATCTGTATTCGTAAAACTCTGTCGACTCATTAAATCCTTTCGGATTAGTTCGTCGTCTCGGATCGGTGATTCGATTGGGTTCGACCCGAAGGGTTCAGTTAAGATTAAGCTGTAATATTAATTGTACCTCGATAACTGATCGGAAACGACCTCCACCTAGGCATTCCGATCACTTGACCTTACTGAAGAATTAGCTCTGTAAGAATTCTGAACCCTCTATCGGAATAATACACTTGTTGGAAGGACACCATTCCTTTCATCATTTACTCTCATATCATTTCACAACTATTTCTCTTTTATTCGTACTTTCAGCTTCTTCTCTCTCTATTTCCTTCACTCTAAACTTTGCAATTTCGCTCGGGTGCCACTCGCCGCAAGCTTGCCGTGAATTTTTCTCTGGTTGCCCCCTGTTTGTTGCTCGTTCATCAAAAAGGTACCGTCTTTTACCTATTCCTTTGCCATTATCATACTTCCTTCGCTGAATTTAGTTTATTCTTTCGCAAAGATTGTTCCTTTTTTATTTATATGTTGTTAATTTGTTTCTGTACACTTCCTCTTTGTTCAAAGATTGATTCTTGTCTTGTTGTTGTTTTAATTTTTTTTCCCTTGCACATATTTGTACTGTTTCATTAATTAATTTTCTCTTCTGTCGCTCCTTTTTCTTTTTCCTTTCTTCTTGTTTCGTTTCCTTATTGGAAATTGTTTTTCTTTCCCTGTTTTCCAAGTTTAGATCTTTTTTCTAGTCATGTCGGACGCTTCTGGTAGTCAAAATGATTTCGCCCGTTCTTACGGTGATGATGGCGAGTCTGAGTCTGCTTCTTCCTCCAAGTTGACTCGTTCAGATGAGCCATCTAGGACATCTGACCCTTTTCTTCTCCCATTTCCTATTCTCCCCTTCAAGTTATCTTTCCTCCTCCCCGTAATACTTCATCGGGGACTGAGTCTACCGCTGGCGCTTCTGCTTATTTTGCTGAGACCAGCAGCGGACGTTCTGGCCCTAGCGCGTTCCGCCCCTATCTTCGTGGTAGGGTGCGCAGCGACACTTTTGACCCTTATTGCGAGATGGTCTTGATGACCAGGGAGGTTGCGTTGCCTCACCTACTGCGTCTGCAGCTGCGGGCTGCCCGCCATGCGCGACTAGCAACGGAGGTTAGAGCTAACCCTCCTATCGATGCCCCTAAAAGTCTATTTCCTGATATGTTTCCCTTACGTGAATTTGCTTGGCTGGATTATATATCTAATGTGCACCGTTTTGATCTTTATGTAGAGCGCAACTCATCTTCTACCGATATGCCAATGGCTGCCCGCCAACCTCCCTCCCCTGCACTTGCTAGCTTCCAGCACCACGCACCATGGCACAGGGGCCATGGGCTGCCTAGCAGCCATGGTGCGCCATGCATCATAGGATCATGCCCTTTTTGTTTAGTACTTGAGCTATGATTTTGCGATTTTTCGTGTTAATAATTTTGATTAATTATTTTAACGAGGCTAAAACCTCGATTTTCGATTTTGCAAAATTTTGACAAATTACGGGTTATGCCGACTTAATTAATCGGATTAATTAAGTACGGATGCGGAATTTAGGGGAAGTTAGTTACTAGTTTTGCGTGTTTAATTATGTATTTCGTAAAATTGCATGGGCCGTTCACAAATAGTGAACGGGTGAATGAAAGATTTCTTTCAAAACAGGTTCTTTGAAAATGGCGACTAGTGGGGCTCGAGTAGGATAGAAAATACGGACTGCGTTCCGTTATGTATTTTTGTAAATCTAAATACGGTCTGCAAACCGTTAAGTATATTTGTACTAATTAGATTAATCTTAGTCATTCTAGCTAGCTTCTTTTATTTCATTTTGGCCAAGATGTCTCAAGACGGCGTTTTGATGAAGAGGAGCCAAGATGAAGACCCATGGAAATTGAAGATTTCAAGGGGTCATGCTAGTTGCCAAATGCATCTATTTTATGCCTTATATATTGTTATATATGATTGCTAGATGCATGTCTAGGATTTCTATTATGTTGCGACAATTAGTTATGTTCACTTAAATCAACCAACATAGAAACCCTAGGTCCCTTAATATTATTGAGCTAAAATTTGCCGTTCCAAGAACAACACTTACCGAACTAATGCGCGTACGTGATGGATTACGCCAAAGCGAGGCATCACTACTTCCCTAGGAACGTAAGGTATACTAGGTATACAAGTTGTCTTGGTTAAGCTCAACGATATCAGTAAGGAGTCCTTAGATGTCGTGACAAAAGAGATAAAATGTCGAGTATGCATTAGATGCGACATTTTATCAAACCGAGGGTAGCTTGGAGCTATTAGCAATTGGATTTCTTACCTTAAGATATTTAATGATTAAGACAAGCCAAAGCATGCTTAACCATTTCTTGATCTTTGGGATCTCGGAATCATTTTATTCTCGCCCATAAGGGACAATCTTAAAATGCGTGGATAAAATGTTCAAAAAGTTTGAATACGTGCATGAACACTTTAAATTTCAACTTATTGATATATGAATGGTTTTTCACTTCAAATTCTTTCTATTGTAGAAATCATGTCTGCAAGTAACTCAAACAACAACCAATTCTCTTTGCGCTCAATTCTCGACAAGGAGAAGTTGAGCGGCCAAACTTTCTTGATTGGCAAAGAAATCTCCGCATTGTACTAATGCAAGAGCAAAAGGAATACGTCCTTGATGAGGAAATGCCCGACGCTCCCAATGAAGAGGTCACTCAGGTTGCCCTTAACCGATGGCATAGTGCTAATCGGGATGTCAAATGCATCATGTTGGCCACAATGTCTCCGGACCTTCAAAAGACTTTCTTTGAAAAGGAAACAGATTTTGAGATCATTTCGGAGCTTCAGAATATGTTCCAAGAGCAGGCCCGAACTGAAAGGTTCGGAACCCACAGGCAGATCCTTGAGAGCAAGCTCAAGAAAGGAGAGCCAGCCAGCCCGCATGTTCTCAAAATGATTAGATTATTTGAAAAAATGGAAAGGCTTGATGCTGGGTATTCAACCGAAATGGCAATTGACATCATTCTCCACTCCCTTCACAAAGGCTATAATCAGTTCAAGATGAACTATAACATGCATAGTATGGAGAAAACCCTCACCGAGCTTCATGGTATGTTGAAGCAAGCCGAGCAAACCCTCAAGGATGAGGGCAAGCATGACATGCTCATGGTGAGGAAGGGCAAGCCATTCAAACGTGCGGGCAAAAAGAAGAGCTTTAAAGGGAAAAAGAAGAAATTCTCGCCTAAGTTAAAGTTTGCCAAGGGCAATAAGGACAAGAAGGCAGCTTCTTCTAAATCTGATTCCGAATGTTTCTACTGTAAAAAGCAGGGACATTGGAAACGGGACTGCCTCAAATTCAAGGAAGATAAGAAGAACGACAACGTTGCTTCTTCATCAGGTATTTTTGTTATAGACTTAAACTTCGCTAGCAAAACATAATGGGTATTAGATACCGGATGTGGCTCACACCTTTGTTCCAATGCTCAGGGACTAAGGATAAGTAGGAGGCTAGAGAAGGGAGAGGTCGAGCTTCGGGTCGGCAATGGAGCAAGAATGTCTGCCATCTCCGTTGGATTTCTCAGTTTGTCTTTGCCCACTGGGCTTGTTCTAGAACTTGAAAACTGTTATCATGTTCCTAGAGTGACCAAAAACATTATTTCAATATCGGCGTTGGACGCCAAAGGATTCGAATTTCGAATCAAAAACAATAGTTGTTTTATATATTTTGATAATGTTTTAAATGGAAAGGAACATTCAGAAAATGGTCTTTATGTGCTGTCACTAGACAAACAGGTCTATAACATCGAGAATACTGCCAAAAGGGCTAAGACCATCGAGTCGAATCAAACCTACTTGTGGCATTGTCGTCTTGGCCATATTAATATCAAACGCATCAAGAAACTTCTTCAAGAAGGTGTTCTTGACTCATTCGACTTAGAGTCGTTTGAAAATTGCGAAGGATGCTTGTTAGGCAAGATAGATAAAACAACCATTCTCCAAGTTGGGAGAAAGGGCAAGTGACTTATTAGGTCTAATACACACGGATGTATGCGGACCAATGAGCACACCCGCAAGGCAAGGTTACCGATATTTCATCACTTTCACCGACGATTATAGTAGATATGGCTATATCTACTTAATGTCGAATAAATTTGAATCCTTTGAGAAATTCAAAGAATTTCAAAAAGAAGTTGAAAATCAACTTGGCAAGAAAATTAAAGCACTTCGATCGGATCGAGGTGGCGATATTTGAGCCATGAATTCGACGATCACTTGAAAGAACATGGCATTCTTTCAGAGTTGACACCTCCCGGAACTCCTCAATGGAACGGAGTGTCCGAACGGAGGAATCGGACCTTGTTAGACATGGTTTGGTCAATGATGGGTCTTAGTAAACTCCCTATCTCGTTCTGGGGACATGCGCTACAAACAGCAGCACTAACACTGAATAGAGCTCCGTCAAAAGCTGTTGAAAAGACTCCATATGAATTATGGACTAAGAAACCTCCTAGGTTGTCTTTTCTCAAGATTTGGGGATGCGAAGCATATGTCAAGCAATTAATTTCGGACAAACTTCACCCCAAATCGGATAAGTGTTTCTTTGTGGGATATCCAAAAGAAACCAAAGGGTATTACTTCTACAATAAATCCGAGAACAAAGTGTTTGTTGCTCGTGATGGTGTCTTTTTGGAGAAGGATCGCCTTTCTAAAATGACAAGTGGGAGGAAAATCGAACTCGACGAAGTTCGAGAGGACGAGCAACAATGTCAACCTGACAAAACTGACAATCTAGATACTTTGGAAGCATCTAAGAAGATTGGTCAGAATCAAACAGACAATGTAAATGCTCAACCGATTACCCTACGTAGGTCGCAACGGCAAAGATCTCAACCGGATAGATACCTCGGTATCGTCTTAACCGATGATCAGGACATCCTAGTCATGGATGGTGATGAGCCGGCGACATACAAGCAAGCTATGACGAGCCCCGACTCTGCAAAATGGAAAGAGGCCATGAAATCCGAGATGGACTCCATGTTTGAAAATCAAGTCTGGGACTTGGTGAATTTGCCCAAGGGTTACACACCCATTGGTTGCAAATGGATCTTCAAAGTGAAGACAGACAAGGATGGAAATGTATCAATATACAAAGCGAGACTGGTGGAAAAAGGTTATAGACAAGTCCACAGGATTGACTATGACGAAACTTTTTCACCAGTTGCAATGCTAAAATCCGTCCAGATCATCCTAGCGATTGTTGCATATTATGATTACGAAATATGGCAAATGGATGTCAAAACCGCCTTCCTTAATGGGATTTTGGAAGAAACTGTGTATATGACACGGCCAGAAGGTTTTGTCGATTCAGACAACGCTGGAAAGGTTTGCAAGCTGTAGAAGTCTATTTATGGACTAAAGCAAGCCAGGAGAAGTTGGAATCTGCGATTTGATGAAGCCATTAGCAAGTTTGGTTTTATCAAGAATCCAGATGAGTCTTGTGTATACAAGAAGGTTAGTGGGAGTGATATTGCATTCCTATTCCTGTATGTCGATGACATACTGCTCATTGGAAACAGCACAAAATTGTTGGAGTCCGTAAAGGGCTGGTTGGGAAAGTGCTTCTCAATGAAGGACTTAGGAGAGGCACAGTACATATTGGGCATCAAGATCTACAGGGATAGATCTAAGAGGATGATTGGATTAAGCCAGAGTACTTACATTGATAAGGTACTGGCTTGATTCAACATGGAAAATGCCAAAAGAGGGCATTTACCTATGTCCCATGGCATAACTCTCAGCCAGAAACAATGTCCACAGACACCTGTTGAGCGAGAGAGAATGAATCAGATCCCATATGCTTCGCTAATCGGATCGATCATGTATGTCATGATATGTACAAGGCCAGATGTATCGTATGCCCTAAGTGCAACGAGTCGATACCAATCAAACCCAGGAGAGGTGCATTGAACTGCGGCCAAGAACATCCTTAAGTACCTGAAAAGGAACAAGGATAAATTCCTGGTGTACGGAGGCCACAAAGAACTGGTTGTTGAAGGTTACACCGACGCTAGCTTCCAGACTGACAGAGACGACTTCAAGTCACAGTCGGGGTATATATTCTGTCTGAATGGAGGAGCGTTTAGCTGGAAGAGTGCCAAGCAAAGCACCACTGTAGACTCTACAACTGAAGCCGAGTATTTGGCCGCTTTGGAAGCTGCCAAGGAAGCTGTTTGGATTCGCAAGTTCATTAGTGAAATTGGTGTTGTACCCTCAATCAAGGGGCCGATATACCTCTATTGTGATAACAACGGAGCTATCGCTCAGGCCAGGGAGCCGAGAGAACACCAGAAGGTCAAACACGTGCAAAGGCGATTTCACATGATAAGGGAATGGAAATCCAAAGGTGAAATCAGAATTTGTAAGATCGGCACAGATGATAATGTAGCCGATCCTTTGACTAAACCTTTGCCTCAAGTGAAACACAACAAGCACATTGAGACAATGGGAATCAAGCATGTTTGAGACTGGCTTTGAAATTCCCTGTACAAGTGTTTTAATTAAATAGGATATTTAATGTAAGACACTATATTAAAATCATTCATTAATGGAGTAGTTAATTTTGTGCAAAATTATCATTCACTCCATTACTATTTAATTGTGGTTTAGAATTAAATAATGCGTCCATTCGATTTACGAAAATATTTAAAACAGGGTATCAAGACCATGTCTTGGATAAAGAAACACCTGTTAAGTGAATATTGAATATTAAATCGAAAAGTATCCCTAATCGAGGTCACCTAACAGATGGACGATTGATGACCGCCATAGATTAGTGTGTAGTATGATTTACAGCACCGTTTCTTGTGCTGCGAGGACGTGACAGTCATAAATCATTTGCACAGGTACAGTTTAGACCTGTACTGGATAATACCTATGAGAGTACTTTAAGAAAATTTAAAATTTTTCATAATTACATTTCTCATTATGACTATCGGAACTTATTTCCTCCGACAATGAGTACTCTGAAGTTTTCTTGTTTGAGTACTAGACTCTTTGATGTTTCCAAACGTCTGCCATAACTGGGGATCATAACGGGAACACTCAGGAGTCTATGTCCTCTTAGTAAGAAGAACTTACAATACAAGACTGGGATTGTCCCCTTACTAACAATAGGGAAAATGTTTTGTTGTTTACAAGGCTGCTCGAAGAGTGAGACTGTGAAAATGCATGGCCGTGCTCAGATGGATTTTAGAAATCATTTGCTTATTGACAGTCGAACTCGGAGATCGAGAAACACTTCTGAACGTAATAAGGATGACAAAGAATCTTACCTTATAGTTCACGAAGAAACATTAAGTGACATAGGAAATGAGCTATACACAATATGCACACTTGTCCGGAATGACAAGTGGGAGATTGAAAGGAATAGTGTCCTTCCAACAAGTGTATTCTTCCGATAGAGGGTTCAGAATTATTACAGAGCTAATTCTTCAGTAAGGTCGAGTGATCGAAATGCCTAGGTGAAGGCCGCTTCCGATCAGTAATATCAAGGTACAATTGATATTACAGCTTAATCTTAATTGAACCCTTCGGGTCCAACCCAATCGAATCACCAATCCGAGACGACGAATTAATCCGAAAGGATTTGATGAGTCGACAGAGTTTTACGAATACAGAAGTTGGAAATCGAGCCTAGGGCGTCGAGACCGAGCGTCGCAAAATCACAATCGACAAGTATGAGCGTAGCCATAGCTAGGCTAGGCTAGCTCAACGTAATCCTAGGCGCACCATGTGTGTGCTAGGCGCACCATGGTGTGCTAGGCACTATCGCAGCCTAGGCGCGCCCTGGCAGCCCATCGCAAGCTAGCAGCTTGCTAGCATGGGTGCCTGGGTGCGCATGGCAGCCATCCCAAGCCCCTCAAGCACCAGGCATCCCATTGCAAGCTAGCAGCATGCTAGCGTGGGTGCCTGGGTGCATATGGCACCTATTGCCAGCAATGGGCGCACCAGGCGCACCATCGCAAGCCCTGTGCTGTGTGCGTGCGTGCCTGGCATGGCAGCACCATCGCAGGCACCAGGCGCACCATGGCAAGCACTGGGTGCTGCGTGCGTGCGTGCCTGGCATGACAACACCATCACAAGCACCAAGTGCTAGCATGGTTGCCTGCCTGGCAATGGCGCACCATGTGCGTGGTGGCTTGTGTGCTAGTGTTCGCATGGCAGCACCGAGCATCGCACCACATGCGAGGGCCTGGGCGCCAGCGTGGTTCTAGGCCTCGCACAGCAGCCAAGCATCACCACGCATCAAGACTGGCGCATGATGTGTGGGTAGTGCGAAGGAGGCTGCGAGGTGTGTGTGCGCATGGTGCGAGGGACAATGCGGCCAGCATGCGTGGCTCGCTAGCAGCACGCATGCTGGGTGTGCTAGCGATGATGCGCGAGGAGTGTGCGTATGTGCGTGGGGCTGTTGGGGGCCAGTGCCAGCACTAGGTGCTAGCAGCGCCCAGCGCCAGCACGTAGCACCAGCATAGCCCAGCAGCAGCGTGCACTGGCTGGCTGGCTGGGTGTTGGGCAGCAAGGCTACGCTAGCTGGCAGCCCCAGCTGGCACACTAGCTGGCAGCCAGCTAGCACACCTTGACCCGGTTTTGGGCATGGTGTGTGGGGACCAATACATGGCCTTGGGGATCAAGGCAATGGTCCCCCCCCAAGCCTTGGTCCTCACTTAGCTTTCTCTATAATTGTGCCATGTGTCGATTTGTGATTGAATTGATTAATTATTTAATTTTGGAATTAAATATTTATCATTTTACCAACTCTCCCACATTGATGGGAGATTGGAAATCAAGGGATCATTTCCCTATAAATACCAAGCTTGGTATTGGGATTTGATACAACCTTGAGTGGAATTAAAAAGCCAACTCTAAGAAAGAGTGAACCTTTGATTCATAAAACTCATAGTTATTTTGTCCGGGTCTTGACTAACCTTCAAGACTTAGGACGCTCGGGTCGGGTCGAGGGTACGATCCGTCGGAGATCTCGTCTTTTCGGGATTTTGAAGTAAGAGCTCTTTGGGAGCGAAGCACGCGTCAAAGGTATAATTCTTGTTCTTAATCTTGTTTGATTAAGTTTATTATGATTGTTTAATTTCTTTAATTAAGGGGCGGGTCTTAGTGGGTTTCCTTCCGCGTAGTGTCGGGTCACTACAAAACCCTACACGAGCGATGTTTGCTTGAGCCAAGTGTGATCATATCAAACTTATGAAATTAAAATTTCATAATGAGGTCCACAAAGAACATAGTGTGTCTTGACGGAGACCTCGATGCCATTTGGAAATGACTCGAATGATGATGGATCACATCCCTTCCTATAAAGTTCTTAAAGATTTGCACAAATGACTAATGTTACACTAAACAAAATTGTCAAAGCTATGAAAGGACACCATAATTCAGTTATGGATAGAAATAGTTTCTAACGTCTTTTCAAGTATATGTCTAGGGCTCTTAGCACAATAGGAGTTCATTGACTTAGTGGGAGGTAAGTGACTCAAGGTAGCTTGAGTAGGAGCTAACTGTTTGTTTCACAACGAACTTTTACCCAAAGACAATATACATATCTCGTTGTAATTATTCAAGTGAGACTACGGGCATTACCTCCACAACCTAATTGAGAACATAGTATTTGTTGCTCTAAGTGGTGTCTTTCTGGAAAGTAACACATTTCCAAAACGACAAGTGGGAGGAAAATGAACTCGATGTCCATCGAGATTAGCAACAAACTAGAACTGAGAATCTCTGAAGACTTTAGAAGGGCTTCAAGGGAATAATTGATCAAGAATACTCAAAGGACTTCACTAGTGCCTTAATAAATGAGAATTCAATACTCACAAAACTTTAGAAGTGGTAGAGTAAGATCAATATAATTAAAGGACTTTAAAAGCACCTTGAAACTCAGTGTTTGATGCAATTACCCCGTATAGGTATAGAATTCACCAAAGGCTTGGATTGAATCCTATAAATTTCTATTAAGTTAGAAATAAACCTAAGACTTAAAAGCATACTATTCACCATTGGATGGTGGGGGAATAGTGTCTTGTAAATTAGCTACGACAAATCCAAATTCCGAATAATGGTTAGAGGCCATAAAATTCGAAATAGACTCCATGTTTATAAATCATGTTTGGAACTTGATTCATTTGCATGAAGGGTGAAAGACCCATCAATCGCAAATAAGTTTTCAAGTAGAAAACTGACAAATGTGGAAATGTATAAGCATACAAATCTAGATTGGTTGAAAAGGATACAATTAATTCACGGCGTTGATTTTAATAAAAACCTATTCACCAATCGAAACACTTAAGTCTTTTCGTGATTGTTCTAGCAAAATTGCGCATATGAAATATGGCAAAATACGAAACCCCCTTCCTAAAATTGGATTTTGGAAGAGAGTATGGAAATAGTCTAAGGGTTTTGTAATTCTAAAATAATGCTATATTGGAAAACAAGCTCAAGAAATCCATTGTGGGATTAAATGAAGCATTGCATGTAGGAATTAGAACATGTATTCTCATAAAGTCAACTAAAGGTTTGGCTTATGGAGAATCATAGAATCTCTTATAAACAAGAAGTTTAGTGGGAGCAAGAGTCAAGCTTGTATGGTCCAACAAGAAGTTTATGAACTCTATTGTGAAATGACTATCAAATGCTTAATGCTTAGATTTGAAAGGATTTCGACAATGGACCAAGCAAAAGGCGATACTTAATACATAGTGAGAATTAAGATCTATTGGATAGACTTAATGAAATGTTTAAACGAGTTAAGGAATTTACCATGTTAAACATGAAGGACTTGAAAAGGCTTTCGACCCACATGTATAAAACTAAGTAAATGTTTGAACTAAGTATAAGCTGGGCAAATACTAAGTCAAACAAGAAAGACTCTAGTAGAGACTTTCAACCGTATCACATAGCAAACAGTTTAGCAAGACTCAGTGAAACTGGATGAGCTAAAAGGTCACATGAATGGAATAATTCGGAATAATTCTGCAATTAAAACCATCATGTATACTATGATATGGAATCGTCACTCAACTTACATGCTTAGAGCATGAGAAGTATTAAATACCAATCAATCTAAATCTAAGTGTGAATCATTAGATTATGATCAAGAAAAATCCAAAGTACTTTGATAAGTAAAAGGGGATAAGTTCTTGATGCATGGAAACAAATGTGATTTGAGAATTGATGTTGCAAGCACATCCTTAGCACAAGCTAGAATGCATCGTGGCTTGAGAATGGTAACATGGACACGCATCCATGTATAATGTGCGAAAATTTAAGGTAAATTTTCATAATCACAAGTGATTAGGGTCTCCCAAATCATTGTGAGTCATTCGGAATGAAATCCGAGCAAAGCACCATCAGAATCTTTACTAAAATATATGTTGAGAATATTTATGATAGTTTTCATTGGAATGTTCGTTGTCGAACATTGATCGTAGGTTGTCAAGTTGAAAGATCTCAAGTCATGAAAATGAGTGGTAGCCATCACTTGGAAAGTAAATCCTAAATCACATATGATCCATAACACTCTCAAAATATTATCATCTTATTATGTAATTATTCGATAATGAAGATGCTAAGATTTGCAAAGCAATAATAGCTAAACCTATGCAATAAGTGAACGACAACATTCACGAGATTGCGTGAAAGAAATCAAGCATATTAAATATGAGTATGATTTCTATAAATGTTTTGTGAAGAGTGTTACTCTTAAAACATTTGGGGAAAAACCATTTATCATAAGATGAAACGTTTGGATGTTTCATAGTGGAATAAAACTTTACTAATAAAATTCCACAAACTATTTAATTGTGGTTTAGAATTAAATAATGAGTCCGTTTAATTTCTAAGAATATTCAAAACAAGGTGTCAAGACCATGTCTTGGATAAAGAAACACCTGTTAAGTGAACATTGAATATTAAAATAAAAAATTATCCCTAATCAAGGTCATTTAAATGATGGACGATCAATGACCGCTTGAGATTAGTGTGTAGTATGATTTACAGCACCGTTTCTTGTGTTGTAAGGACATAGTAGTCATAAATCATTTACATAGGTGCTAGTTTGGAACTGCACCGGATCGACATATGAGAGTGCTTTAAGAGATCTAAAATCATCATAAGTGCATTTCTCAGTATAACTATCGGAACCTTTTTCCTCAACCATGAGTATTGTGAAGTTATGTTGTTTGAGTACTAGTCCGTTTTGATGTTGTCAAACGTCTGCCGTAACTGGGGATCATAACGGCAACACTCGGGCGACTAGGTCCTTTTAGTAAGGTAAGCTTACAGTACAAGACTGGAATTTCCCCCTATTAACAATAGGGAATATGTCTTTGTTGTTTACAAGGCCTCTCGAAGAGCGAAACTGTGAAAATGCATGGCCGTGCTCAGATGGATTTTAGAAATCATCTGTTTATTGACAGTCAAACTCGGAGATCGAGAAACACTTCTGAACGTAATAAGGATGACCGTGAAAATGTTAAAATGCATGGTCGTCGCACCATCGCAGCATGTGTGTGTGCATGTGCTAGGCGCTGGCACTAGGCAAGGCCTAGCACTGCTCGTCGTACCATCGCAGCATGTGTGTGTGCGTGTGCATTGCTAGCACAGCACCATGCACCATCGATGCATGTGCGTGTGCGTGTGCGTGTGCATGTGCATCGCTAGCACAGCACCAAACAGTAGCGTGCTTGTACGTGTGACTAGCATTGTAGCGCCCATCATGCGTGGCTCGCTAACAGCATGCATGCTGGCTGTGCATGGGATGCCTGCGGTATATGCAAAGGTGCTAGCTGTGGTGGCTGGCTGCCCAGCCATGGTGCAAGGCGCCAGCTGGCAGCCTTGGCAGCCAAGGAAAGTTGCCAGCCAGCCACATGGAGGATGGCATTTTGATCAAGTGGGGACCAAGGGTAGTGGGAATTGCCTTGGGCACCAAGGCTATGGTCCCCCCCCCTCTTGGAATGGTCACCTAATCTCTCTTCCTCCTTCTGCCACTTGTAACTTATTGATTGCTTTACATTTTAATTTGTTTTTGATTAAAATAAATTGGTGGAAAAATGCAATTCTCCCACATTGATGGGAGAAGGGAGAATCAAGTCTCCTTTCCCTATAAATACCCAAGTTTTGGGTTTGGGAAAAACCACTTGAGTTGAACTCAATGAGGCATCTCCCTTAAGGTGAGAAAACCTCTAAGTTCGTAATACTCTAGTTTTATTTGGTCAAGTCTCGACTAACCCTCGAGACGAAGATCGTTCGGGTCGGGTCGGGTTGAGGGTACGAGCCGTTGGAGGCCTTCACGCTTGTGGGGCTCTAGCTTCGAAGTAAGAGCTCGTGTATCGAGCGAAGCACGCGTCGAGGGTAAGAATGTTTTTTCTCTTTCTCTCTTTATGTTGTTAATTATGTGATTAAATATTTAGTTGTTTTAATTAGTGAGCGGGTCTTGGGCGGGTTTCTCTTCCGCGTAGCGTTAGACGCTACGAAGCCCAACAATAAATCCGCCGGAAATTTTGGTTTTTCCGACGAAATTACGTGTCCGTCGGAACTGGTCCGTCGAAAATCGACCTGATTCTTGTAGTGTGAGTCGTGTGAGTCGTGTGTGTCAATGAAGACTTCCTTGGGCAGGTGCAAGCAGTCCTTGTCCAAGTCCGTAGCTGATTATTTTGGTCGCCTTGCAAAGATATGGAGGAACTTCTCACATACATGCTTGTGGCCAAGTGTGCATGTGGGAAGTGTGAATGCAACATTGTCTTGATAACCTTCAATCTTTCTTGAATGGATTGGATGATCATTATGCGACTATTAAAGCACAATTATTTGCTCAAAAACTGCTACCATTAGTTGATATTGCTTACCAAAATATCGAGATGACCAAAAGGCTCTGTGGTGGGAGTACAAAGGTTGAGAATATGATGACGTTCAAGGTTGATTCTAAATCAAGGCCAAGATATGAGAATAATAGTGACAAATTTTACGATGATTGGAATAGAGAAGGCCATGAGGAGAGTTGGTGCTTTCAGATAATCGGTTACCCCGAGTAGTGAAGAGATCGTGGTCAAGGTGGTAGAGGAACAGGTCATAGTGGTGGTCGAGGAGGAAGCAGTGGGCTGCAGGTGGCCGTATAGGAGGATGTGGTATGGGCAACAACTCATCTTCTTCCCAACAGCAGTCCGTAAGGGCCAATAAATGGCTAGCAGTAGCTCTTCACAGCAGCACATGAAGGCAGCAGGGTTTCCATCTTCGATTGATGATGCAACAACAAGTTTGGTTGGCGTGAATGCTATCGAAGTCCAACAAATTTTGGATACATTAAATCCAAAGAATCAACAATTTCATGATAAGCAAAATAAAACACCATCAGAATGTGGATACCGAGGCATCTAATCATGTTACATGTAATTTTATGATGCTTAAAAATGTGAAGAGAATACAAAATTGTCTCGTAGGTTGCCGGATGGGAAATCGGCTAATGCAGATCAATTAGGGACGGTAATTTTGCCAGGAGGATAACAACTTGATAATGTGCTTTATGTTCCTCAATTAACTCGCAATTTACTTTTTTTGACTCAATTGAGTGATGAGTCCAATTCTACGATGCAATTCACTAATAAAATATGTGCTATACATGACTTGCGGACGAGGAGGGTGATTGGTGTGGGTGAACGCGAGGATGGACTGTACTTATTTCGTGGTGTCCGTCAAGTGAAGGTTCTAGCAGTAGATGGAGATTCTTCGTTTAACTTATAACATGCATTATTCAGAGTCTGTATTGAGATTGATTCCAAATGTGAGTATTTCTTCTAGGAAAATAATAAAGTTTGTGATGTTTTTCCTCATGCAAAACAATCTAGATGAAGCTTTCCAATTAGTGAGAATAAAGCAAGTCGAATATTTAAATTTGAACATGTTGATTTGTGGGGTTTGTATAGAACACCTTCCTCGTGTGGTGCTCATTATTTTTTAACAATAGTTGATGATTTTTCAAGAGTTGTTTGGATTTATTTACTACAAAATAAGGAGGATATTGAATTAATGTTTTTGAATTTTGTTGCTATGGTAAAACGACAATTTGATCAAGTAATTAAAATTATGAGAAGTGATAATGGCACGGAGTTTAATTCCTTAGAAAGATTATTTTTTTACCAATGGCATGATTTTGGAATCATCATGTATGGGAACACCGCAACAAAATGGAGAGTTGAACGAAAACACCAACATATTTTAAATGTGGCCTGGGCTTTAAGATTCCAAGGGAATTCGCCGTTAAAATTTTGGGGTGAATGTGCTTTAGCGGCATGCCATTTAATACATAGAACCCTTACCTCGTTGCTTGGAAAAAAAAAACACAATTTGAGGTCTTGTTTAATAAACCACCATCATATGAGTCTATTAGATTATTTGGTTGTCTATGTTATGCTCATAATCAAAAGAGTAAGGGTGATAAATTTGCAATTCGAAGTAGTAAGTGTGTGTTTTTAGGCTACCCATTAAAAAAAAAAGGGGTGGAGACTTTTTGATTTAGAAACTGAAGACCTATTTGTATCCAGTGATGTGAGATTTTTTAAGAATATTTTTCCATTTGATGTTAGTCATGATGAGGGGTTCCGTGTGACTTCTCGGGTTAGTGATGATGGAAATGGAGTGAGCGATGATGATGAGCTCGGATGGCGCTGTAAGGGCAGCCACGAGCGGAGGGTAGCCCAGCGGGTGCTGGCCTCTAGGACTACCAGCCACGACCAGCCCTTGCCCTGAAAGGCAGTGAGCATTGGGTGTGAGCAGCAACAATCGCATCAACTCACTGCCAAGCCCGCAACAACTCAAGCGGGCGCTGGGTTGGGTAGTGAGCAGCAGTGGCATCCAAGTTCGAGTGAGAAAGAGGAAGAGCTAGAGCGTGAGTAAGACCATGTAGCTGGGCGTGAATGTAGGGTAGATGTTGAGGAGCTCTGGAAATGAAAATGTGCTAAGATTCTAAACACAAATATCGAGACTTTGTGACACACACGATTCGGAAAAACAGTCCATTGTCAAGTGCACCGACTCTTACATCATCTTCCACAGATACTTCTTATCCTCTCACATATTTTATTGATTGTAATTGTTTCTCGAAGAAACATAAAAAGTATATTGCATCAATAACAATAAGGCATGAGCCTAAATCTTTCAAAGAGGCAATTAAACATGCAGGTTAGAGTGATGCATTGGCCGTAGAAATAAGAGCTCTAGAGGAACAGGGTACATGGGTACTTGAAAAACATCCACCAAGAAAGAATGAAATAAAGCTTTGGGAAGCTAGTGGGTGTACACAGAGAAATGTGATGAACAAAGGAATTTGCAGAGATTGAAAGCAAGATTGGTGATACTAGGAAATCATCAGGTTGAAAGGCTTAATTACAGTGAGACATTTGCGCCTGTTGCAAAGATGGCTATAGTCCAAACTTTTTTAGCAATAGCAGCTGTGAAAAATTGGGAGGGACATCAAATGGACGTGCATAATGCATTTTTGCATGGAGACTTGGAGGAGGAAATTTTTCTGAAAAATCCTCCAGGCTTCAATAAAAAAAAAAAAAAAAAAAAAAAAACTGTAATTATGTGTGTAGGATGAAAAAGTCATTATATGGTCTAAAATAGGCTCCAAGATGTTGGGTTGCAAAATTGTCGGCAGCTTTGAAGAAACATGAATTAAGCAATCCTATTCAGATTATTCTTTGTTCACACTGACCAAAGAAAATTTGCAGTTGAATATCCGTGTTGATCCATGTTGGTGACTTGATTGTTGCAGGAAATAATAACGATGCTTTATCAAAGTTTAAGGCTTATTTGGGAAGCTGTTTTAAGATGAAAGACTATGGAGTATTGAAAACTTCCTAAGACTTGAAGTTGTCAGAAGTAAGCAGGGATTTTAAATATATCAATAGAAATATTCACTGGAAATTATTTCTAAAACTGGATTGTTAGGAGCTAAGCCTGCAGACTTCTCGATGGAACACAATCATAAGTTAGCTCTTGCGGAAGGCAAAATGTTGTAAGATGTGGAAAAATAAAGATGATTTGTTGGATGTCTAATTTATTTGTTTGTCTCAAGGTCGGATCTAACATATATATCTTGTTCATATATTATCTCTGTTTACGTAGAATCCAAAAGAAGAACATTGGGAAGCTACGCTAAGGGTGGTGTGTTATTTGAAGAAGAATCCAGGCCAAGGAATACTTCTTCGGTCTGATAGTGAGTTGAGGCTAGAAGGGTGGTGTGATTTGTATTGGGCTAGTTGTCCTTAAACCAGGCGGTCTTTGACATGTTAGTTTGTGTTACATGATTTCTCTCCAGTGTCTTGGAAGACTAAGAAACAACACACAGCTTCTAGATCCTCTAATGAAGCGAAATACATGTTAATGTCGGTTGTAACATGTGAATTAAAATGGTTGAAACAATTGTTTATGGATTTGGGCGTGCAACATTCGCAGGATATGAACGAATTTGTTTGGTGATGGTCAGTCAGCTTTAATTTGTACATTGCTCAAAATCTAGTATTCCATGAGAAAATGAAACATATTGAACCTGATATGCATTTTTTTAGAGATGCAATAAAGGATGGTTTGATATCACCATAGTATGTTCCCACGAAGAAACAACTTGCGGACATTTTTAACAGAGCTTTGGGGAAGGCTTAGTTCGAGTTTTAACTTGGCAAGTTGGGCATTCAAGATTTTCATGCTCCAAATTGAGGAGGGATGTTTAGATATGAAAGAATATATAGGAATATATTTAGAAAATATATCTTTTATATTATCTTGTATTATCTTTTATTGTGATAGGTTAATTATTCCCCAAGATAGATATTTAGATTCCTACTCAAACTAGGTTTCTAACACTATGTTTAAATACTTGAGATGTGATTAATGAGAACTTGAGAGGTTGAGATTAATTTGACATGCTCCATTTCCTTTTTCGAAAACCTTTCACAATATTTTACTAGTTTCTTCTTTCCTATTGGATCCCATACTATCATAATTTAATATTTCCATATTCTCTCTCCTCCAAACTATCATACTTTATGTGAACTGCTATTCGACGCTCCCAATTTACATGGTGACGCTCCCATTTAAATGTGAAATTATCGTTTTGCCCTTGTGTGAATTTGACCTATATAAGGCTCCACCACTTTGTCACTTAGCATACCGAGACTCTTAATTTATTCCCGAGCACTTTGACCCACAACTAGCATTAAAAAAATCCCGAGCCCTAAAATTCCCGAGCCCACCACCGAAAATATTAAATTTCTTAAAAATAAAAAGTTATCAATTCAGGTTTAGCGATGGGTTTTGGACGATGAACGACAACGACGATCATACGCCGGAGGCATCTTCGGAAGAATCGGTAAGTCGTAGAAATTTTTTTTTTTTGACAAAGGCACATCCGCACAAAATATCCGGAAATGCCATGGAGGATCCGCCTAAAATTTCCGGATCCTCCATGGCATTTCCGGATATTTTGGGCGGATGTGCCTTTGTCATTTAAATTTTTTTTTTTTGTATGTTTATGATTAATATTATTATTTTTATTAATATGATTATTATTTTTTTTGTTATGATTATTATGATTATTATTTTTTTTTGTTATGATTATTATTATTATGATTATGATTATTATTATTATGATTATGGTTATGATTATTATTATTATTATTATTATTATTATTATTATTATTATTATTATTATTATTATTATTATTATTATTATTATTATTATTATCTCAAAAACAGAAAAAGTCATACAACCTACAAAATTAGTGGGAAGCCGAGAAACAATCTGGGCCCCCACTCCTCTAGCTATAGCAAAGCCTACCCTAGTGAAGATATGAGATGCAGCACGAGCCCCAATGCCTTGTGTCGTCAAGAACCTCTGAACTCGCTTCAGCAGCGCAACAGCCTCCTTCTCTAATTCCCCAAGTGAAGAAAAAAGGATAAGGGAATGAAACCATATCCAATCAGCCAACAACTAGCTTCATATTTCACCCGCTTCCGACGAGCCGCATCAGCCACAACCCGTCTAGGAACAAAGTCAGACAGCCTTGTCTGTGTCAGAGGAGAAGATCCTGTTAAGTCCACACATACATCGTGACCACGATCCCAGGAATAAAGTAACACATCAGCAGGTCTGAGGGCCCCGTCATTCCCTTCAGACAACCCTATGTCAACCTCCTTTCTTGCTGAAATCCCAAATCTGTAAACAAGGGTATCCCGGACAACATTATGCCGATATTTAATACCCACAATACCAGCACACGACACCGCGTGATCACCAAAAATATCCCAGTAAAAACCCGAGAATAAGCAGAGCACGGCGTCGAGACAGAGAAGAATGGAACACCCAAGCGGTAGCACAAAACACATCTGTAAGTCTTTGCGTTCATCGTCTGACCCAACCCTGAAATAGGAACCGCCTGAAACCAAGCAGAGGTGTAATCTCCCTGCTGCGATTTCCACAATGCTGATTGACGGGGAGATAAAGAGAAGGTGGGTCTGCAGAATCGGTAACCTTTGTGAAATATATATCAGCCAATTTCTTCATGAGTTTAAGGGCAGCGACCTCACTAGGATTACTCAAAAAGTCAGACTCTACCATTCTATTGAAAAAGCTAAGCTCAACGCATCCTCAAAGGCTCGACCAAGGCCAACAACGCCAGTATGCCATAGAAGCTTTGTCTGCAACCCAGCAGACTGTAACCGCAAAGCAAGAAAAGCATAATGACGAACATCACCTGCGGAATAAACACCAGTCCGTTATATGCAAAAGGCAAGGTGGCAAGCCGCCGCTACTAATCGCCAAACCCAGGGCCTAAAGCAGCAACGATACGCTCCAAGTAAGATCGAAGAGCCCTCGTCGAATGTGCGCTGAGCCACCTCAAAAGTAATAGGGGGAAAAGTACGCAAACCAAAACTGGAATCGGAACTAGCGGGACCACCAAGCAACTTAACACCACGCAAGGGTCGAGCAATATTAGGTGGAAAGACACCCACAAGCCTGCTTCGAGGGTCTTTTGTAGGCAAAAAAACTTTAGTTTTTTCCACGTTAAGATGTAACCCAATGCGAGGCCCTTCCTCCATAATTAACTGCAGAACCTTCAGTTTTTATTATTATTATTATTATTATTATTATTATTATTATTATTATTATTATTATTATTATTATTATTATTATTATGATTATTGTTGTTGTTATTGTTATTGTTATTGTTATTGTTATTATTAGTTATTTTTGTTAGTATTAGTTTATGTAATTGTTATTAATATTGTTATTATTGTTATTGTTATTGTTAGTCATTTTTGTAAGTATTAGTTTATGTTAATGAGTTAATATTAGTTAATGTTAGTGTTATTTTATGTTAGTTAATATTGTGATATTAGTTAATGTTAGTGTTAGTTGATGTTAGTTAATATTAGTTAATGTTATGATATTATTATTATTATTATTATTATTATTATTATTATTATTATTGTTGTTGTTGTTGTTGTTGTTGTTGTTGTTGTTGTTCATTTAAAAATATTGGTGTTATTATTATTATAAGTAAAATACTAATATTGGCGTGTTTTTTGTGTTTTCTTGTATTTTTAAAGGATTTGGAGTTTGAAGAAGGCGGTGACGGTGTGAATTACAGTGCGAATTTTGTCACACATACGTTTTTTCCAACGTTTGATGATGCAGTTCAATGGGCGGATGTTGTTGCCATAAATCTGGGATTTATTTCGGTCAAATCGTCTTACAACAATACCAGGGATGGTAGGTCGTATCGGTATTTGAGATGTGATCGGGGACGTAGGAGCAAGCCGAGAGATCTTGAGAACGCAATTCGAAAGGACACTAAACCAAAGCCAATGGTTGTCCTTTCTACATTAATGTACGTGTTTTATACCATGATTTATCTCGATTTTACGACGTATTCTTGCATGGTTTTAGGCTCTTTGGAGCCAATTCTCGCTAACAATCTCTTCTCTAGTGTGTTCGATGTATTTTTGTGAGTTTTATAGGAATGTGGAGTTTCTTGGATTAATCGGACATGTTTTGGATGTTTATGGAGGACGTTAGTGAGCGAAGAGGAAGATTTCCCCTGTGCCCGGTTAGCCATGGCTTTCCTGGTCAGACAGGGCAAGGAAGAACAAGCTAAATACGGACTATATGCATCAGACCCCATGTGCCCGGTTGGGCATGGTTCGCCCGGTTGGACCGGGCACTGAAGAGTAGAGACTTGGCATTTGAAGACGAGAAGGCAGCTGGTCAATTTTGGAGAAGATCCTCGTGCCCGATTGGGGACCACTCGCCTGGTGGGAGCGGGCAGAGGCAGAAGACTAGCGAAACAAGGCAATTCCGTATTCCAGCCGCCCGATCGGGCATAGCTCGCCCGGTTGGACCGGGCACGGTTTTGCGGAAGCCGTTTTACGTAATTTTGGATATTTTATCTTTTTAAGGGTATAAATACCCTTTGTAATCACAATTGGAAAACACTTTATTATTTCCTTTAGCATTATTTCACTCTAAGAACCCTAGTTTACTCTCTTTCATGCAATTTAATTCTTCCATTAGATTTAATTATTGTTCATCAACAATTTGAGTTATATCAGTTGAAGCATCATTGGTATTCATCTATTTCTCTTCTCTTTCAATTATTATTGCTTTTTTATTATGTTCTCTTTATTGAATATTGTTTTAGGTTTTTCTAGTATGTGTGAGTAGATTCGTAATCCGGGATCTTGCAAAGCCCGGATATGATTAATGCTTAGATTAAATCTTTAAATTCTCCAATAATATTTCCAATTGACATGCTTGATTGATTGTGTTTATGCCAATACTAGATTAGAAATAATTGGTATTGTTATCATCCCTTTGTTCTTATTGCAACGGAAGTTGAATATTAACGGGATTTGGGTATTTCAATTAAGGATTTGAAGGTCATCACAGAAGTAGATGATTGAATTATTAGGAAGTTAAGTATTGTGTTTAATGTCCCTTATTTGCTTGATTCCATGGAAATAGGCTTGATAGTTGATCTGGGAAGCCATTGATAACTCGGAAGAGACCTTTGGTATTGTTTAGGGAATGTTTTTCCTCTTGTCGATTGAATTGTTATTGGGGGTAGAATTATTTATGCATTGATTATATTCGTGGTAATGCTTGATCTTGGATGTTTTATTTTATTGATTTATTACATTCTTTAGATTAATTGAGTTCCTTATATATTAGTTCTTAGGATTATTCACCATTGATTGTTACTTGCTTAGTGATAATTTAAGTCTATTTAATTAGGTGAACCTTAGCCTCTTGGGATTCGATCCTTACTTGCCCGTCTACATAGTAGTGGTCTCGTTAGTTATTTTTATTAGGTACGCAACACGCCTATCATACATCAAGATATATTACGAGTTCATCACCGATAGTTGGAAGATCCGGGCAAAAAATGATGCAACTGGGACCCATAACCATCCAATGATTGTGTATTAGGAGGGGCATCGTAAAATTAGTGGGTTTTGCCCGGATGCGATGAAGGTTGTGCGTGACATGACGAAGTCTAAGGTTGCACCGCGTAACATCGTGGCGACTATTGCCGAGCAATTTCCTGATGATCATCCAAACATCAGACACATCTACAACTGCCGGAATGACTTGAGAACGCAGATGTCTGATGGAAGAGGAGTCGTTCAACAATTTCTACATTTGGCGAGACAGAGTCAGTATCTGTATTGGGTCATGTCTGATAATGTAGGCGTTTTACAGCACGCCTTTATGGTGCACCCAGTCATGGTAGACATACTACGGACGTACCCATATGTGATCGGTATGGATTCCACTTACAAGACCAACCGATACGGGATGTCGTTCTTTGAGATAGTAGGTGTGACACCGACAAATTAGAATTTCCTCGTCGGTTACGTGTTCATGCGCAACGAGTGCACGGCAAGCTAACGATGGGTTTTGTAGAGACTGAGAGACTTAATTGGGTATGATAGGGAACCGTCGGTATTTTTGACAGACCTTGAGCTTGGGCTATGTGCGGCATTGAGAGAAGTGTTTCCAGGGACCCCGCACTTACTTTGTCGATGGCACATTAACAAAGATGTGGAGGCTCGGGTCACTGATATGTTCAAAAACAAGAAGATCGGTGCGAGTTTCAAAAACGGGAAATGGAAACGTATCATGGATGCTGCAACCGAGGAGGATTATAATGCTGCTACACAAACAATGAAAGATCGGTGGGCAAGTTATCTAGCGGTGACACAATATGTAGAGAGAACATGGCTTTGTCATAAAACCAAGTTTGTGACATTTTGGACAAACCAAGTTCTGCATTTTGGCAACACCAGCACTTGCAGAGTTGAGAGCCAACATTCGGCCGTGAAGATGTGGTTTGAATCTTCGACATGTTAGTTGTTTGGACTTTGTTGTAGTTATTGATTAATATTAATATTTTTATTATTATGATTATTGTTTTTGTTATGATTATTATTATTATTTTTGTTATGATTATTATTATTATTGTTATTATTATTATTAAGAAATTTTGACTTGTGGTACCACAAAAACACATGGTATTAATTTTTGCTACAACTTATTTTTTTTTTTTTTTTACTATCGCTAAAAATCACATATTTTAAACTTTGCTACCAGTTGACGGAAGCTGTTAGTTTTGCCGTTTGTGGGCCCCACTTCACCCTTGCCCCTCTCTCTCCTCCTTCCCCTGCCACCAATCCCCTTCCCGTCAGCCAGCCTCCCCCCTCCCCCTACCGGCGGCCAAAGCTTGGGCCAACGCCGGCGACCCCACCCCAAACCCTTTCCCCCACCTACGCCACCCCTAACTCCATTGATACTCACGCACAAAGCTTAAGGAAAGGGGTAACATGTTCATTTCTTCACCAAAACGCACAAACTTAGTACCAAAACGCTCACAATGCAACACATTATCATTTGGGATCAAGAATTGCGCGAATACATTTGATAAACAAAAACCCCCAATTCGATTTTTCTAAGGTTCTTCGCAAGAGTGAAGAAGATGATGAAGATGTTGGGTTTTCCGGTTTCGGGGTGGGGGTTGGGGCAGCGAGAAAGGGATAAGGGTGGAGGTGGGTTGCGTTGGTGGGGGGAAAAGGATTGGGGTGGGATCGCCGGCGCCGGCCAAAGCATTGGGGATTAGCAGGGGATGGGGATTGGTGGCAGGGGAAGGGGATTGGTGGCAGAGGAAGGAGGAGAGAGAGGGGCAGGGGTGAAGTGGGGCCCACAAACGGCAAAGCTAACAGCTTCCGTCAACTGGTAGCGAATTTTAAAATATGTGATTTTAGTGGTAGTAAAATAAATAAATAAATTTAAGCGGTAGCAAAAATGAAAACCATGTGCTTTTGTGGTACCAAAAGTCAAAATTTCCTTATTATCATTATTATTATTATTATTATTATTATTATTATTATTATTATTATTATTATTGTTGTTGTTCTTGTTGTTGTTGTTGTTGTTGTTGTTGTTGTTTTTGTTGTTGTTGTTGTTGTTGTTGTTGTTGTTGTTATTGTTATTTTTGTGTCATTTTTATTATCACTCCTGACGGTTTTTTTTGTAATGTACAGGTTCTTTGGATACCGTATGGGCCCGAGTTCATTGCCACATTGGTAATCAGATCATCGCCATTCGTAATGGTTTGGAGGCGTCTAGGTCGAAGATTGGTCAGAAGTACCGACAATTTCCACTGTCACGTATTAACGGCAAGGTGTCTCAGCATTGTTTGAAGGTTCTCGACGACGAGACGAAACGGATGAGGGAGCTGAGTTATCACGTGTATGAGCGATGTGGATGCGCAATGTGTGTGACCCACGGTTCGCCGTGTGCTTGCCAGATACATGATTCTCTAGCTGCTGAGACAGGCTTGTATACTAGGCAAATTCACCCGTTCTGGAAGACCTTGGTTATCGGTGATGGTGATGATGTATCGGTGTTCGGTAATGACTCGACCGAGGACGCCACACATTTTCGTTTTCTAGTGGATGAGGTAATCGGTAGTGATCCTGCTATTCTTCGAAATGTATCTCGCATCATTGAGGTGGAGCTGCTTCCGGATCATTCAAACCTTGGAGATCCTGCTGTAAACCACAACGTTCGGGGTCGACGAAGGAACAATGATGCAAGACGTGATCCTTGTTATTTCGAACATGTCAACCGTCGAAACACTCAACGTGGTCCGCAGCAAACATCTAAGATTGACTATTTTGATTTTCACGTATTTCATCATTTACTGTACTAATAGCTAAACTCTAATTTCGTGCAGAAGATCCATGTGACATCAGCCAAAGCCGGTATCGACACTTGCTCCCAGGACCGATATTGCCTTACGTCACAGGATGGAAGGATGTCATTGGCGATGGTAATTGCGGCTTTCGTTGTGTGGCCGACTTCTTCTTCGGTGACCAAGGGCAATGGTATGACGCTCGAGAAACAATAGCTAACGAGGTCCTGATTAACTCATTATTAACTCATTAACATAAACTAATAATAATAACAATAATAACAACAACAACAACAATAATCATAAATATAATAATAATAATAATAATAACAATAATAATAATATTCATAATCATAATACTCATATTAATCATAATAATAAAAATAATAATAATCAATAAACTAACGAAGTGCGTACAAGTACTGTAACACAATCACTGTAAGCTAATATAAACTAAAAGACAAGCACTTCACAACCCCATCATCGCCTTCTAGTCAGCTATCAGCTGCTCAGTCATTGCCCTTGTTTCACACGACTGGGTGGGATACTCATCCAGTGATCTTCGGTGAATCTCCAAGGACCGTCCCATCCACTGCAAGTAACAGAACAACATATTAGTTACAGAAATTACAGAACAACGTATTTATAGTATAATAAAAGACAACTACTTACATAGTCTGTGTTAGTCCTCTCAGGAAGTCTGCTACTCCCATCTGATGACCTACCAGGAGAAAGACGAGGATGAGAAAATCGGTACAGCCATTGCATGTAACCGGGAGCGACCGTAGGACCTCCACCACCGAGTCTGGTGAGGGCACCTAAAACAATACTGAAAGACGAGCTAGGGACAAACCGAGTCCACATCTTAGATGTCATCTCAGTCGGAAAGTCAACCCGATACATCTTCAAGTTCGTCGGTCTCATGGCCTTCTCAAGCCTGATAATGGTCCGCGAAATGTCCTGCACGAATCCAAGCTATCGGACCACTCGATCAGCCATGTATGGCTCAATGATGCTCCGGTACTACATGCATCCAATGAATAGAGTGGTTGGCACGCGTCGAGCGGGATCAACTCCATACGGTAGCCAGTTAACCTCATTGTCAGTCAGCTGATCCAATCGAGCACAAAAAGCAAGGAGGCGCTTCATGCTCTTATTCGGGCATCCCGATCCCACATCCCAAGCACACACACGAGGAATACTAAGCTCCCTCGTCAAGGCCGGAAGCACGGGAAGTACTTGTAGATCCACGCCTGTAGAAGCGTGAGACAACCAGCGATTGAATCGACATCTTTTCTTGATGTCATACCCAACTGGTGATACAGGTATGCTAGAGCAGCTGAACCCCAAGAGTAGTCACTAATATGGAGTTCCTCAACAACAAGCTCGTTGAGGAAGGAAGGATGAGTGTAGTTACCACTCTTGTCCAAAAACAGACATCCGCCCAGTACTAACCACATGTAGGCGCTGTAATGGACACTGAAGGACCTCTGCTCCTCCAAGGTCGAGTCCATAATCCTCTCGGTCAGCACCCCACTACCCTGCCAACTGGTCTTCGTACTGCACTTCTCGTTCAGCTCTTCCGCAGTCATGTCCAAGGTAACCTGGCACGCGTCTCGTATGACGTCCGTGCTAGGAGTAGTGGTAACCATGGAACCATCAACACGAAGCCCAAGAATATAGTACACATCGTGCAGCATGATCGTGATCTCCCCAAATGGCCAATGAAAGGTGTTCATATCTGGCTGCCATCTCTCAACAAACGCAGAAATCAACGTCGGTCAAAACGCCTAAACATGATCCCTGGTAAGTGAGACAGACCACTACTGTCAATCAGCTCTAGATGCTCCTGTGCAAGACGACCTTGCCAGGTAACCAATGCAGAACACAAATGTGTCCTACTCAAACAGCGCAAAACATTGCGCTCCTGCCCGCCCCAAATATATGCAGCCACGTGACCACCAAAATTGGGGATAACAGTACCACCCTCATGACCACCTAGCATCGGCTGCTGCACTACCCATGTCTCTGCTGAGCTGGTGGAAGGCTGACTTGCTTGACTGCTACTCACAAATCTCCCTTGCTGACCCCTATGCATCGTATGATAATCAACTAGGTCGTACTCTTCATCTCGATCAGCCTGACTTGCCCGCTCATCGTCCTCCTCGTCAGATGTCGGCACTTGGCCCGACGAGTACATGGGGGGGGCTCTCTTGCGACTGATGCTCCCCCGACCAAGTACCAACAGACCCATATTGCTGCTCATGATGATATGGTACCCTCGTATTTACGGAACGACCCGACTCTCTCCTAATAGACGCATTCAAACGTCTTGATACTGCATGACGAGGACGCGAACCCTCAATCTACATTAAATAAATACAAAATCAAATATCAATAATAATTACAAATATAACTACGATATTAAAGTTGAACAACTAATATTCAAATTCAAAAAAATAATTTCAAAACAATAATAAACTAAATCAAATAAACAATAATAACGACATTACTAGGGATTAATAATAACTACTAATAATTTGAAAACAATAATAAACCAAATCAAAACAATAATAAACCACAAAATCAGCAACATTACAACACAACAACTACAAAAACAACAACAATAATAACAATGGTAATAACAACAACAATAATGATTTCAATCAATTTTTTATAAAATTTTAATCACAAAAAAATTACATAACAACAATACATAACAATAACAATAAAAAAAATAAAATTATATTAGTAAAAAAAAAATACATATCAATAATCACGAGGAAAAAAAATTCGAAAATTAATAAAAAACATAATACATAACAATAACAATATAAAAATAAAAATTATATTAGTCAAAAAAAATTACATATCAATAATCAGGAAAAAAAATTCCAAAATTAATAAAAATCATATACATAACAATAACAATAATACATAACAATAACAATAAAAAAAAATTATATTACTCAAAAAAAAAATCACGACAAACAAAAAAAACACGACAAACAAAAAAACTTAAAAAAAAAAAATTCGGAAACCCAGACTTCCGCCTGAAAAATCCGGAAGTCTGGGGGAACTTCTGGAAATTTCAGGCGGATGTCTCCAGGATTTTTTTTTTTTAAATTCAAAAAAACTTAAAACAAAACCATACCTGTTCGCCGCCACTTACGCCGCCCCCATGACCATCGTATGTCAGCCTTATGCGTCGCCGGTACGCCATAGCCGGATTCAACCTTGGATGGGTGGTGTTCGTTGGTGTTTGTGTGATTTTCAAATGTTGGGGTTTTTTTTAAAAAAAAAATTCTGATTTTTATTTTTTTGGAATTTCTGAACTTTTATTTTTTCTTAGAGTGAGAAAATTTTAGAGAGAGATTATGCTGTGGTTGTGAAATGACTTGTAAGTTTCGTAAGTTAGTTTCGCGAGTATTTATATACGAGGGGCAAATTAGGAAATTCAAGTAAAAAATGCGAGCGACGCTATGTAATTTGCGAGCGACGTTTAACAACACCCTACTTTATTTTTCCATATCAACCACACTTTGTTCATATTTTAATTACTTTATACTATTTCTCCTAAAACTCCGCACATGTAGAATTGGAGCAAGTAATAGTATACGGAGGAAGTATATATAGGATCAATTCAAAGGTTAAAAGTAAAGCATAATGTTATTAAAGCACACTAATTTACTTTAATATAGACCTGATCAAAGTAAGCTCGGCCCGATTTGTGCAAGTTTTGGGCAATTTTTTCCAGTCCGAAATCGAGTTGGGCACGACCCCGCCCGATTTTTAAAATTTTTTTGGACGGGCTTGGGAAAGAGATTTTATGCAAATTTAGTTAAATTTTTTGGCCCGGTCTGAAAATGACTCGAAAAGCCCGCATGGCCTAGCTAATTTGGGCGGGTTTTGGCAGATAATTTTCGGCCCGAAGCTTGGCCCAACCCTGCCCGACCCGAGGAATGGATTGACTTTTTTTTGCCTCAGCCCGACCCGAACCGCCCAATGATCACCTCTACTTTAAAAGTAAATACCTAATTATCCAAATTCCTTGCACAACTTATTTTTACTTTTAATGAAGAAAACATATTAATTATCATCAAGTAGCAGCTTTAATAATTAAGAATTGTTGTGGAAAAGTTTTCATTAATTTATTTATAGTTAAAAGTAAATGAAAAGTTAGTAAAAGTAAATTAAATCAGTCAAATAGTAAATGAAAAGTTACTTTCTTGGAGGTAGAAACTATTGCACATGTATTATTCCGATGTAACCCAGCTATAAGTATATGGGAAAATAGCGACTTCTGGGGATATATCCAAGAAAGTGGAATGGGATACTTTCAGGGGATCTTGAGAATGTGGCAGAACATGTGTCACGAGAGGAATTATCCAAATTCTTAGCAATTGCATGGGCAGTGTGGACAAATAGGAACAAGGTAGTTTATGGCAACTCGACTCGTGTCTTGTGTGAGCTAGTTGCAAACTTCGTTAAATATGTCCACGACCATAATATATACTCTGCCAACGTGTTTAGTGGTGAGCGGAGAAGGAGCTGCTTATCAACAGGAGCATAGAAGAGACCACCAGAAGGTGTTCGTTAAATAAATACGGACGCTGCACTTTTTCCTACATCAGAGGTGGGATTGGGTGTGGTTGCTAGAGATTGTAATGGAAGGCTCGTGTTTACAGTAGCTAGGAGAAGGAGAGGTAGCTGGGAACCTGCGGTGGCCGAAGCAGCGGCATGTTGTTATGGAATTGAGATGGCCTTACGCATGGGGTACTCTAGTGTCTGGTTAGAATGTGATGCCTTGAATATTGTCCAGAAAATCTCAGGGAAGAGTGGGGGTAATTATTATAATTTTATGTTTGTTAATCGTCTTCGTAGTTTAATTTCTGCTTTGAGTTTTTTCCTTTGTAGTCATGTTAAGAGAGGGGGTAATACTGTAGCCCATTTGGTTGCCAGGTCTTGCCCGACCAATGAGGTTGAACATGTTTGGCTTGATCCGTTTCCGAATAGCTTTATGACGCTAGCGGATATGGACCTTAATTAATATAGTTTCCTCTCTTTCTTTCAAAAAAAGTAGCAGCTTTAATAATTAAAGAATTGTTGTGGAAAAGTTTTCATTAATTTATTTATTGTTAAAAGTAAATGAAAAGTTAGTAAAAGTAAATAAAATCAGTCAAATAGTTTGCTTTAAAAGTGAATAAGCTGGAAATTTTTTTAAAAAGCCATGTAATTTCGAAGATGCCATTAATGAGACTTGTGAAGTGCAGACCGTTTGATGAAACGTAATGGACGATCCAGATGAGTTTCTAGTTCTCATCATTCTTTAAGGTAAGGCATACCGATTTTGGGTATTTTCTGCATCTCAAGAACATTTATCGACTTTTAATTGTATGTTTGAAAAAGACCTTGCACCATATGAAGCATCGTAAGGATTCATAAATCTAACCAACTTCGTCTATTCTACCAAAGACCCGCCCCATTTATTTATTAGACGGATTTAACCCATCTATAATTGTGGCGGTTCATGGCTTTTAATAGGACTCCTAGGCATTCAACCTATTGAATTGCTCTCTCTGTGTTCTCCATTGAAGCGCACTCAAAGTTCTCCATTGAAGCGCAGTCGACGTTCTCTGTTGAAGCCTTCAAACTTGTATTCCCCATTGAAGCAGCTTCTGAAGTAATTTGTTTGTTTTTGTTATCATCATATCAATTGCACAATCTAATTTAATTGTCACTCCGTGTTGCGTCTCAAAATCTGAACTTTTGGTTCTAAATTATAAGATAACCAAAAGAAAAGAAAATTATGAGCCTAATTTGATTATTGAATTGTCACTCCATTAAGTGTTGGGTTCCAAAATCTGAACTTTTGGTTCTAAATTATAAGATAACCAAAAGAAAAGAAAATTATGAGCCTAATTTGATTATTGAATTGTCACTCCATTTAGTGTTGGAACTTGATACTTAATACCGTATATTTACCAAAATCCAATACTTATATTAAGCTAGTTAGGAATGTTAGTGGAATTAAGATGTGCTGGTTAAACATGGGACTAATAGTTTAATAACTTGTCAACTAACTATGCCCCTTAGAAGTGACTGGAACTATCTACTTTGATCCTCAACAGTGAACACCCCTCCTGACCAATTTCTGAATTCGTTACAATTAGGAAACTAGGTTCTTAAATTAACTTGATTTTAGGCCCTTAGAGATCAAATGTAAGGTATATATTGAACTAGGTTAGATTCTCAATAGTTATAGATTCTCAATAGTTATAAATTATTGATTTATAAGTATCATAATCATAAATTAATCGAGAAATAATAAAAGTATGTGAAATGTTGATTTGGTATTTGGATTTTTTTTGTTGTAGCTTCTAAATTTCTATTACACAACTAAAACAAAAGTAGGCAAATAATCTGAGCAATATTTTTTTTCTTATTGTAAAACAAGTCACATATTATTTTAAGAATATGATTTTTGGTTTACAGTTCACCAAATTCTTTAGAAAGATTTGTTAAATTTATATTTTAACTAATAATTATTACATATTAATATGGAATACATATTTATAAAAAAAACTTCGTTAGATTATTTTTGTAAATAATTTATTTTCTTAATCAAAAGATTTTTTCTTAAAAAGAATAACTAAGGACACACCAGAAGATGACAGGTGTGGTGTGTCACTTAGTATATACTTCCTCTGTTCTTTTTTACTTGACCCGCTTTGACTTTTACACTATTCATGATCTCTCCTTTGACCGTCTTTTGTGAATAATATGTAATGAAAAACATATTTATGTGGGATCTTTATGAATTCGTCTCGATAAGTACTATCATAATATATAACTTTTATAACTTTTCTTGTTTAGGGTAAAAATACCCTATGCCGCGTGGCCCAATAGAATCATGACACGTGGCAGCCCACCAGAGGCCCAACGGGATCCAATTGGATGCTGACACGTGGCATCAAAACCTTAATCAGGGAACAGGTCTCCCCCACTATAAATAGAGGAATCCTCCTCATTTATTGGGCATTCATAAATGCATGCACAAAACCCGAGCAATATTAATTGCGGAATCTCTCTGAAATAGTGAGAAACACTTATTTACTTCCCGCACGTTTACCCATCCGTAAGTCATACTAACTTGATCGTCGGAGGCGGAACTCCACCCAACCGGAGTTTCGTGGTTTGGCAAGTACAGAAGTCAGGCGCACATACTCTGTATTGTAACTCTCCCGAGGGACTAAAAACACCCGAAACATTTGGCGCTGTCTGTGGGGAGAGTACTACTGAGATGGCATCTGATATTGTACCGAATGTAGAGGGCAGCCGGCCTCCGGCTGACCCTGAGGTCCATACGGACCATGAGAGTGGCAGTGGGGACGACTACGACATCGAAACCTACATGGCCCTAAACGGGTCATTCCGTTCAAGGTGCACCCGTTCCAAGGAAACAAGGGAACGGGGTCACAACAAAGTTGGTCCCAACAACCCAGGCGGCGGAGGGTGCTGCCACCGTCACCAGAGACGAGCTCATGAACCTCATGACTAGTTTTAAGGGGGAAATCAAGGATATAATCAAGAAGTCAGCTGGCTCCAGCAAGGGTCAGTTGGCAAAGAAGCCTTCTCCCTCCGGGAAGAAGCAAATCAAAGGGGACGGATGGGCCCCTGATCGACCTTTCGAAAATTCGTTTCCCCGAATTGGGGCAACGGAAGGCCATTCGGCATACACAGCCGGATGGGTCAAAGAAGACTTTCTCTGACGACCGGTTGTTCACCCGGGAGAAGAGAAGTCAGAGCATGTCTCAGTCGGCCTCAACGTTGACCTACTCAGACAGTTTCCGAAATGCTTCAATGAAGCATTCGGAGACGCAGCAGGGGAGTCAGTCGCGCAGCATGTCTGCACGTACTGGCCCTCATGTGATCCAACAACAGGCCCCGTATGTGCCCCAACAGCCACACGTCCCGTATGAATCTCCATTCATGCAGTCGGCACCCTTTGGGGGTCAGGCGGCCTACCAGGTCCAGCCCATGGACTGGCAGCTCCGACTGCTAAACCTTGGGGAACACCCTTCGGCTTTCTCTCGGGAGATAACCGAGGCGGCACAGTCGGCCAAGGTTAAGAATGTGTTGGTTGGTGTCTACGACAATACCACCAACCTAGAAGACCACCTAATGGCCTACACCAACCTCATGTACCTACAGGGGTTGGATGACGCCGCCTAGTGTAGATGTTTCCCGGCTACATTGAAGGGCATAGCCCAGCGATGGTTCGGCAACTTGCCGGCTGGGTGCATCAATAACTTTAAGACTCTTGCATACCAGTTTGCGTCCAACTTTTCCATGAATATCCCTGCCAAAAAGATAAGTCTCGACCTAGGGGCTATCCAGCAGGGTGACAAAGAGGGACTTCGGTCCTATGTCAGGCGGTTCAATCTGATGAGAATTCAGATTCAAGGCCTGTCTGACGAAGTTGCATATACAGACTTCTTTAAGGGTCTGAAGGATGGGTCAGCCTTCAAATTTGACCTGGTCCGTAAGAGGGTAGCCACCCTCCAAGAGGCGCTGATGGAGGCGGAGGCCTATATACAGGTAACTGAACTCTGCTCTATCAAGCATCCGTGGAACCCAAGCGGTCCGACAGGAGAGACAGTCGGCCTAACCAGCCGGCCAAAATAGAAGAAAAGAAAAGAAAAGAAGTCTGGGCAGCTGACCGCCCAGGTCAGTCGTCCCAGAAAAAGCAAAGAAAGTTGGAACCGTACGTCCCCAAGTACGAGTTCAACAAAGATTGTTCCTCCATCCTCGTGGAGATAAAAGACCGGTTGACCCTTGAAAAACCGGCTGCAATGAAGAGCTCTGTCAAGAACAGAGACAAGAGTAAGTACTGTCAGTTCCACGAGGACGTTGGCCATGACACCAATGGTTGCTATAGCCTTAGGCGGCTATTGGACCGTCTGGCTGATGAGGGGGCTCTGGAATCCTATCTGGTGAAGGCCAAAGGCAACTCTAAACCAGGTTAGGGGCAACCGCCCAAGAAGCCGGCTGCTAGCTCCGAAACAGATGAAGATCATATCTTCACTATAGCAGGCGGCTTTGCAAGCGGAGGTCCTACCATCTGGGGTACCAAGGATAACATCCGGAAATTATCCAACCCAGAAGATGGGGCCCAGGCGTTGAAAGACACCTTCCCTGAAGTCTTCATCTCTGAGAGGGATAGGGGCATGGTCAGGCGGCCTCACGATGACCCCCTCGTCATCGAATGCAAAGTTTCCAATTAACGAGTTGGTCGGATCTTAATCGATACTGGGAGCTCGTCTGACCTGATCAGCTACCAGTGCTTGACAAAGCTCAAGTACAAGCCTAGCAGTATACACAAGGCCCCCCATCCTCTAGTTGTCTTTGGAGGATGGGTAGTGCATCCGGTAGGGAGTATTGACCTACCCATCCGGCTAGGAGGCAAAGGGGAAGGGAGACACATGGTCGTCAAGTTTTTTGGTGGTCGAGGAATTGACCGCCTACAATCTTATTCTGGGTCGCCCCACCCTCAACGAGTCCAAGGCTGTCATCATCCCCTCTCTTATGATGATCAAGTTTCAAATAGATGACGGATCAGTAGGGGCCTTAAGTGGGGATCAGAAGACGGCTAGAGAGTGTTATCTCTCAGACGTCAGGCCGACTGTTACTGCAGCCGGTCATAACGAGGAACCTGTTGACCTCGAGGACTCAAAATCCATGCCTGCTTCCAAGGCAGCCGGCAAAAAGCGAAAGGCGGACCAATTAGCCCCCGCCAGAAAAACAAAATAGCAATCACTAGCCGAGGAAAGGCCGGATGACTCCCGACCACAGCCGGCTGGTGAGAGCGTTGATGTCGTCCTGGATGACAGCTGTCTTGACAGAACAGTAAAAAATTGGGACGGTTGCTTTTGAAAAGTTGGGGGTAGACTTGCTTTGGCTTTTGAGAGAATACAAAGATATTTTTTCCTTTGAAGTGGAAGAGATGCCAAGCGTTAGCCCGGATCTAGCTGTCCACAAGTTGGCCGTTGATTCCAAAATAAAGCCGGTTAGGCAAAAGAAGAGGGATCATGGCGAGGAAAGGTCTCAGGCGGCAGCCGATGAGGTCAAGAAGCTCCTAGATGCCGGGTTCGTTCGGCAATGCTACTACCCGGATTGGGTAGCAAATGTTGTCCTTGTTAAGAATCCGAATGGTACCTGGCAGATGTGTGTAGATTACACAGATTTGAACAAGGCATGTCTGAAGGATAGTTATCCCCTTCCAAAGATCGACAGCCTGGTTGACTCTATAGCCGGCCATGCCTTGATGAGATTTATGGATGCCTACTCAGGTTTCCACCAGATTCCCCTATGGAAGAAGGATCAGGAGAAGACGACCTTCGTCATTGATCAGGGGTTGTACTGCTACACGATGATGTCGTTTGGGTTGAAAAATGCGCCTGCTACCTTCCAACGAATGATAAACACGGTTTTCATCAATCAAATCGGAAGAAATGTAGAGGCGTACATTGATGACATGATAGTCAAATCCAAGCTTCAGGCGGATCACATAGCCGACCTCCGAGAAACCTTCACCACTCTCAGGGGGCATAAGGTCATGCTTAATCCCAAGAAGTGTATCTTTGGTGTTGAGTCGTCTAGGAAGTTTCTCGGATTCCTGATTGATCAAAGAGGCATAGAGGCCAATCCGGAAAAGGTGCAGGCGGTGATTGACATGCAGTCACCTCGCACCGTCAGGGAGGCCCAGAAGCTAACAGGTTGCCTGGCGGCATTAGGAAGATTCCTCAGCCGGTCAGGTGACAAGTGCCTTTACTTCTTCCAAGCAATCAGGAAAAGGTTTAGATTTGAATGGGGAGAAGAAGCTGAGGCGGCATTTCAGAGGCTGAAGCAACACTTGCACTCTTTGCCAAGGCTAGTGAGCCCCCTGCCCAAGGAGGTTCTCTACATGTACCTAGCCGTCTCAGATCACTCCCTTAGTGCCGTTCTCCTTGCTGAGAGAGACGACAAGCAGCTCCCGGTGTATTTCATCAGCCATATACTCAGAAATGCTGAGCTCCGGTACCCGATGATCGAAAAATTTGGGCTGGATCTTTACAAAGCAGTCAAGCGATTGAAGCCCTACTTCTTGGCCCATCCGGTGACTGTCTATACTGATCAGCCACTCAAGCGTCCAATGACTACCATAGAGTCATCAGGCAGAATGATCAAGTGGGCTATTGAAATGCAAAGCCTGGAGATAACTTTTGAACCTAGGCGGGCAGTGAAAGGTCAGGCGTTTGCCGACTTCATTGTTGAAATGACTAGGCCGACACAGCCGGAGAAAACCGATCAGGTTTGGAAGTTATTCGTAGACGGAAGCTCTACCTCGAACGGTTGTGGTGTAGGCGTAATTTGCAAATCTCCGGAAGGAGATACTTATGAATATGCACTACGGTTCAAGTTTTAAGCTTCAAACAATGAAGCTGAGTATGAAGCCCTGCTAGCCGGTATACGCATGTGTAAGGCGGCATGGGCAAGAAAGGTTGACGCTTGTTCTGACTCTCAATTGATTGTTAGCCAATTCAATGGTGACTATGAGGCCACCCATCCGGCAATGATCAAATACCTTCAAGAAGTCAAAGATGAGGCGGCGACGCTTGATGAATTCCATCTAAGTCAAGTGCCCCGGTCAGAAAATAACCAGGCGGATGCTCTGTCCAAACTAGCCTCATCCGCCACTTATGATACGCCTAGGTCAGTCTTCTAGGAGGTCATGGAAAACAGAAGCATTGAACATGATCCCATTGGAATCCTTGACCGAAGCTCCACCTGGATGGACCCCATCCGGGATTATCTGGTAGACGACACCTTGCCGGAGGCCTCAACAGAGGTGGCAGCGCTTGAAAAGCGAGCTCTAAGCTTTGAAATGTACAAGGGGGAACTCTTCAGAAAGGGTTACCTCCAGACGTTACTGAAGTGTGTTACCCCAGAAAGGGGAAAAGAGGTGCTAGAGGATCTGCATGCGGGCTTTTGCGCTTCACATATAGGCGGCAGGTCTTTAGCAAAGAGGGCTAGACGGCAAGGTTACTTTTGGCCCACTCTTGAGGCAGACGCCATGGAATTGGTGAAGAAATGTGACAAGTGCCACAGATTCGGCCGGCTCATACACCGTCCGGCAACTGACCTCACGGCTATCTACAACCCGGTTCCAATTGCAAAATGGGGCATGGACATTCTGGGTCCCTATACGCCTGCCACAGGCGGTAGAAGATACATTTTGGTAGTTGTAGACTACTTCACCAAATGGGTCGAGGCAGAGGCGGTCAAAGGCATCAAAACAAAGGATGTCATCTCCTTCATTTGGAGGAACATCATCACCCGGTTTGGGGTTCCTATGTCTATGGTGTTTGACAACGGCCCTCAATTTGAAACGCCTACCCTCAAGAATTGGTTGGGAGATCAGGGGATCTCACATTGTTTTGCATTTGTTGGCCAGCCCCAAGCAAACGGCCAAGTTAAAGCCTTCAACAAGCTCATCTCAGACGACATAAAAAAGAAGATTGAAAGAGCCGGTGGACTTTGGGCGGATGAGTTACCTCACGTCCTTTGGGCCATAAGAACAACTGAGAAGGGGGCAACCGGTGAAACCCCATTCCTCATGACATATGGCACTGAAGCCGTCTTGCCAATTGAGCTTTATGAGCCTACACTCCGAGTCATGCTCTATGACGAGGAGGCAAATTGGGAGGCCATACGTCTTGCATTGGATTCTCTCCCGGAGTGCAGGGGCAACGCTGCCTTGCGTCATGAGGTATACCGTATGAGAATGATGAGGGCTTATAACAGAAGGGTACACAAACGGCCCCTCAAAGTGGGGGACTTTGTGCTACGAAAAATGGAGTCAATCGGTAAGGAAAATGAGCAAGGAAAGATAACCCCAAATTGGGAAGGCCCCTACCGGATTTTTGAAGAAGTTAGAGGCGGCACCTACCGCCTGGAAACACTAGACGGCAGGCAATTAGCCAGAACCTGGAATGTAGACAACTTGACAAAGTACTACTTCTAGGGAAATGGTAATTATTTTTTGTAAATAGAGTAAATGAACAAAAGGATACTTTATTTCAATTTTTCGTATAAAGTCTCATGTGCAATGCATAACCGGGCACCTTTTAAAGTCCCATGTGCAAAGCACAACCGGACACTTCTTATGTCCCCTGTGCAATGCAAAACCGGGCATGCATTTGCTCAAACGTTAAAATGCTAAGTACCTAACTTAGCCGTTTACAGGCATAAAGCCAGCATAATTTAAACCGCCTGCTTCAACCTTAAAACATGCATCCGGCGACGCCCATCCGGGTGAATTCATTGAAGAGAACATCTCCCTTTCGGGTGGTACACTGTTCTGCGCGTCATATTCTCAAACGGCTTTAACCGTCTAGGTTGAAGATTACCCATGTACATTTAAATGACCTATCGCAAGCAAGATAAATCCGGCTATTGCCCCAAGGCAACACAGACGGTGACTTAAATCTTGCTAAGCAGCCGGCTTTGCCCAAAAGTACTACAGCAGGACCCCTCTTCAATTCCGAATTTTCTAAATTCGCCTTAAAATTGAAACTGGCTATTGCCCTAAGGCAATACAGCCGATATAGTGTCATACACCACAACCGGCTATTGCCCCTAGGTAATACAGCCGTCCATTGACAAAATCGTTACTTCTATATTTGTGCCTGGTTATTGCTCAAAAGCAATACAGGCGGTAATCCACACATTTGTATAAGCAAATGCATCCGGCTCAGGTCCGCCTGCATGCCACCATAGGCATTGAATTCAGCCGGCGCAGGACCGCCTAATTGTTGTACAGTGGTCAAGGACCGCCTAATTGTTCATCCGGATGTTTATGGACGGCTGCCTTCTTAGAGTTGGTAACTGTAAGCAAACAACCGTCCAGGGGCAAGCAGGGCTCACACATCCGGCATATCACATGACTTGATGCAAAGCAAAGTGCAAAAAATGAAGAGAATTGAAAATATGCGAAGCAAATCGACTCAGTCGGCATATACATATATTAAAATTTTCAAAATTCAAATGTTAACCGGACCCCCGTCTGGAAAAATGATACAGAAATTCACGGCTCGCAGGCCGGTAAAGTGAAACAAAAATATATCCTACTGTTGCTGCTGCTGTTGAGTTTGTTGTTGCTGCTGCTCCGGCTGCTGGTCCTGACCGGCATTAGGGGCATCTTGCGTCTGCTCCTCCCTAACGCCAGCCCACTCCTCAAACGGCACCGGTTGCTGAAGCCCGAGAACTTGAGCATCAAATACTTATGTGGCGTATTTGTACCTCAAGTAGAAAAAGGCGTAGTCGGTCTCCGGGTGGAGCATGGACCACGCCATTTTCATGCGTGCTTCGCAGTCACGCTCGTTCTCGTTGACCAGCCGGGTCTGCTCAGCCGCCAGCTGGTCCAGAGCCTTCTTCTTTGACTTAACCAAATCATCTTTGGCTTTGTTCAGCTCTCCTTCCAGCCGGGTGACCTCGTCTTTTAACCCGTCCTTCTCCTTCACCGCATCCTTCAGAGCTTAGATGTCGGTTTTGAGCTGGTCGATTAGGAGCTGGCGGTCGGCAGCCGTCTTGTTGGCAGTATCGGCAGCAGCCGTCAGCTGCTGGATAAGTTCCTCCTGTTTCATCTCCCGGGCTTTAGTGTGGATTTCAAGCATTAGGGAGTTGTATTGACATACATCAATTAATTCACCTGCCCGTTTTTGGGCATCCCTTACCTCCCCTTGCTTCTTCCGCAAGGGGGATTTCAACCCATCCACCCTCAGCATCGCCTGCAAGAACAACCGGTAATGGAGTTAGCAAAATTGAACTAAAAGGCATCAGTTAGCAAATCTTGCACAAAAACACCCCACCCGGTAAATAAGCAGATTGCACAAAAATACCCCATCCGGTAAATAAGCAGATTGCCCAAAACTAATGCATCCGGAAGCTTACCTCAGCCAGCAGTGAGGTAATCCGGTCAAGGTTGACCTGGCTGACGCCCGGCATAGCCTCCCTCTCGGACCTAGTTAGGGTCCTTATCATTCTCCTGGCATTGTTTTGCATGTCCGGCCAGCGAGAAGCGGTATCTGCATCATGAGATATATCGGTTAAGTGTTGGGAATAAACGGCTCCTACATTCAGCCGGTTCCCGACTAAGTCTCCCGACTGAGAAGTCTGAGACTTGACTCGAAGTGGCCCAAGCGGCCAGGGGAGGGTCAAAAGTGGAGTCCATACCTTGGTCATCAGGCTGAGGGGTGCCACCACCCCCAGCCGCATTGGAGCCGGAAGCAACAGCTGGCACCCGGCTAGGAGGAGCAGGCTCCTTGGATCCAGTCTCAGCCGGCTCAGAGCTTAGGCCTAGACTTTGTAGACTTTTACCTGCGGTTGTGGGTCTCTCAATAGCCGGTATTCCGCCGGCTGTTGATGGTGCAGGGCCGCCTGAGACCCTACGCCTCTGTGGAGGCGGTTGGGGAAGCTCCTCACCCGGCCTCCTCACCATATGGCGGATGGAGCGGGGAATGTTCTAGCTTCCCGTCTGTAAAAAAACAATCAACAAGTCAGTATCAAAAATTATTTGCAAGATATGCAGGCGGCATTCAGACAACCGGTGCTTACCCCACTGGCCCGGGTTGCAAGTTGAGCCCGTTTCTGTTCGAGCTGCGCTTTCCTGATCTCCGCGGCTGACTTAGCCGACGTCATATCAGGAGGAGTCATCTCTAGTCCTTTCTCTGCAAAATGGCAAGAAAATGTTAGCATCATTTAAACATCATACAAACGGCATAAATTGCTGGTTAAGTAGTAGACCTTTGTCCCAAAAAGTGCTGAGACCGCAGGCGGAGAGGAACGCTTCGTTTTTGAACCAGTCCGGATAAGGGACCCAGAATAGAGGGACAATGATTTGTGTCCCATCATCCAATGGCTCGGTGGTTTTCTTAAATAGCCCCGGCTCCATTATATATGGCATCCCAAGCCTCAGCCGGAACCCTTGGTAGGGCGCACTTCCTTCCAAGAAGAGCCAGGTTCTTATTATAACGGCCCATCCGGTGATTAGAAGTCGTTGAAGGAGAAGAGACATAATAAAACTTGCTCTTCAAGCTCATCCACTTGGAGGGCTTCTCCAAGGTCATCATGTATTCCGGATGCGTGGTGAGAGTGTACCATGCATTCCAGCCTCCTGGGGCACGGCTCAAGTAGTGCATGTGCGCAAACACCTCCCAGCTAGGCGTCACGTCCTGCATCTCACAGGCGGCAATATAACCAATGATGTTCACCCAAGAGTTGGGTGTGAGCTGCCAGACCCCCAAGTCATAGCCTCTTAAAATGGCTTTTATACATCTATGAAGGGGGAACTGGAGGCCAGCTTTGAATGCCGCCTCGTAACAGCCAAAGTAATTATCGGAATGTTCCAAGTCATCCTCCTAGACGACAGACGAGCTTGCAGGCGGGACACCCAATTCCCAACCGTCCCCTACCGGACGCTTTTTCAAAAAGGCTGGGAGTGTTGCGTTTAAAGTCACAACATCCCGGGCGCTCATGTGCGCCTCCATTGGATCTTTGCCTGAAGGCCAGTTGTATGCCTCCTCATTTTCTTGTGGGGCATCCGGGGTCATGGTGGACTTTGAAGTTTCCAAGTTGTTTTGATCGGTTTCTTCACCACTTGAGCTCCCGGATTCTTCTAAAATCTCGTCACCAGGCGTACTTGGAATTCCTGGTTGATCAAAAGGAACGTCTTCAACCGGAGCTCCGGCTGAATTGTCTGACTTGTATTCGGGGTCAATAGTCGTTTGCCGTATCCGAGCCATTCTGTCCTGCACAAGAACAGAGACGGTCGGATTTGTGGAAAAGTAAGGGTGTTCCACACCCCCCCCCAGACGGCATCCCCAGTCCTAGATTCAGCCGTATCCGACGACCGGTTGACAACAGCCCTAGGCCGTGCTGTGTGTGTATTGGGAGAGTCCATTGTTCTCTAACCTATACAACCGGTAAACTCAAGAAGTTACAAAAGGAACTAGGGCGATACCTTGAATTTATGAAGACGGTTGAAGAAAACTTGATTGCTGAAGTTTCCAAGTTGTGCCGCAAGCGGAGAAGTCCGTTTGTGCTTTAAGAAACCTGAAGCATAAAAGACAGAGTCAGGCATTTTGGAAGCATCTCACCCAAAGATACCCCAGGCGGTATCAAGTAAATTTGCTTAAAGATACCCCAGGCGGTATCAAGTAATTTGCTCAAAGATACCCCAGGCGGTATCAAGTAATTTGCTCAAAGATACCCTATGCGGTATCAAGTAAGCTTGCCCAAAGATACCCCAGGTGGTATCCAGGAAGCTTGTTCCAAGATACCACAAACGGTATCAAAGGGTTTTATTCAAAGATACCCCAGGCGGTATCAAGTAAATTTGCTCAAAGATACCCCATGCGGTATCAAGTAAGCTTGCCCAAAGATACCCTAGGCGGTATCCAGGAAGCTTGTTCCAAGATACCACAAACAGTATCAAAGGGTTTTATTCAAAGATACCCCAGGCGGTATCAAGTAAATTTGCTCAAAGATACCCCATGCGGTATCAAGTAAGCTTGCCCAAAGATACCCCAGGCGGTATCCAGGAAGCTTGTTCCAAGATACCACAAACGGTATCAAAGGGTTTTATTCAAAGATACCCCATGCGGGACCAATGAAGATCATTCAGTGATGCCCCAGACGGGACATCTCCGGCTGATGCCTCAAGCGTTAATTGATGAGGGTTGCTTAAAGACCCCCCAGATGGCATGAGAGCCGGCTGAGGGTGTTTGAAGAGCAGGGCATAAGCAAGCTATGAAGATCATTGCTCAAAAACCCCCAAGGCGATAAGCCCGACTAAGGGTGGGAAAGATCCAGGTCTTGAAGCATAGCTTGCATATACCCCAGACGGTCCATAACCGTCTATGGGTCCAGTTTCGAAAAGCAAAATTATCTGAAGACACCCCAGACGGCCCAAACCGTCTGTGGGTCTGAATTTGAAGAATCTTGTTTGAAGATACCCCAAGCGGCACCTAGCTGTCTGAGGGTCTATGAAATGAGTTTTTTGATAGGCATTTGGTTGAAGATGACCAAGACGGAATTGTTCCGGTTGAGGGTCTAATGGATGCAAAAAATTATTGTCTAGAGATGCCCCAGACGACATGTACCCGTCGGAGGGTCTTTTGAATGCAACTTCTTGAAGACCATTGATTACAAATGTCACAGGCGGTATATAACCGCCTGCGGTCCTATGGAATGCATTATTGAAAGCCAAGGTTTGAAGACACCCTAGACGGTCCATCCTGTCTGTGGGTCCATCATTTGAAGAGCAAGGCTTGAAGATGCCCCAGACGGCATATAACCGTCTGTAAGTATTTTGATTACAGCTCCATGAAGACCAGTCTAAAGATGCATAGGCGGTATTTCACCGTCTGGGGGGCTATGGAATGCATTCAGTGGATAGTCCATTGTTCAAGGATACCTCAGACGGTCCACAACCGTCTGAGGGTCTATCTTTGTGGATCATGATTAGAAGTTTCCCCAGACGAACCACACTATCTGTGGGTCTACCAAGTGCAAAGCATGAAAAGGGCTTATGGAGTCCCAGACGGTGTATGACCGTTTGTGGTTCTACTCAAGCTAAGAAAGAAAATCAAGTCATATGGTACCTGGGTGAATTAAGTGAAGAAGTCCTCAACCGGTATCCGTATGCGTTTGAACGAAGCAACTAGTTGCACAAATTAGCAGCCGGTGTCAGAGCTCTCAAGAAATTTTTGGAAAAAATTGTAAAGTGAAGAGGAGAGAGGGGGTGCGCCTCAATTTATAGGCAAAATCAAGAAGGCGAATCGCCACCCTCTGAAGATAAAGTGAAATACTCAATGGAGAGTAGGTGACTGTAAATGTATAGGCGGCCCGCCCCTCTTAAGTAAGAATAAAAATTAACCATGGAGAGTAGCCGACTGTTTGACAGTAGGCGTGCCCCTCTTAAGTAAAAATGAAAACTGAGTATGGAGAGTAGCCGACTGTTTGTTAGTAGGCGTGCCCCTCTTAGTACAAAATTGAATATTAAGTATGCAAACTTTTATTAAGTAGCCCTTGACTATTTATATCATTCAAAAGAAATATTTCTTAAGATTATCTGCATTCCAAGTTCGAGGCAACGGTTGGCCGTCTGGTGTTTCCAGACGGTAGGTACCGTCCCTGACCTCTTCACAGATTCGGTAGGGTCCTTCCCAGTTGGGAGTTAGTTTGCCAAACTCCACCATTAGCCCTTCCACCTGCTTCCATTTTTCTAAGTACAAAGTCCCCCACTTTGAGTGGACGCCTGTGTACTTTTTTGTTGTATGATCTAGTCATTCTCAAGCGGTAAATTTCATGGCGCAAGACAGCATTGCCCCTCCTTTCAGGAAGTGAGTCTAATGCCAGGCGCCTGGCTTCCTAGTTTGCCTCTTCGTCATATAGCATTATTCGAAGAGTCGACTCGTAGTGTTCTATTGGAAGAACAGCTTCCGCACCATAAGTTAGGAGAAATGGAGTTTCTCCAGTCGCCCCTTTTTCAGTCGTCCTAATGGCCCAGAGAACATGTGGTAATTCATCCGCCCATAGGCCGCCTGCTCGTTCAATCTTTTTCTTGAGACCGTCTGAGATGATTTTATTAAAGGCTTCTACCTGGCCGTTTGCTTGTGGACGGCCGACAGATGCAAAGTAGTGTGCAATTCCTTGGTCACCCAACCAGCTTTTGAGAACAGGCGTCTCAAATTGGGGACCATTATCAAAAACCAAAGACATGGGAACCCCGAACCGAGTGATGACATTTTTCCAAATGAATGAAATTACATCCTTCGTCTTGATTCCCTTTACAGCCTCCGCCTCTACCCATTTAGTGAAGTAGTCGACGGCAACAAGTATGTACCTCCTTCCGCCTGTAGCAGGTGTATATGGACCCAGAATATCCATGCCCCACTTAGCAAACGGTAGTGGGCTATGAATGGTAGTGAGGTCAGTAGCCGGACGGTGAATTAGTTTGCCAAACCTTTGGCACTTGTCCCATTTTCTCACCATCTCCATCGCATCTGCTTCTAAGGTAGGCCAAAAGTAGCCCTGCCGCCTTGCCCGTTGAGCAAGCGTCCTACCGCCTATATGGGAAGCACAGTAACCAGATTTAAGATCGTCTAGAATCTCTCGTCCCTTTTCTGGAGTAACACACTTTAAGAAGGGTTGAAGGTACCCCCTTTTGTGAAGTTCTCCCTTTATTATTTCAAAACTGGTTGCTCGTTTTTTCAGTGCTGCCGCCTGTTGATGATCATCCGGCAGGGTACCGTTTGTCAGATATGCCCTGATTGGATCCATCCAGGTTGAGCTTCTGTCTAGGATTCCAATAGGGTCTTCCTCGATGCTTCTCTTCTCTATTACTTCCCAAAAACAGTTCGAGGAGTATCACAGGAGGCGGATGATGCTAATTTTGACAGTACATCCGCCTGGTTGTTTTCTGATCTCGGCACTTGGGTCAGATGGAAATCCTCAAGGGAGCCGACTGCTTGTCGGACCGCCTGTAAATACTTGATCATGGCCGGATGGGTTGCTTCGTATTCGCCATTGTACTGACTCACTATCAATTGTGAATCGGAACAGGCGTCTATTTTTCTTGCCCCTGCCGCCTTGCACATGCGAATTCCGGTTAGTAAAGCTTCATATTCTGCCTCATTGTTTGAGGCCTGAAAACTGAAGCGTAGAGCATACTCGTACCTATCGCCGTCTGGCGACTGACATATGACGCCTGCTCCACAACCATTTGAAGTAGAGCTTCCGTCCACATATACCTTCCAGACTTGGTCTGTAACTTGAGAGTCAGGAGGACGAGTCATCTCAACAATAAAGTCAGCAAAGGCTTGCCCCTTCACTGCTTTTCTAGGCTCGAAAGTAACTTCGAGGCTCTGTATTTCTATGGCCCATTTGATCATTCGGCCCGACGACTCCATGATGGTCAGTGGCCGCTTGATAGGTTGGTCTGTATACACGACGACTGCATGTGCCAAAAAGTAGGGCTTCAATTTTTTAACAGCCATGAAGAGTGCAAGACCAAATTTCTCCACTAAGGGATACCTCAACTCGGCATTTTTCAGTACATGACTGACAAAGTAGACCGGGAGCTGACATCCGTCTCTTTCAGCAAGGAGAACAGCGCTTAACGCATGATCAGAGACGACCAGGTACATGTAGAGTACTTCTTTGGGCAAAGGGCTGACCAGCCTCGGCAAGGAATGCAAGTGAACTTTCAATTTCTGGAAGGCCGCCTTAGCATCTGGCCCCCATTCAAACCTTGCCTTTTTCTTAATTGCCTGGAAAAAGTATAGGCATTTGTCGCCTGATCGGCTTAGAAATCTTCCCAAGGCCGCCAGACAACCTGTTAACTTCTGAACCTCTCGGATGGGACGAGGGGATTGCATGTCGATGACCGCCTGCACCTTCTCAGGGTTCGCCTCTATTCTTCTCTGATTGATAAGGAATCCGAGAAATTTCCCAGACTCAACTCCAAAGACACATTTCTTGGGATTTAGCATGAAATGGTGCCGCCTGAGTGTGGCAAAAGTTTCTCGGAGGTCCGACAGATGATCTTTCTGAAGTTTAGACTTGAAATGAATATTTGGAGGGCCGTTCTTGGTGAACAGAATTTACATCTAACCGTCTGATATTGTCTTTGTTGCCCCTAATAGTGGGGCCGCCTCCTAAGAAGCCGCCTGCAATGGTGTAGACGACTGCATCATCTGTATCGGAAATGTCGGCCTGTTGATTCTTTTTTGCCGGCTGCTTTTTCGAGGAAGTGTTCCCCGTAGATTTCTTGACATAAGTGTCAAGATCACCTTGCTCAGCCAGGCGGTCCAGATACCGCATGAGAATGATGCATTCATTGGTGTGATGACCAACATCGTCATGATAATCACAAAATTTTTCTTGGTTCCGGTTGTTTGCAGAACCCTTCATGGGGACCGGCTTCTCAATTGAGATCCGTCCCTTGATTTCCTTTAGGATAAATTGGCTATCCTTGTTAAACACATACTTTGGGGAGTATGGTTTGAATTCTTTTTTCTTCTTCTGGGACGACTGTTTAGAGGAATCAGCCGCCCAGACCTCTTTTCCCTTCTCGTCTTTGTTTGACGACTGTTTCTGTCGTCCTTCTCTTTTGTCGGACCTTCTCCCGTCTGACTGTTTTACCCTACTACAAAGATCAGTCGCCTGTATATAGGCTTCCGCTTCAATCAAGGCCTCTTGAAGAGTCGTCACCCTCTTTCGGACCAAATCAAATTTAAAGGTCGACCCGTCTTTGAGACCTCTGAAAAAGTCAGTATAGGCTACTTCATCCGGTAACCCTTGAATCTATATTCTCATCAGGTTAAACCGTCTGATGTAAGAACGAAGCCCCTCCTTCTCGCCCTGCTGAATTGTTCCTAAATCAAGGGCCGTCTTCTTCGCAGGGATGTTCATGGCGAAGTTGGAGGTGAATAAGTAAGCAAGCGTCTTGAAGTTATTTATACAACCAGTCGACAGGTTGCCGAACCATTGTTGTGCGATTCCTTTGAGAGTCGCTGGGAAACACTTGCACCAAGTGGGATCATCCAACCCTTGAAGGTACATCAGGTTGGTGAATGCCATCAGATGGTCTTCTAGGTTAGTAGTGCCGTCATAGGCGCCTACTAATACATTTTTCACTTTGGCCGGCTGAGCGGCTTCAGTAATTTCCTTGGAGAAGGCCGATGGCTGTTCACCAAGTCTAAGCAACCGTAGCTGCCAGTCCATAGGTTGGACATTTTTTGCTGCATGTCCACCAAACGGAGGTGGCAGTAAAAAATACTGTTGTTACGGTACAAACGGTAAGTTTGGTACCGCCTGGTCGCTATGAAAGCCGGACTGACGGGAGGTGCCGCCTGACTGACTCTCATGATACGACTGAGTATGCCTCATCGAGGTATTTCGCAGACTGTCTTGGAAGTATGAAGTAGAGGCCGACTCTGACAATCGGGCACTCTTCTTCTATTCTAGCAGTAGCCGAGCGTCCGTGTATGTTTTCCTCGACCCGTCCGCCTGAATATGACGAACAGGTTTCCTATTTCCTGGAGTAGGAAAACGGTATTTTGTGAAATCAAGGGCAGGTGACTCCCACTTCCTAGATTTAGGATGAGGGGTCGCCTCTCGCCCTTGAACTGGCTTCCTCTTCCGTGAAGTGGAGGGTTTCTTAGCCGACTGCTCCTTGTCCAGAGCAGGCGGCTTCTTGTTGATCAACTCTTGAATTTCTCCCTTGAAGTCCCTCATGAAGGTCATGAGTTCGTTCCTTGTGATGGGAGCAGACCCATCAGTCGGCTGCTGCCGAACAGGCGGTGCGCCTGCTGGCTCGCTTCCAGTTTGAAGATGTTCCCGTTCCCTCCTTTCGGTATGACGGGTACGTTGGGCCCTTAGGGTCCCGTCTGAAGCTGTGTGAGCTTCAAATTCATTCTCAGTATCGTGGTCCGACTGAACAAGAGGGTCGTCCAGGGGACGTCTCTCTTCAAGAGCCGGTACAAACGTGGATGCCATCTAAGAAGTACTCTCCCCACAGACGGCGCCAAGCTGTTTCGAGGTTTTTTTATGTCCTGCGGGAGAGTTACAATTCCGGGACTGGTATCCTTGCGCCTGTACCTGCAAAACAACGGAGACTCCTTGTGGTGGGAGCTCCGCCTCCAACGGTCAAGTTAGTACTTGATTAAGGAGTAATTAATGCGGAAATTAAAGTGATTGGGTCTCTCTTGGTGAGAGTGTTTAAGGTGTGTAATCTGCGTATTTTTCGTAATCCCCCTTAATGAGGATTAAGGGAGGTATTTATAACCTCGGGAAACGTGCCAATCTAGGTTTAGGTTAACCTTGGGCTAATTGGGCTTCCCGCGGAAGTTGGGCCTAGGTGACCGGTTATCCTAGGTGTCATGGGAAGGACATGTGTCGTGTCGTAATTGGTCCATAGTGGACGGATCATTGCTTGACACGTGGCAGGCGCCTATTGGCCCATGTGACGGACACATGGCGGAACCTGATTGGTCCACTTGTCAGATGGTGATTAGTGGGAAAAATCCCCTAATCAACACTTGTCATGATGTCATTAATAATTTTCCCGCCACTTTCATTATTTCTTTATTTAATTATTATTTATATAAATATAAGTATAGAAAATAAATAGATAAATTATACTTTAATTAACAAAATAACTAATATTTTAGTATGTTTAATATATGTTTGATTCTTTTATATAATATTAGATGAAAGCCCGTGCGATGCACAATTTTTTTTTTAACATAAATCCTATAAAGGATTATTTTCTTAATTACATCCTATAATATTTGAGAAACTTGCTATTGCAGGTTAGAAAAATGCAACCAAATGTGATAATTTTTAGTTTTTTTTTTTTTTTTTTTTTATCAAAAATCTCACAATGTGTCGGATAAACTTTTTCATATGAAGAGATAATTTTTTTATTTTTTAAATAATTTAAATATCATATTTCATTAGTTGACTCACTAAATATCATTTATTAATTTTCATTAATTCTTATGTAGCTTTATTTTTTAATTCTAAAATAAAATATAATTTTTTATCATTATATATATCATCTCATTCGTCAGATATTTGGATAAAATTAGGTTTTTTTTTTTTAACATACGTGGGACATAAAATTAAACTCTCAAATCTTGTTTGTTAATTTTGCTTTTTAATTATAACATAATTTTATTTTTTATTTATTTATTTTATTATTATTTATTTTATTATTACAATTTTGTAGTTATTTTACCTACGCACATAAAAGCATTTGTTTATGTGTCTGTGTCATGCACTTTTTTAATTTATTTTTATAAAGATTTTTTAATTAAATTTAAAGTTACTTAATTATATTTAACATCGTGCGTAGCACAGATCTCCATTAATTATTTAAATTTAACGTTTAATATTCAATCGTAATAACAAATATTAATACAAAGTACTACTAATTTTTGTAAACTTATACAATTAAAATTCACACATATATAAATACTACATATTTTGTAAAAATTTTGTGTAAACAACAAAACAAACCAATTCTTGAAGAAAAAATTATAAAGAAAATGAACTATGTGGATTTAGCTTTTTTCAAATTTTGTACAAAATGACAATGATGAATGACCTTCCACCATCCTTTGTAAATCAAAGGCTTATTGTGTCAGTTGATGAGTTGCATACTTAATCTTGCCCCTTGCAAAATTAATATTTATGACTGACTTGATCACAGTTAATCACATTCAAGAATTCCAAGATGTTGAACTCATAAAATACGTTACTTAGCCTACAAAATTTATAGTAGATGGGTTTATATAGGATAGAAAAAATGCTAAAGTGGTGATAAAATTTAATCATTATATATGATAAATTTAATATGATAATTTAATCTTTTAATGGGATAAATGATAAATGATGAGCGAACGGTTAAGATCTTGAAAATAGATTAATTTAGTTTTTTTTTTAATAATTTAAATCCTAATAAATCATTATTCGTGATTTTTACCTACGTGGAAAAATTGTTAAATTTGTCACTATTTCTTATGTGGCTAGTGAATTTTTTTATTCTAAAAAAAATACAAATCTAATTTTTAATTGGTCAAAATGATACATTTGCTTATGTGGCGCATCGAATGCTCCCGAAAAATGCATACTTTATATATATATATATATATATATATATATATATATATATATATATGTATGTATATATATATGTATGTATATATATATGTATGTATATATATATGTATGTATATATATATGTATGTATATATATATATGTATGTATATATGTATATATATGTATATATGTATATGTATATATATATATGTATATGTATATATATGTATATATATTGATTTTCAATCATAAGATTTTATTACATAATATGCGTGATTAAATATGGATATAAATCTTATGATTGACGTAATATTTTTTTTTTGAGAAAGGATTAACACAATATTTTGGTTAGTGTTTAATGTGTTGCTTTGTCTAAGTGTAAATTATTCTATTGTATACATGTCATCTCCTAGTTAAAAATTTTCATGCCCATTTTACTTTACGTTTTTACGCAGATTTTTAAAGGAAATAATTTTAAAATAATCCAAAATATCTTTCTTCCAATTAAAATTCTTAACAATAATAATTCTCCATATAAACCCAACTAATATATTTTTATATATACGTAGTCTTTAATATTAGGTAATTTTTTTTTAATAAATGAACGTATATTAGGTAAATATTATTAAACAATACTGCTTTATATTATCTTAGTTTTCGATAATACTATTAACCTTTTTTTTCTTTCAATTTTGTTACTTTTGCAATAATTTTTAATTCAATTAAAATAAAAATCATTTTGTTAACACATATATACACACTTTATTTTCTACTCTTAAAAGTTGTATCAATAAAAACGTAGCACGCGGGGTACTATCCTTAGAATTTTATTTTTTAAAATAAAACCTCATAAACCCTTCTTTTTTAAGAAAAAACAAGTCTAAGTATCACTAATCTTGACATTGATATAGCTAGGTATAAAATTAAATTTATATATAGTTTTGAATTAGTATTATGAGTATAATTTTTAGTAAAGTTTAATAACAACCGTACATTGCACGAGATTTATACAAGTATATTATAAATGGATGTTGTACATTTTAAACTACTTTTGTCGCTCCAAAAAATATTATGATATTAAAAATAAACTAATACGATAATTATTGAGAGTTATAATCTAATATGCTTTTTGAATAAAATTATAATTTAATTTGTACATATATTGATATTTTATTGAAAATAAAACACTAAACTAATTTTATCCTAAAATTCTATCCAAATTTTATTGAAAATAAAATTTTTAAACTAACTTTTTTTATCCTACAAAGTGTATCTAAATCTATCAATTTTTTTTTGTTAAACAAAAATCATGTGTCAAAATAATCTTTATAAATGTGGCGCGACACTTGGCAATGCCAAGTGTCGCTATTTCGAGGCCTGGCTAAAAGTTTAGCTTTATATATTAGTTATATGATAGGATTGTTGTAACACCCCAAATCTCCCTCTACGAAAATACTAGAATAATGCGTATAAAATACCATAGACATAGACTTGGGCGTATTACGCCACGTGAATACGTAAGGACATTAATATTACTGATCGGAAACGACCTCCATCAGGCATTCTGATCACTTGACCACACTGAATAATTAGCTTTCTAATAATTCTGAACCCTTTATCGGAATAATGCACTTATTGGAAGGACACCATTCCTTTCAGGGGTGTCCTTTAGAGTCGTTATTGAGATTGATTCCGAATGTGAGTATTTCTTCTAGGAGAATAATAAAGTTTGTGATGATTGTCATCATGCGAAACAATCTAGATAGATGCAGCTTTCCAATTAGTGAGAATAAAGCAAGTCCAATATTTGAACTTGTACATGTTGATTTGTGGGGTTCGTATAGAACACCTTCTCGTGAGGTGATCATTATTTTTTAACAATAGTTGATTTTTCAAAAGGTGTTTGGATTTATGTATTGCAAAATAATTAAGGAGGATGTTGAATATGTTTTTGAATTTTGTTGCTATGGTAAAATGACAATTTGAACAAGTAATTAAAATTGTGAGAAGTGATTATGGCACGAAGTTTAATTCCTTGAAAGATTATTTTTTTACCAATGACATGATTTTTGAATCATCTTGTGTGGGAACACCGTAACAAAATGGGAGATGTGAACGAAAACACAAACATATTTTAAATGTGGCCCGGGCTTTAATATTTCAAGGGAATTTGCCGTTAAATTTTTGGGGTGAATGTGCTTTAGCGGCATGCCATTTAATACATAGAACCCCTACCCTGTTGCTTGGAAATAAAACACCATTTGAGGTCTTGTTTAATAAACCACCATCATATGAGTCGATTAGAGTATTTGGTTGTCTATGTTATGCTCATAATCAAAAGAGTAAGGGTGATAAATTTGCAAGTCAAAGTAGTAAGTGTGTGTTTTTAGGCTACCCGTTTAGAAAAAAAAAAAAGGGGTGGAGACTTTTTGATTTAGAAACTGAAGAACTATTATCCCGTGATGTGAGATTTTGTAAGAATATTTTTTCGTTTGATGTGAGTCATGATGAGGGGTTCCGTGTGACTTCTCGGGTTGGTGATGACGGAAATGGAGTGAGCGATGATGATGAGCTGGGATAGTGATAGCGCTGTAAGGGCAGCCACGAGCAGAGGGTAACCTAGCGGGTGCTGGCCTCGAGGACTACCAGTCACGACCAGCCCTTGCCTAGCCCGATGGAAAGGCAGTGGGTGCTAGGTGTGAGCAGCAACAACCGCATCAGCTCACTGCCCAGCTCGCAGCAAATCCAACGAGCGCTGGGTTGGGTAGTGAGCAGCAGCGACAACCAAGTTCGAGTGAGAGAGAGGGAGAGCTAGAACAAGACCATGTAGTTGGGTGTGAAGGTGGGGTGGATGATGAGGAGCGTTAGAAATGAAAACGTACTAAGATTCCGAACACGAAATATCGAGACTACACAATCCGGAAAAAAGTCCATTGTCAAGTGCACCGACTCCTACATCATCTTCCTCAGGTTCTTCTTATCCTTTTACATATTTTATTGATTGTAATCGTTTTTTCGGAGAAACATAAAAAGTATATTGTAACAATAACAACAAGGCATGGGCCTAAATCTTTCAAAGAGTTAATGAAACATGCAGGTTGGAGAGATGCAATGGCCGCAGAAATAAGAGCTCTAGAGGATCAGGGTACATGGGTACTTGAAAAACTTCCACCAAGGAAGACGGCTTTGGGAAGCAAGTGGGTGTATATAGAGAAAGGTGATGAACATGGTAATTTGCAGAGATTGAAAGCAAGATTGGCGATACTAGGAAATCATCAGGTTGAAAGGCTTGATTACTGTGAGACATTTGCGTCGGTTGCAAAGATGGCTATAGTCCGAACTTTTTTGGCAATAGAAGCTGTGAAAAATTGGGAGGAACATTAAATGGACGTGCATAATGCATTTTTGCATGGAGACTTGGAGGAAGAAATTTATATGAAAACTTCTCCAAGCTTCTATTAAAATAACTCTAATTATGTGTGTAGGATGAAAAAGTCAGTATATGGTCTAAAACAGACTCCAAGATGTTTGGTTTGCATAATCGGCTATTTCACCAAATGCCACTGAATACTTAAAAAATTCACCAAATGCCATTGACAAACAGTATAATGACACCTCGTGCCATTAATTGCATATGGACGTTAGTTCTCCGTTAATGCAATCCTTATTTCACCAAATGCCATTACTTTTTAAAATTAATACACAATAATCATTTATTATAATGAATAAAAATAGTACTTTTTTCTCGATTTTTGTGACAAAAATTGCTCGGGTAAAGTTATGGGGGTCATTTTGATCCTTTATGGATACAAATTAAGCTCGAAATTGACAAAAAAATAATTTTTTGTGTGTTGAAAAATATCTCAAGTGTCGTAATTTTTTAACCATGAAAATTGATTGGGTAAGGTTTTGTGGGTCAACTTTGAACCTTTATGGAATCAAATTAAGCTTCGAATTGGCAAAAAAATAACGTAAATGCTCCGTTTTGCATTTTTTCTAGCAAAAAATTACGATCTCGAAATACAAAACGAGGCATATACGTTATTTTTTTGTCAATTCCGAGGTTAATTTGATCCCATCAAGGATCTAAATGACCCCCTAAACCTTACCCAATCAATTTTCATGGTTAAAAAATAACGACACGCTAATCAAAATATTATTTTACACACAAAATGGAGCATTTACGTTATTTTTTTGCCAATCCCAAGCTTAATTTGTATCCATCAGGGTTAAAATCACCCCCAAAACTATACCCAAGCAATTTTTGTCACGAAAATTGAGAAAAAAAAAAATTATTTTTATTAATTAAAATAAATGATTAAAATAAACCAATCATATCATGACACATGTCATGATTTAATCTTAATGACTAACGGAGTTAAAGGTCGTTAGTCATTAATGGCATTTGGTGTGTTTTTTAAAAGCTCGATGACATTTGGTGAATTTTGAAAATCTTGGTGGCATTTGGTGAAATAACCGTTGTAAAATTGTCGGCATCTTGGAAGAAACATGAATTTAAGCAATCCTATTTAGATTATTCTTTGTTCACACTGACCAAAGAAATTTGCAGTTGTTTGTTCGTGTTGATAAATGTTGATGACTTGATTGTTACAGGAAATAATAACGTTGCTTTGTCAAAGTTTAAGACATATTTGGGCAGGTGTTTTAAGATGAAAGACTTGGGAGTATTGAAATACTTCCTAGGACTTGAAGTTGCAAGAAGTAAGCAGGGATTTTATATCTATCAACAGAAATATTCAGTGGATATTATTTGTGAAATTGGATTGTTAGATCGGAGCTAATCATGCAGACTTCCCAATGAAACACAATCATAAGTTAGCTCTTGCGGAAGGCAGAGTGTTGCAAGATGTGGAAAAATAAAGACGATTTGTTGGACATCTAATTTATTTGTCTATCACAAGGCCGGATCTAGCATATATATCTTGTTCATATATATATATTATCTCAGTTTATGTAGAATCCAAGAGAAGAACATTGGGAGGCTGCGCTAAAGGTGGTGCGTTATTTGAAGATGATTCCATGCCATGGAATACTTCTTCTGTCTGATAGTGAGTTGAGGCTTGAAGGTTGGTGTGATTTGTATTGGGCTAGTTTTAATTTCCTTTAACCAGGCAGTCTTTGACATGTTAGTTTGTGTTACTTGGTTTCTCTCCGGTGTCTTGGAAGACTAAGAAACAACACATAATTTCTAGATCCTCTTCTAAAGAGGAATATAGGTTAATGTCGGTTGTAACATGTGAGTTAAAATGGTTGAAAAAATTGTTAAGGGATTTGGCGTGCATGATTCGCAGGGTATGATTGAATTTGTTTGGTGATAGTCAGTCGGCTTTAATTTGTACATTGCTCAAATTCCAATATTCCAAGAGAAAAGGAACATATTGAAATTGATATGCATTTTGTGAAAGATGCAATAAAGGATGGTTTAATTTGATATCACCATAGTATGTTCCGAAACTTGCGGATATTTTTACCAAAGCTTTGGGGAAGGCTCAATTCGAGTTTTTACTTGGCAAGTTGGGCATTCGAGATCTTCATGCTCCAACTTGAGAGGGGATGCTAATATATGAGAGAATATTTAGGAAATATATCTTTGATATGATCTTGTATTATCTTTTATTGTGATAGGTTATACTATGTATAAATACTTGCGATGTGATTAATGAGAACTTGAGAGGTTGAGATTAATTTGACATGCTTCATTTCCTTTTTTGAAAACCTTTCACAATATTTTACTAATTTATTCTCTCCTAGTGCACCCCCTACTATCATACTTTAATATTTTCATATTCTCTCTCCTCCGAACTATCATACATTATCCTTCCAACAACCCCATTTTCTTAATATTTTTAATTACTTTATACTATTTCTCCTAAAACTTCGCGTATGGAGAAATGAAGCAAGTAATAAAATATGGAGAAAGTATATATATAGGATCAATTCAAAGGTTAAAAGTAAAGCATAATATTATTAAAGTACACTACTTTACTTTAAAAGTAAATAACTAATTATTCAAATCCCTTGCACAAATTATTTTTACTTTTAATGAAGAAAACATATTAATTATCATCAAGTAGCAGCTTTAATAATTAAAGAATTGTTTTCGAAAAGTTTTTATTAATTTATTATTAAAAGTAAATGAAAAGTTAGTAAAAGTTAATAAAATCAGTCAAAAAGTAAATGAAATTGCTTTAAAAGTGAATAAACTGGAAAACAAGTTTTAAAAGCTGTGTAATCACGAAAAAACCATGAATGAGACGTGTGAAGTGCAGACCGTTTGATGAAACGTGATGGACGATCCTGATGAGTTCCTAGTTCTCATTATTTATATATATATATATATATGTATATATGTATATATATATATGTATATATATATGTATACATATATATACATCTATATATGTATATATATATATATACATATATAGATGTATATATATATATATATATATATATATATATATATATATATATATATATATATATATATATATATATATATATATATATATATATTTATGTTTGTGTGTGTGTGTGGGTGCACCCGCAACGCAGGTGTCCCATCATTTTGTGAAATTAAATGTGAAGTGAAGGAAGAATGTGCTGTTTTTTTTATTACTATTGTGTTATGTAATGCATCTACAAGGTTAATGAAGTTAGGCAAAAAGGTTTTATCATATCTTTCCCAATCTTATTAGTGTGCGATGCATATGTGAAAAATAATGAAAGAAATTGTATAGTTAAGGCTGTCTAACGACAAAATAAAATGTGTAGTTATTACTAAGGTGAGTATAGCAGGGTACCCTGTTAAAATTCATGGAATTGGAACTGGAATCTGTTGCAACAGGTTCCTCTAAATGGGAACCGGAACCTGTTGAACAGGTTCCTGGAAATTGGGAATCGAAACCGAAACCTACAGGTTTTGGTTCCGATTTAGGGTACCCTGTCTTAATATACTTCAAAACTTTTGTAGATTTTTTTTTGTAAGAAAACTGGATGGTCACTAATTTATAATATTTGAAATTGGGAACTCTAACCAGAACCTGTAGGTTTCGGTTCCGATTCAGGGTACCCTGTCTTTAATATACTTAATAACTTTTTGCAGAATTTTTTGTAAAAAAAATGGATGGTCACTAATTTATAATAATAGATGAAGCCCGTGCGATGCACTTTTTATTTGTATTTTTTTCAAATAAATTATTTTATTAAATATATATTTATCTGATAAACTTTGTGATATTTGCTTTTATTATAAAATGAATCATTAATTTTGTTTCTCATATTTAGATAAAATTCCTAATATACAAAGATAATGTTTTATTTCACAATATTTCATGTGTGACTAGCTACATCGTGTGGTCGGGGTTACCCAGTTAGTGTTTTAGTTTGTCTCAGCCGGCCATACAGAAAACACATTGATTTTATTTTTATAATTAATATAAATTTTGGATCTAAAAAAATTGCAATTCTTTTTTTCATTGGCTAAAATATAACACTTTCCTATGTAACGCACTTAAATATCTTGAAAAAACTGTCCTTTATGTAATTTTTGTAAATCATTTAATTTAAATCATGATAATATTTTTAAAATAATAATCTTATGTTTCGCTCTAATAATTTTTTATTTTCATTATAATCCCACTTAGAGCTTATAATAAACTAATTTTACGTGGCATAATCCTATTGTAGCGTTTAAAAAAAATATTTTACATGGCGCTTTTTTTTCAATTTTATTTTTTATAATCCTACGTAGCGCTTTAAAAAACTAATCTTACGTGGCAAAAATCCTATGGCCAAATTAGAAAATAACACCGAAAAAAACCCCCGATTTTGATAATAACACCACTAAAAACAAAAGTTTTATTATAACACCACCATAAATCCCAAAATTTTGTTTTCACCACCCACTAACGGATTTTTGGATGGAAACCGTTAGTGGGGCCAGCATATACTCGTGTTAGTTGTTTATTGGTTTAAAAAAAAGAAAATTAAAAAAAAAAACTACCCCCTAACCCAGCCAGCCACCTCCACCCCCGGCGCCGATCCCGCCCATACCCAGCCCCTGATATCGTCGACGAAGCTCCGAAACCGTCGTCGAAACACCGTGACCCTAACCCACACCTTCGCCGAACACCGTTACCCCAACCTAAACCAGTCAAAACCCCAGCCCACACCTTCGCCGAACACCTTTACCCCAACCTAAACCAGTCGAAACGCCAGCCCACACTGTCACCGAACCACCGTAACCCCAACCTAAGCCAGCCAAAACAACAACATCACACCCACCAATTTCGTTGAACTCCTCTCCCCTACTCAAAACCGTCGCCAAACCGCCGAAACCCCAACCCACACCGATACCCAAACCCAAACCCGTACCCAGAAACCAAAGTGGCGGCGAATTATGCGGTGAATTTCGTTTTTGCGGCAGTTGATAGGACTAGGATGGTTGTCACCAGTTATGAGGGTGGTGGTTGGCCTGATTTCGCTGGTTTTGGTGGGACAAAGGGTGTCGGCGGCTGAGGATTGGCGTCTGGCGGCTAGGATTGGGGTGCCGGTGGAAGGCTAGTGGCTGGGTTAGGGTGTTTTTTATTTAATTTTTTTTAAACCAATACCTAATTGACACGTGTCCATAGGGGTCCCACTAACGGTTTCCATCCAAAAATCCGTTAGTGGGTGGTGAAACCAAAATTTTGGGATTTTTGGTAGTGTTAAAATAAAACTTTTTTTTTAGTAGTGTTATTATCAAAATCGGGGGTTTTTTTGGGTGTTATTTTCTAATTTGGCCTAATCCTATTGTAGCGTTTTAAAAATACTAATCCTACGTGGCGCTCTAAAATCTCGAAAAAATTCCCTTATATATATATATAAACAAAATAATAGTAGTTGTTTACCAAATTTAATATATATATTTAAAATTGTTATTGTGATATGTATTATTTTTAAATTAGTTTAGAATTGGTATATAATTTGAACTTAATTATGTGATACCTTTATAAGGTTATAGGGTACCCTGAAGTTTCAGGTTTCATATGAAAGGAATGGTGTCCTTCCAACAAGTGTATTATTCCGATAGAGGGTTTAGAATTATTCGAAAGCTAATTCTTCAGTGACGTCAAGTGATCGAAATGCCTAGGTGGAGGCCGCTTCCGATCAGTAATATTAATGTATAATTAATATTACAGCTTAATCTTGACTGAACCCTTCAGGTAACACCCAATCGAGTAACCGATCCAAGGCGATGAATCAATCCGAAGGATTAGATGAGTCGTTATAGTATTACGAACACAGACGTCGGATGTCGAGTTTGGAGCGTCGAAATCGAGCATCATAAGTCGAGTCGAATTTAGAATTCAACGAGACAAGAAATCAAACAAGTGACAAGTTTGAGCTAAGCCGTAGCCTTGCATTGGCTTAGCCATGTGAGTGCTACGCTAGCCTAGGCCACGCACCATGTCGAGCTTGCTAGCATCGTTGCCTGACTAGCTAGTGTGGCATGGCCAGCATCGCTGGCGCGCTAGGCGTGCTAGCATGCTAGTGCCTCGCACATAGCAGCACTGCTGCAAGCATCGCAACGCCAGCAGCATGCAAGTGCTTGCTGGGCCTTGCTACCTCAAGCATGCAACGCATAGCACTCGCACAGCAGCTCACTATGCGTGCTTGTGCTATGGGATGTGCATGCGTGCTTGCTAGCGAGTAACACCAAGCAGCAGCATGCAAGCTGGCTGGGCTGTGCGTGCTAGCGTAGCAGCACCTAGCACCACGCCACTCGCACAGCAGCACGCACCAAGCAACAGCAGCAGCATCGCAAGCGTGCTGGCTGGCTGCGCATGTGCTGCGTGCTGGCTGGCTGGGCTGCCCTGCCTTGGTGTTAGGCGCCAGCTGGCAGCCTTGGCAGCCAAGGCAGGCTGCCAGCCAGCCAAGTGGCGTGGTGTGTGCGGTTTTGTGTGGGGACCGAAATTGAGGGGTTGCTTGATGAGCAAGGGGATTTGGTCCCCCTCCCCCCTTGAATGGTCCTCACCTACTCTTGTCCTCCATGTGACACTTGGAGCTTGTTGATTGCCTTCCATTTTTATCTTGTTTTTGATTAAAATAAAATTGAGGAAAATGCAAATCTCCCACATTGATGGGAGAAGGGAGATCAAGTCTCCATTCCCTATAAATACCCAAGTTTTTGGTTTAGGAAAAATAACTTGAGTTGAATTCATTAAGGCATCTCCCTATAGGTGAGAAAACCTTTAAGTTCGTAATACTCTTGTCTTTCTTAGTCTAGCCCCAACTAACCTTCGGGGTAGAGGCCGTTCCGGTCGGTCTCGAGGGTGGACTCCGTCGGAGGCTCTTGGCTTGCGGAGCTAAAGCTTTGAAGTCCAAGCTCTATTGGAGCGAAGCACGCGTCGAGGGTAAGAATGTCATTTCCTTTTCTCTTTCTTTTGTTTTTTACTTATGTGATTGCATGCTTAGTTACTTTATTTAGTGGGCGGGTCTTGTGCGGGTTTCTCTTCCGCGTAGTGTTGGACGCTACGAAACCCACCACCATAAAATTGGGAACTTGAATCACGTTCTTCATTTTACTACCCGAAACCAGTTCCTGAACCTGCGGCTCCTAACAGGTTCCGTTTCAGGGTATCCTGAGTTTTTGCTCACTTCTAGTCATTACTAGTATGTGCCCCTAGGCCAGGTTAATTTTTATAAGACAATAAGATATAATCACAATTATTATTGGCGAATAATCCAATACTTATATTAAGCTAGTTAGGAATGTTAATGGAATTAAGATGTGTTGGTTAATCATGGGATTAATAGTTTGATTCGAGTAACTTGTAAGCCAACTAACTATGCCCCTTAAAAGTGACTGGAACTATCTACTTTGATTCTCAACAGTGAACACCCATCCCAACTGATTTTCGAATTCGTTACAACTAGGAAACTAGGTTTTTAAATTAACTCGATTTTAGGCCCTTAGAGATCAAATGTAAGGTATATATTGAACTAGGTTAGATCCCGTGTCATGCACGGTGATCAATAATCATAGATTAATGATTGATAAGTATCATAATTTTAAATTATCCGATAAATATAATAAAAGTATGCAATATGTTGATTTGGTATTTGGATTTTTTAGGTGTAGCTTTTAATATACAACTAAAACAAAAGTAGACAAAAAATATGAGCAATATTTAATTTCTTGTTGTAAAATAGATCACAAACTATATTAAGAATATGATTTTTGTTTTATAGTTGTTTAAACACCTTATTGTTTCTCCCAAAAATCAAACCTAGTGATGAGTACCTTTCACGTCTTTGATTAACGAGTTCGTAAAGAGTTGAAGAATCTCATGAAATTCCCTTAAGCCTTGACGATATTCCTAACCTTACCTAAAATGTTTTAAACTAAACTATTCATTTCGTGTCTTTAAACCTAAAATCGTTTATTTCGTGTCTTTAAACCCAAAATCATTCATTTTGTATCCAAACCTTAAAAACGTCCAAACCAGATTATTTTAGTTCATAATCTCAGTCCAATTATTTCTTAGTTGGATGGGGCTTGAAAAGAGATTTTCAACGATATGTTATAAGCCCAAATCCGACTTAAAACGAATAAGTTATGGCCAAAATACTAAACCGAGACCAAACCGAGCATAGGTCCACCTTACCTACGACCCAATGATCATATGAGGGTCGAAATATCTTATTCCCAATCCTAAATCAATTAGAATTCTTTAGGAATTTATAGAAGTCTCTAGAAGGTTCTAATCTATCCTTTCCGAAAAGATAAAGATGAACGAGTTCGAACCCGCATTAAACTTCTCATATGATAGTCCTTATCCTGTTCAAATTTAAAGACGTCACGGATATATTTCACAAATCTAATCCCATTATAAATCACACTCTGTACGACTTGATTATCTTCAGAAATCATCGCAGAACGACAGAACCAACGTGACACGTCAGCTTCATCATGCTGCGTTGGACACTGGCGCGCCGCGACAAGTCTGTCGCCCCGCGTCAACATCAATTCTATTTCGATTTGAATTATATTTTTTCTAATCACTTCGACTCCCTTTTTCCCCTATAAATAAAGCTCATTTTCCCCCATTGTAAATCATGGACAATAGCCATCAACAACCATCTTAATTCCCATCATTTTTCTTAAACATCTATGTTCTTATCCTAGCCTAAACACATCCATGATACATCTAATAAATCATCCACATACCTCCTTCGCGAGATTCGAATACTCCAAACCATACTCGACGTTGCCTTCGACCTCGACATGAAAGGTTGATAGTTCTGAGGGTTTGGTTCCAAATCTATATTTCAACTCTTATTTGATAAATTTATTTATTGGTTTAACTTTCTTTAAGTTTAATAAACGTGTGTATTGTTTTAATAGCAAGAAAGTCGAGACATCAAAGTAAGTAATCCGATTACTTTAATTATTCTTTTGATTTTGGAGTAGAAATCAGGCTTAGGTTGTTATTTTGATTCCTAGTATCATGTTTAGGATGTTATTATGATTTTTAGTATCATGTCCAGGATAACGCTTTGATTCCGTTATTAGTGACATGCTAGGGTTTGTTATTAATCTGTTTAGTATCATTCTTAGGATCTTACTATTAACAATATTTTTATGATGATGATTATTATATTAATCATTGTTACTTGATTATTCATGATTTATTGTTATTGCTCGATCACGCCCTTTCTTGTAGGTTTAAAGGGAATTTTTGTACTTGAACCACGCCTAATAAGATAATTAATAATTTGATTTAGGCTTAATATGATTTTAATTCAAATGATCACCAATAATAGATTTGATTGTGCATTAATAATCAACAAACGTAGATCAAACAGGTTTCGGAATAATTTGATGTATGCATGTTGATCGAAAAGGGCACCTGAATATCATAAGAATTTAGTAGAGGCCTATTTAGGGCGGGTTCAATCTCTTTTAGGTTGGATTCATACCATCATCCCTGAACATTCAGTCATGGTTCCAGACCACTATGGAGTTAGCGATCTATGTGATAGTGAATGGGGTGTAACCTTCACACCCGTGAACGGTTTACAAGTTCCTAAAACTTGTTGGCGACTCTTTTTCTCTAGATTCTTTTCTTTGGAGCGCCGCCATGCTTAAAACATGAACCACAGTAGGACGAGAGTTGAAAAATTCCCTAAAAGTTGTCCAAATTTATTTAGAAAGATTTGTAAAATATGTATACTTTAAATATAATAATAATAAAAAAACTCCGTTATATTATTTTTGTAAATAATTTATTTTTAAAAAAATTAAAATATCTAAGGACACACCAGAAGATGACACGTGTCATTGCTGGTGTGTCTCTTAGAATATACAAGCTAAGAGACGCAAGCAATGTATGTGCGTGCAATATAAGTAACCTATCAAGCTCGATTCTCTATTTTTTTTTGCACATATTATCTCCTTAATTATTCTAATTAAAAAATATAAGTGGTTTTAATTTTTTTTGGTAAATACAATAAAAAAATATGTTATAAGAAAATGTTGATGATGTCTTGTAGGCTAAATATAAAATTTGACTTATATGAATTGTTTTTAACAAATATGGCAATTTTTTTTTGTTTTTTTTTAAAAAAGGTTGGTTGTATTTCTCATAAAAAAAATGAGAGGGGTATTTCGGGAAAGTGAAAATTTTGAAATATATCAGGTTGTCGATCATTTTTTGGCCCATGGATGGTATATTTACTTGTTATATATCTTTCTTTAGAAAATATAGAGTTTAGTATTGAGAGAATTAGATTTAAAATACACGTGATGTCAAATTCAAAAAAATGTATACTTAAACTATGTTAAAAGAGAACGTAAAAATATTTCTACTTTTTAAGCTACTATTTTAGGTATTTTAGGTGGATCTATATTAGACTATTCATGAGTTGGATTATAGAATGGAAATACTAGACTAACCAAACTGTTAAAGGATCAACTCAACAAAAAGTTTAAGCTGATGGTTGAAGCCCAGGGATCAGTTTATATACTCTATCACGCCCCGTCACATGAGAGCCCATTGGCTTAAAGTGTGGATATAGCATGAGCCCCACCATACCCAATGATTTTTAATATTCCACTTTGAAAGGAGGGGTGGATGAGATTCGAACCCGTGACCTTTATGTCACGTTAGCTCTTGATACCATGTTAAAGGACCAACTCAACCAAAAGTTTTAAGCCCAGGGATCAGTTTATAAGCATAGAAAGCACACCGTTTTGATATGGCAGTTGAAAATAGATCTGGAGAGTTGCTCACTCCAACGAGCCTAGGTAGACTTTGTCCACTTCCTATCAAAGCTCTAGTCTCCGGGCTTGAAGAAAAGGGATCGGTTTATATACTCTATCACTTTCTATATTTGTTCTTTTTAGACCAAAAAAAATGGCAAGTCTAAGTGTCAATAATCTTGACAGGTATAAAATTCAAGTTATATTAATTTTTGAGTTAGTATTACGAGTATATATATATATATATATATATATATATATATATATATATATATATATATATATATATATATATATATATAAAATTCAATGATAACCCTCTATAAAATTTAATAACAACCGTGCATTGCATGGAACTTAAGCTAGTTAGTAAAGAATAATAACAAACAGAGAATAAGATGCAAAGAAACCAAGTAAGGTGTCATTGGTACTTGTACCTTAGAAAACTTTTACATAAAAAATTAGGATAATGCTATATATAGTCCATCCTTAGAGTTATATATAAGCATTAAATATACTAAAAATTCTAGCATAGTTGTCGACTACGGACGACTATGGTCGACTACAACAAGAGACTAAATCTGAACCGTTGATATTTATTTATTTAATCCTAGCCATCCAATCCAACACCTATGCGATACAGTCATCAATAGCTTTTTCAGTTACTAGATAATTTTTTTTTACCTCATGGAAGTTCTTTTAACTAAAATCGAAGAAAAAATAAATCAAATTTTATAAATATCATCTTCAACTTTAAATCATCTTTTTTGTTAAAATTGTTAAATTGAACTTTATCTTCAACCTATGTCATCATCCTTAAACATTCCATCTTCAACCAAAAATTATTTCGATGAATTTGTAAATCTATAAACATATAACTAATTGTATTCGTCATTTATAGTACTGTGTGTTTCGGGATTTTTTTATGTCCTACAGGAGAGTTACAATTCCAAGACTGGTCTCTGAACGCCTGTACCTGCAAAACAACAGAGACTCTGGTTGGGTGGAGTTCCGCCTCCGACGATCAAGTTAGAACCTATTCGAGGAGTAAAGTGCAGAAAGTAAAGTCTCTCTCGGGTCCAAGAGAGTATCTGCAATGAGTAATTGCTTAGTTTGGTGTGTCAGTGTTTGTGAATTTCTGAATTCTTTGTTCCCAAGGGGGAACATCTCCCTTTTATAGGGTCTTGAAATGCATACCCAGTACTAGGTTTCAAATTCCTAGAACTGACTGGGCTTGCCTAGGAATTTGGGCCGTTAAAGGCCACCTTCCTAGTTGGCAATCTGTCTGCCACGTGTCGTGGCCTGATTGGTCCACCTTGGACCTCTCATGAGGTGACATGTGGCAGACTCTGGTCGGTCCACGTGGATGACACGTGGCAGAGTTCAATTGGTCCACGTGGCGGGAAAAAAATCCCCTAATCATTTGTCATTCACAGGGGCGACGTGGCTTGCCACGTGGCGCCTATGACAGATGTCACACTCTGATTGGCCAACGCTTTTTACTGTTTTTTTTTTTTTTTTTTTTTTTTACTGTCTCTTGAAATTCACCCCTTTATAAATAGAGGATGTCCAAATCATTTGTTTGGGCGTTCTAGAATTTTCAGACTTTGGACTTTAGCCCTTGACATCCTCTTAGAGAACGACTGCCGCTTGCTACCTGATCGCCTGCTCTTACAGCCGCCAGGTTTTTTCAAGCACGTTCAATCTTTCCAAATCAAAGGTAACCGCCTGTATTCTTTTGTACTTTCTCTTTGTTTGTTTTCTTTTTTGAAAATGGTATCCAAAAACCACGCGGCACGGCCTAAGTTAGTAATCAGCCGGTCACCGGGGACGGCTGAGTCTAGAACTAGGTTTTCCGACTGCCCCTTGATAGACCTCTCTTTGCGAAGTATCCCGAGTCCGATTGTCTATGTGTCTGTGTAGGACACCATGGCCAGAATCAAACAAACAACCAGGGTGGTGAACTTGGACGACTCCTCCTTTAGGGCGCCTGTTAGTGAACTGTCCGATGTGCCGCCTGGTTCCCCAAGTACCCCTAGTGATTCTGTTTTAGAAGAATCAGGGGAGGAAGTTCAAAATGAGGACTCGGGCTCAATTGGAAAGGACCCCCATGTGGACGCTAGGTCCGAGAGCTCAGGCAGTGACTCTGAGCCAAGTACTTCTAGCAAATTCTCTAATGACTCTGAAGAGAGGCACTCTCGGCTGGAGACAGCGAGAGAATCCCAATCAGTAGAAATGGGAGAAGACTGGGCGGAGCCGTCTGCTACCAAGCGAGAGCTGTAACACCCTAGAAATTCCTTTCCTTTAAAAACCCAATTTTGCCCTTTTAACATACAAAGAAGGAAAATCTAAGACATTACTGCCACCGTGATAATGGCTAAGGCTTACATCAAAGACTCACACAGCGGAAGACTAACTTTAAAACCATTTAAAAATCAAGTCAACTTTAAAAAGTCGAACCAAACGAAAGTCAAAGTCAAACAAAGTCAAACGAAGTCAACCTACAACTTGGAACCATTGTAGGCCCTTAAATAAACAATATTTAAAACCTTTTCATTAGTCTCATGATAAATATAAATAAATAATATTCAAGGCAAATAAACATATCACATTCCTATGAGAACTAAGCATGATTCGCTCTTCACTCATGCCCTTCATGGACATTCTTCATCAACTGAAAAGTTTCTCTCTACTTGTCCCCGCTACTCACCATTATAAATGGGTCGTCGTAGGGCCAAGGCAAAGACAAGGCTTAACAAACATGCAAAGTCACAATCACCAAAGCTGAGTACATAAGAATAATAAAAACACACTAACATGATTTCATCCTATCATCACACAACTTACCGTGTTGCACCTGTTTACAAGCATACAAGATACTCAACACCTAACTAGACAAATACCAATGTTCACTTAATTTTGATTACGCATCGAACCGGTTTCCCCCTAACCTGCCCCAATAAAGGGGTACTAACACGGGAGCTAACCGTGAAAGTATACAAGAACCACTCGTAAGTGGCGGAATTCTTGCGCATAATAAAAAGGAAAATACAGCGTCCTGTAATCCAGTAGAAGTTATGGTCAAATATAAAGTCGCATAACTCCCCCCATATGTTCATACTCAAGGTATATACGTTCCAAGAGTTTTGGTGGTTAATCTCTTTCACTTTACGTTATTTACAATTTATTTGACTTGGTGATTACTCTCAAACGCAACACAATCAAACATTAGAATTTATTCAAGAATTCAAACATACCAATTTAAATTCTTGAATAATTAGTGACCACATAAATTTAATGTTGAACCCTTTTTAATCTACCTCAGTTTCAGAGACACCTTTAACGCATAATGCGCCACAAATCCTATCCCTCGATGTCAGAAACACCTTAAACGCATAATGCGCCACAAATCCTATCTCTCGGTGTTAGAAACACCTTAGGTGCACTTGGGCACCAAAATATAATTTAATCCTCGTGTACATAGAAACTTAAATAGCTCCTTCCTCATGCGTATAGCATCAATAAAGTTATATGAACCATAATAAAATTCCCTTTCCATATTTGATAAGTGTCATTTAAGACACATATTAGGGCAGTTTTCTCCCTTAGTTTTAGGTTTATTTCGGTGTTTCTTTGTTATTTCTATTCCTTTTAGTTATCTTTTTCTTAGTTTATGGTTTTAGGCCATAGTTGTGAATAATATGTTTTTTGCTCGGTTTCTAGCTTGATTTGCATGTTTTTCTATGTGTTCTTTCACTCTTTTCTCTCTTGGTCTATTTGTGTAGGTGCTTGATGCTTTCTTTGATTCTTATGACCCGAGAAAAGGCAAGAAATTTCAATAGAAGAAGCATGAAGCTAAGAAAGAAGCTAAGAAGCTTGAGACAAGAAAGCTTGAAGCTCGTAGAAGGCCTTAAACCGAGTCTTGTTCACTCTTTCAGCCATAACTTTTGATCTACACCTAAACTTGAAGATCTTTCCAACGGTAGGTAGCACACCCAAAGAGGCCTCCTAGAACAGAAGTTATGTCCGTTTGAATCTGCAAGACGCTGCCAGGCTGCGCAGCCGTCGCGGGCGTGGCCCTAATACCCGCGGGCGCGGACAGTGGTGCCGCGGGCGCAGCCATTTGTGCCGCGGGCGCGGCACTCTGCTTTTCCAATCTTTGCAGTTTTCTGGAGATGCCTTGCTGCTTGCGCGGCTCTTGCTACCGCGGGCGCGACAACCTCCGCCGCGGGCGCGGGTTTTTGGGTCTTTTACGAGCTTAATTTTTGGATTTCTTTCTCTCTTCTTGTAATATAAATAGAGAACTTCTTAGAATTCCTAAGGGGGGAAGTTTTTAGGAGTCTTCTCTCCTCTTTGAGGGGATGAAACCCCTTTGCTTTCTCCATCATTTCACCACTTAGATTAGGGCTTAGAGTTAGTTTTAATCTTTGTTTTGTAATCTAGTTTAAAAGTAGTTTAGAGAGAGAAAGTGAAGAGCTTCAATGGTGGATTGAGGAGGTTGAAGATGCAAAATGTGACATTGTTTTGGATTCCTTTTCAATACTTCAATGAGCATTCTAAACTCTATCTCATTTATTATTTTCTTTAATTATTGCTTTAATTAAGTTGCTCTTGTTATTGATTTTGTTCTTAGTTTAATGTTTTCCCTAATTTCTTGTTTACTTAGTTTAATTGTTTAGGTTTAATTTTTCTTGTTAGTTTTGTTTAATTGGTTTCTTGATTGTTCTTCTGCATTCTTGTTAGTTTAGATGGATTTAGTTTCATTGTCTTGTTGATTTAGTCATGTTAGGGATGATTGTTGATTAATGTGAAAAATGAACACTTTATTGATGGTTTGATGGGAATTGTTGGTGTATTGAACTAAGAATGAAGGACTTAATTCTTGGTGTCTTTTTAGCTAATAGATATCATGATTTAATCGCTATTATGCTAGTTGTGCGAGAGTGAGCTAGTTTAATAGAAGAATTTCGTTGCTTGGTTGACCACGACCTCATAGGCGGGGTTGAGAGTCTAATGGCCTAGTGTGTGCGAGAGTGACCTAGGTTGTTAGGCAATTCTCCAATTTCAACTACTTGACCGATTAGATAATCAATAGTGTTTGTTTGCGTTTGATTAGTGCTAGTATATCGGTGTGTATGGTTATTTCTTGATAATTTGGAAGTGCTCGTTGAGGTGTGTTAATGCTTGCTTTCACTTTGGCTAATTGAATGCATGATTTAATTGCTACCCTATTTAGTTGCTTGGAAAAGAGCTATTTAGGTAGAAGAGAACCCCTTGAGTTAATCACGAGCCTTTGGCCGGGATTGGGTGTTTAATTGTATAGCGTGCTCGGGAGAGACCTAGATGATTAAGAGTTGCCCCTTGCATTTTATTGCGAATGTCCATGCTTATTGCTATGCTTGTGCTTGTCACATTAATTATGCTTGATTCCCCTTTCCTAGTGACTTTATTTCCTAGGTTCTAATTCCGTAGTTAGTTAGATCATCTTTTGTTTTAATCCACCCCTCATATCTCCTTTGACCTAGCTTAGTTGGTGGTAGTGTTGACGATAGTTTAGCCGTCTCTGCGGATCGACCCTTTACTTACCATTAGACTTATCTAGTGTAGGTTTAGGTATAAAAATATTGTTTGGTAGAGGGATAGTTAGTCCAACGACCTAATCTAATCCGCTCTCATCAATATTTCAAATCAAATTAAACATTTAGTGTAATTAAACATGCTTTCTAACATGCCAATAATAAAAGTGTGGTTCATATCCAACATGCAAATATAATTAATTCCAATAACCAATTCACCATAATCATTCACCAGCATCATCCAATCACAAATTCCAATCAACACCTATCATGATACTACTTGGAATTAATTAAATAAAAACCTAGCATGCCTCTACATATTCAAATAATCACCAAGTACGCAAACGTACCTTGAATACGATCTCAAAATCCCCACGACTAAATAAATCACTCACATGGAAATCTCCTACAAACCAAAATTACAAAGATGTATTAATACCTCTTTCACACAAATTTAAGCAATATATACTCCCTTTAAATCCCTCATAAACCCTCTAAAATAATATGAAATTTAGTTTAAAACCCTTACTTTTATTCCCAATTAATGGGTAATTATAAATCCTTTCAAGAAACTTAAGTATAGCTTACATATAAAAATTCCAGCATTATTAAAGCTTATAAAATTAATGTAATTGTGTTTAAAAACATTAATATTAATAGTTTTAATTAATCACAATCAAATTTCATCAATAAACATTAATTTAGAAACCTGGGGTTTTCAATTTGGGGTTTTTTTTATTGAAAACTAAATCTGAAAAATATATTAAAACATAAATCCTTCGTTATAAATCAAAAACTGCCCGAAAACCATATTTAGAGGCTGAATTTGGCCACGAGAGGCTGAAAAACATTAATTTCAGTTTTGTTTAGAATGTCGTTTACACACGAAAAACACTATTCTTTTTGTAAAAATCGGACGAGTTAGAACCTAAACGTGATTACAACGTGATTAAGAAAATTAAGAATGGAGAATAGGCAACACGCAACCACCTGGGGCGCCGCTGCCGAGCTGCCTGGTGGCTGTTGCCGCCGGCGAAGGTTGGTGGTGGTGGCCGGCGTGTGTGGCGCGTGTGGTGGTTAAACAATAAATAATTAAATTAATTAATTAAAGGGAAAGGGGAAAAATTAAGGGAAAAATAAAATAAGAGGGAAGAGAGAATTTACCTATGGGTGCACTGAAAGGAATGATGTCCTTCCAACAAGTGTATTATTCCGATAGAGGGTTCAGAATTATTATAGAGCTAATTCTTCAGTAAGGTCAAGTGATCGGAATTCCTAGGTGGAGGCCGCTTCCGATCAGTAATATCAAGGTACAATTGATATTACAGCTTAATCTTAACTGAACCCTTCGGGTCGAACCCAATCGAATCTCCGATCCGAGACGTCGAATTAATCCGAAAGGATTTTATGAGTCGACAGAGTTTTACGAATACAGACGTCGGAAATTGAGCCTAGGGCGTCGATACCGAGCGTCGCAAAATCACAAAGCAACAAGAATGAACATAGCCCTAGCACCACACTAGCCTAGCCATGTGGATACTAAGCTAGCTCGAGCTAGCATACACCTAATGTGAGCGTAGCCGTAGCTAGGCTAGGCTAGCTCGTAGCATGCCTAGGTGCACCATGTGTGTGCTAGGCACCATCGCAGCCTAGGCGCACCCTTGCAGCCCATCGCAAGCTAGCATGGGTGCCTAGGTGCGCATGGCAGCCATCGCAAGCCACACAGGCACCAGGCAGCCCATATCAGCTAGCAAGAGTGCTAGCGTGGTGCCTGGGTGCATATGACACCTATCGCAGGCCATGGCAGCACCAGGCGCACCATCGCAAGCACTAGGTGCTGCGTGCGTGCGTGCCTGGCTTGGCAGCACCGTCGCAAGCACCAAGTGTTGGCATGGTTAGCTGCCTAGCAATGGCGCGCTATGTGCGTGTGCTTGAGTGCTAGCCTTCGCATGGCAGCACTAAGCATCGCAGCACATGTGAGAGGCTGGGCGCCAGCTCGATGCTAGGCCTCGCACTCGCAGCCTCGCACACTAGCCTCGCACAGCAGCCGCAATGATGCGTGTGGGCTGGTGCGTGTGCGTGCAATGCCTGGCTGGGTGCTAGGCAGCAGCACCACGCATGCATGTGCGTGTGCGGATGCCTCGCACCAAGTACAAGCAGTGCTAGGCACTGGCTAGTGCTAGCGTGGCATGGTGCCAGTGCGTGGGCATGGGGCGTATGCGTATGATGCGAGGGTCAGTGCGGCCAGCATGCGTGGCTCGCTAGCAGCACGCATGCTGGCTGTGCTAGCGATGCGATGCGAAGGGGAGATGCGTGGTGCGATAGGTAGTGCTAGGCTGCCAGCAGCAGCAGCGCCTAGCACTGGCCAGCACAAGCGCCTAGCATGGGCTAGCACCAGGCATGCGAGGCAGCTGGGCAGCACCATGCTAGCTGGCTGAGCTGGCCAGCGCCATGCTAGCTGGCATGCTAGCTGGCAGCAGCCCAGCATGCCCATGTTGTGGCGGTTTAGGTGAAAGGGTGGGGACCAATTTTGGGCAAGGCCTTGAGGAGCAAGGCAATGGTCCCCCAACCCATTCATGGTCCTTACCTAACCTTCTCTCTCTATTTGACACTTGTTGCATTGTGATTAGTTTTGTTTAATAATTTATTTTAGAAATAAATTAAGTAGCAAAATACATTCTCCCACATTGGTGGAGGATGAAAAATCAAGGGATCATTTCCCTATAAATACCAAGCTTGGTATTGGGATTTGGTACAACCTTGAGTGGAATTAAAAAGGCAACTCTAAGAAAAGAGTAAACCTTTGATTCGTAAAACTCATAGTTATTTTGTCCGGGTCTTGACTAACCTTCAAGACTTGGGACGCTCGGGTCGGGTCGAGGGTACGATCCGTCGGAGATCTCGTCTTTTCGGGATTTTGAAGTAAGAGCTCTTTGGGAGCGAAGCACGCATCAAAGGTATAATTCTTGTCCTTAATCTTGTTTGATTAAGTTTATTATGCTAGTTTAATTGCTTTAATTAAGGGGCGGGTTTTGGTGGGTTTCCTTCCACGTAGTGTCGGGTCACTACGAAACTCTACAGCGGTATCGGAGCCACGCTCCTTTTAATTTTTGCAATTATTGTTTAATTAAGGTGTTTTAAAGAATTTATTTTTCTGGTTCATGTTCATCTAATTAGATTAGATGCTCGTTTTAATTAATTTTTAAAACTCGATTTTATTATCGATTTGGCTGTCGAACCCTGATTTTGGCTCAAAAATAGTGATTATTGGGTGGAATTGACATTCTGGAACTGTTTCAGCCCTTTAAGGGCTGTCCAGAAGCCAAATTCGAACCAGAAACCGAATATTTCTGGGGTTTTTCGTTTTTCAACGAAAGTTTTAATTCTTTTTAAGCCTTGATTAATGCAAGCATTACAAGGTTAGATTAAATGCACATTTGCATCACTAATCTACTGGTTTTAAAATATCGTTGAGCATAGTAATGGAGTGTTTGTTAGTGCTTAAGTTGATATACCAAGTAATCACATAAACTTGTTTTTCACAATTTTGCAAATAAATTGCAATAAGGTGTGAAAACTTGTTGTGATTTTGTATTTTAAGTTCCCAAGTAAAGTTAAAGTTCTAATCTTTAAGTGTTTAAATGATTGGAACCCTAACCCTAAATTCCACATTGAACAAAGTTTGGATTTTTTCATATTTTGGTTGATTAAAATCCATTAAGTTCAATTACTTGTGAGTAAAATTTGATTAATCTTCATATTGGAAGATGTAATCTTGGTATTTTACACAAGTATGCAAGTTGGAACATTTTCTCATTGGATGATTAATTTTTTTTTCCAACTCCCTTTAGTCAAATCCATGATTAATTTGCATATTGGCAAGATTAATTTTGGACATAGCTCATTTTATTTTAAGCATAATGTTTGGCCTAATTTTGTTCAAAATTGAAATTTTGAATAAATATAGGCTTGTGCACCAATTAAAATAAATTTTGTTTAAGTTAGACTTACTGGGTGTTTTATTTTCTTTTCCCTAAAATTAATTCTAAAATATAATTTGGAATTAATTCATGTCACACGTAAATCGGGATTAAAATCCCGAGTCATAGCACGCAAATCAAGGCAACACACCCAAGTGCCACCAAGGCTAGCCGGGCTGCCTAGCAGCCCACATGTGGCTGCCTATGGTGCGCATAAGGGCGAAGCTTGATGCTGCTATGCGCTGTGTGTGTGTGGCTGGGAAGCATGGCTGGGGTGCGTGGGGTGGCTGGGCTGGCTTGCGAAGCATGGTGCTGGGCAGCAGGGCAGCAAGCATCAGCCAGCGCACCACAAGCATCATGATGCGCCTGCCCAGCAGGCCAGATGCTTGCAGGCCGCAGCGTGCTAGCAAGCATGCGAGGCATGCTGGCTGGCAGCTGGGGCTTGAGGCGCTGCTTGCTAGGCACAGTAGGCCTCAACCACGCACCATGGCGCCATGCCATGGGCTGCCTAGCAGCCATGGTGCGCACCCACCAAGGGCTTTGTTGGGTGATCTTGCTTAACGTTGAGCTATGATTTTGCGATTTTTCCCGTATTATTAATTTTAATTAATTATTTTAACGAGGCTAAAAACCTCGATTTTCGATTTTGAAAATTTTTGACAAATTACGGGTTATGCCGACTTAATTAATCGGATTAATTAAGTACGGATGCGGAATTTAGTGGGAGCTTGATTAAATGCGTTAGCATTTTGCGTTTAGAAATAATGGATTAAACCACTTTGACTAGTTTTAATTAGGCGCGTTAATTGGATTAACGACCTAAGTTAGTTACTAGTTTTGCGTGTTTAATTGTGTATTTCGTAAAATTGCATGGGCCGTTCACAAATAGTGAACGGGTAAATGAAAATTGCTTTCAAAACAGGTTGTTTGAAAAAATGGCAACTAGTGGGGCCCGACTAGGATAGAAAATACGGACTGCGTTCCGTTATGTATTTTTGTAAATCTAAATACGGTCTGCGAACTGTTAAGTATTTTTGTACTATTTAGATTAATCTTAGTCGTTCTAGCTAGCTTCTTTCATTTCATTTTGGCCAAGAAGTCTCAAGACGGCGTTTCGACGAAGGCAAGCCAAGATAAAGACCGATGGAAATTAAAGATTTCAAGGGGTCATGCTAGTTGTCAAATGCATCTATTTTTATGCCTTATATATTGTTATATATATATTTTTTTGCTAGATGCATGTCTAGGATTTCTATGATGTTGCGATGATTAGTTAAGTTCACTTAAATCAACCAACATAGAAACCCTAGGTCCCTTAATAATATTGAGCTAAAACTTGCCATTCCAAGAACAACACTTACCGAACTAATGCGCGTACGTGATGGATTACGCCAAAGCGAGGCATCACTACTTCCCTAGGAACGTAAGGTATACTAGGTATACAAGTTGTCTTGGTTAAGCTCAACGATATCAGTAAGGAGTCCTTAGATGTCGTGGCAAAAGAGATAAAATGTCAAGTATGCACTAGATGCGACATTTTATCAAACCGAGAGTAGCTTGGAGCTATTAGTAATTGGATTGCTTACCTTAAGATATTTAATGGTTAAGACAAGCCAAAGCATGCTTATCCATTTCTTGATCTTTGGGATCTCGGAATCATTTTATTCTCGCCCATAAGGGACAATTTTAAAATGCGTGGATAAAATGTTCAATAAGTGTGAATAAGTGCATGAACGCTTTAAATTTCAACTTATTGATGTATGAATGGTTTTTCACTTCAAATTCTTTCAATTGTAGAATCATGTTTGCAAGTAACTCGAACAACAACCAAATGTGCCCGGAACTCCCCGAAAAGTTTGCCTTTCCCTTAAACTTGGTCAACTTTAAGGAATGGGAGGAGGAACTCAGGAGAACTCTCCGGAATTGTTCCTTGGAGTATACTCTTGATACTCCCATTCAAAGCTTCTTTGCCAAAGGGATCATGACCGACGAGGCTCATGAAGAATGGTCTTCCAATTGCAAAAGGGTCTCACGACTCATGGCAAATTCCATCCCGGAAGACTGGAAGGAAACTCTTTCCTCCTATCTTCCGGACATGTTCCTCAAAGCACTTGAGGACGTTGTCAATGTAAGAGTCACCAAGAGTGACAATGGCAACTTTGATGGACTCGTGTTTGACTTGAATAGGTCACTTTCAAACATGAGGATTAAGCCACCAAATATTGGGTGTCTTGCTAAGGAAAGGCGACGGCTTTGGACCAAGGTCTACAATGCTAAATTGAGACCCGGGATGCCCCTCCGACCTCATGTGCTTGGTATGACTAGGCTCTTCAAGCACATGCAGCTTCTCGAAATTCCATTGGAAGATGAGATGGCGGGGCATATCTTGCTTGCTTCACTCCACTCGGGCTATGATGCACTTAGAGTGCATATCGCTGCGGGAAAGGAGACACACTCCCTCAAGGAGGTGGTGCAATAGCCAAGCCACTGCCTATGGAATGACCAAAAGGCCCTTGAGAGCTGAGAAGAAGGAGTTCAAGAAGGTCAAGGAAAAGATGAGATGCTTCCATTGTGGCATGCAAGACCATTACAAGAGGGAATGCATGCTCATCAAGGAAGAGGGGATCACTCCGACCACCTCAGGTATCTTCCTTAACACTTGTGGATTAAGCTTATCATAAGGTATTGGATACTGAGTATGACTCACTTATTGTTGCCTTTTTAGGGACTAAGTGAGAAGTTTATCAAGTGTTGGTGCATGGACAAAAAGACGACGAAGATGGTTTTTCGGTCGTGCTTGCATGCACCATTTTGTCTATGACATGTAATTAAACTATTTCTAGTTTTATCATGCTTTGAACACATTATGATCCATGGTGTTGGACACCTAGGAATCTCAAATGTAAGACTTTTGACAATGGTTGTTTCAAGTTTACAAATTTATGTTCAATTAAATTGCATGTTTTAGATATGACAAAAGTTGATACCACTAAGCTAAGACCATCGAGTCGAATCAAACCTACTTGTGGAATTGTCGTCTTGACCACATTAACATCAAACGCATCAAGAAACTTCTTCAAGAAGGTGTTCTTGACTCATTTGACTTAGAGTCATTTGAAAATTGCGAAGGATGCTCATTAGGCAAGATGATCAAACAACCATTCTCCAAGTTGGGAGAAAGGGCAAGTGACTTATTAGGTCTAATACACACGGATGTATGTGGACCTATGAGCACACCCGCAAGGCAAGGTTACCGATATTTCATCACCTTCTCCGACAATTATAGTAGATATGGCTATATCTACTTAATGTCGAATAAGTCTGAATCCTTTGAAAAGTTCAAAGAATTTCAGAAAGAGGTTGAAATTCAACTTGGCAAGAAAATTAAAGCACTTTGATCGGATCGAGGTGGCGAATATTTGAGCCATGAATTCGACGATCACTTGAAAGAATGTGGCATTCTTTCAGAGTTGACACCTCCCGGAACTCCTCAATGGAACGGAGTGTCCGAACGGAGGAATCAGACCTTGTTAGACATGGTTCGCTCAATGATGGGTCTTAGTGAACTCCCTATCTCGTTCTGGGGACATGCGCTACAAACAGTAGCACTAACACTGAATAGAGCTCTGTCAAAAGCTGTTGAAAAGACTCCATATGAATTATGGACTAAGATACCTCCCAGGTTGTCTTTTCTCAAGATTTGGGGATGCGAAGCATATGTCAAACGATTAATTTTGGACAAAATTCACCCTAAATCGGATAAGTGTTTCTTTGTGGGATATCCAAAAGAAACCAAAGGGTATTTCTTCTACAATAAATCCGAGAACAAAGTGTTTGTTGCTCGTGATGGTGTCTTTTTGGAGAAGGATCACCTTTCCAAAATGACAAGTGGGAGGAAAATCGAACTCGACGAAGTTCGAGAGGACGAGCAACAATGTCAACCTGACAAAACTGACAATCTAGATACTTTGGAAGCATCTGAGAAGATTGGTCAGAGTCAAACAGACAATGTAAATGCTCAACCGATTACCCTACGTAGGTCGCAACGACAAAGATCTCAACCAGACAGATACCTCGGTATTGTCTTAACTGATGATCAGGACATCCTAGTTATGGATGGTGATGAGCGGCGACATACAAACAAGATATGACGAGCCCCGACTCTTCAAAATGGCAAGAGGCCATGAAATCCGAGATGGACTCCATGTCTGAAATCCAAGTCTGGGACTTGGTGAATTTGCCCGAGGGTTATACACCCATTAGTTGCAAATGGATCTTCAAAGTGAAGACAGACAAAGATGGAAATGTATCGGTATACAAAGCTAGACTGGTGGCAAAAGGTTATAGACAAGTCCACGGGATTGACTATGATGAAACTTTTTCACCAGTTGCAATGCTAAAGTCCGTCCGGATTATCCTAGCGATTGCTGCATATTATGATTACGAAATATGGCAAATGGATGTCAAAACGGCCTTCCTTAATGGGATTTTGGAAGAAACTGTGTATATGACACAGCCAGAAGGTTTTGTCAATCCAGGCAATGCTGGAAAGGTTTGCAAGCTGAAGAAGTCCATTTATGGACTAAAAGCAAACCAGCAAAAGTTGGAATCTGCGATTTGATGAAGCCATCAACAAGTTTGGTTTTATCAAGAATACAGATGAGTCTTGTGTATACAAGATGGTCAGTGGGAGTGATATTGCATTCCTAGTCCTGTATGTCGATGACGTACTACTCATTGGAAACAGCACAAAATTGTTGGAGTCCGTAAAGGGCTGGTTGGGAAAGTGCTTTTCAATGAAGGACTTAGGAGAGGCACAGTACATATTGGGCATCAAGATCTACAGGGATAGATCTAAGAGGATGATTGGATTAAGCCAGAGTACTTACATTGATAAGGTACTGGCTCGATTCAACATGGAAAATGCCAAAAGAGGGCATTTACCCATGTCCCAAGGCATAAGTCTCAGCAAGAAACAGTGTCCACAGACACCTGTTGAGCGAGAAAGAATGAATCAGATCCCATATGCTTCGCTAATCGGATCGATCATGTATGCCATGATATGTACAAGGCCAGATGTATCGTATGCCCTGAGTGCAACGAGTCGATACCAATCGAACCCAGGAGAGGCGCATTGGACTGCGGCCAAGAATATCCTTAAGTACCTGAAAAGGAATAAGGATAAATTCCTTGTGTATGGAGGCCACAAAGAACTGGTTGTTGAAGGTTACACCGACGCTAGCTTCCAGACTGACAGAGACGACTTCAAGTCACAGTCGGGGTATATATTCTGTCTAAATGGAGGAGCGTTCATCTGGAAGAGTGCCAAGCAGAGCACCACTGCAGACTCTACAACTGAAGCCGAGTACTTGGTCGCTTCGGAAGCTGCCAAGGAAGCTGTTTGGATTCGCAAGTTCATCAGTGAACTTGGTGTTGTACCCTCAATCAAGGGACCGATAGACCTCTATTGTGATAATAATGGAGCTATCGCTCAGGCCAGGAAGCCAAGAGAACACCAGAAGGTCAAACACGTGCAACGGCGATTTCACATGATAAGGGAATGGAAATCCGAAGGTGAAATCAGAATTTGTAAGATCGGCACGGATGATAATGTAGCCGATCCTTTGACTAAACCTCTGCCTCAAGTGAAACACAACAAACACATTGAGGCAATGGGAATCAAGCACATAGGAGATTGGCTTTGATATTCCCTGTACAAGTGTTTTAATTAAACAGGGTTGATTTAATGTAAGACACTGTACTAAAACCATTCATTAATGGAGTAATTAATTTTTGTGCAAAATTACCATTCACTCCATTACTATTTAATTGTGGTTTAGAATTAAATAATGAGTCCATTCGATTTACGGAAATATTCAAAACAGGGTATCAAGACCATGTCTTAGATAAAGAAACACCTGTTAAGTGAACATTGAATATTAAATCGAAAAGTATCCCTAATCGAGGTCATCTAACAGATGGACGATTGATGACCGCCATAGATTAGTGTGTAGTATGATTTACAGCACCGTTTCTTGTGCTGCGAGGACGTGACAGTCATAAATCATTTGCATAGGTATAGTTTAGAACTGTACTGGATAAGACCTATGAGAGTACTTTAAGAAAATTTAAATTTTGTCATAAGTACATTTCTCATTATGGCTATCGGAACTTATTTCCTCAGACCATGAGTACTGTGAAGTTTACTTGTTTGAGTACTGGGCTCTTTGATGTTTCCTAACGTCTGCCGTAACTGGGATCATAACGGGAACACTCGGGAGTCTATGCCCTCTTAGTAAGAAGAACTTACAATACAAGACTGGAATTGTCCCCCTACTAACAATAGGGAAAATTTTTTGTTGTTTAAAAGGCCGCTCGAAGAGTGAGACTGTAAAATGCATGGCCATGCTCAGATGGATTTTAGAAATCATCTACTTATTGACAGTCGAACTCGGAGATCGAGAAACACTTCTGAACATAATAAGGATGACAAAGAATTTACCTTATAGTTCACGAAGAAACATTAAGTGACAAAGGAAATGAGCTGTACACTATATGCACACTTGTCCAGAAGGACAAGTGGAAGATTGAAAGGAATGGTGTCCTTTCAACAAGTGTATTATTCCGATAGAGGGTTCAGAATTATTACAGAGCTAATTCTTCAGTAAGGTCAAGTGATCGGAATGCCTAGGTGGAGGACGCTTCCGATCAGTAATATCAAGGTACAATTGATATTACAGCTTAATCTTAACTGAACCCTTCGGGTCGAACCCAATCGAATCTCCGATCCGAGACGTCGAATTAATCCGAAAGGATTTTATGAGTCGACAGAGTTTTACGAATACAGACGTCGGAAATCGAGCCTAGGGCGTCGATACCGAGCGTCGCAAAATCACAAGCAACAAGTATGAGCGTAGCCGTAGCTAGGCTAGCTCGTAGCATGCCTGGGTGCACCATGTGTGTGCTAGGCACCATCGCAGCCTAGGCGCACCCTAGCAGCCCATCGCAAGCTAGCATGGGTGCCTAGGTGCGCATGGCAGCCATCGCAAGCCACACAGGCACCAGACAGCCCATAGCAGCTAGCAAGAGTGCTAGCGTGGTGCCTGGGTTCATATGGCGCCTATCGCAGGCCATGGCAGCACCAGGCGCACCATCGCAAGCACTAGGTGCTGCGTGCGTGCGTGCCTGGCTTGGCAGCACCGTCGCAAGCACCAAGTGTTGGCATGGTTGGCTGCCTGGCAATGGCGCGCCATGTGCGTGTGCTTGAGTGCTAGCCTTCGCATGGCAGCACTAAGCATCGCAGCACATGCGAGAGGCTGCGCGCTAGCTCGATGCTAGGCCTTGCACTCGCAGCCTCGCACACTAGCCTCGCAAAGCAGCCGCACTGATGCGTGTGGGCTGGTGCGTGTGCGTGCAATGCCTGGCTGGGTGTGCAGCACCACGCATGCATGTGCGTGTGCGTGTGCGGATGCCTCGCACCAAGGACAAGCAGTGCTAGGCACTGGCTAGTGCTAGCGTGGCATGGTGCCAGTGCGTGGGCATGAAACGTATGCGTATGATGCGAGGGTCAGTGCGGCCAGCATGCGTGGCTCGCTAGCAGCACGCATGCTGGCTGTGCTAGCGATGCGATGCGAAGGGGAGATGCGTGGTGCGATAGGCAGTGCTAGGCTGCCAGCAGCAGCAGCGCCTAGCACTGGCCAGCACAAGCGCCTAGCATGGGCTAGCACCAGGCGTGCGAGGATGCTGGGCAGCACCATGCTAGCTGGCTGGGCTGGCCAGTGCCATGCTAGCTGGCAGCAGCCCAGCATGCCCATGTTGTGGCGGTTTAGGTGAAGGGGTGGGGACCAATTTTGGGCAAGGCCTTGAGGAGCAAGGCAATGGTCCCCCCACCCATTCATGGTCCTCACCTAACCTTCTCTCTCTATTTGACACTTGTTGCATTGTGATTAGTTTTGTTTAATAATTTATTTTAGAAATAAATTAAGTAGCAAAATACATTCTCCCACATTGGTGGAGGATGAAAAATCAAGGGATCATTTCCCTATAAATACCAAGCTTGGTATTGGGATTTGGTACAACCTTGAGTGGAATTAAAAAGGCAACTCTAAGAAAAGAGTAAACCTTTGATTCGTAAAACTCATAGTTATTTTGTCCGGGTCTTGACTAACCTTCAAGACTTGGGACGCTCGGGTCGGGTTGAGGGTACGATCCGTCGGAGATCTCGTCTTTTCGGGATTTTGAAGTAAGAGCTCTTTGGGAGCGAAGCACGCATCAAAGGTATAATTCTTGTCCTTAATCTTGTTTGATTAAGTTTATTAGGCTTGTTTAATTGCTTTAATTAAGGGGCTGGTCTTGGTGGGTTTCCTTCCACGTAGTGTCGGGTCACTACGAAACTCTACATGCACTTCAACCTAGGCATATGATTAGTATTTATACACTCTCTCATAACCTCCTACTTACTACCCTTAATGATCCCTTTCCTACTCCAACTAGGATTTTTACTTTCTTTAAGACTTTGAATTTTGAAAATTATCTTTTATAAAATAAATACCCCAATACTTTTTAAATCATTAAATAAAATATTTTCGAGACTAATAAATAATTTAAAATACACTTTTAATAAAAATCATTCTTTATAAATTAATGAAAAACCCTAAATAATTCATTTCAAATCATTTAAATACTTTTAAGAAAGTACTTATTTAAATTAAAATACGTATAAAAATACGGAGTATTACAGTCTACTCCCCTTAAAAGAAGTTTTGTCCCGAAACTTGGATAACGAAATTCAAAATTTATTCCTCACTTTGTATCTATTGTTGTACTTTTTGTCATACTCTTTCCTTTAACATCTCTTTGAAATCAAAATTACTCAAAATAACCGTTAAAAATGTGCAAAAAGCACAAAAATAACTGAAAGTGCAGGAAAAAGCTCAAATTTCTACCGCATTCTACCCCTCTTACAGAACACGAGTTACGTCCCTTTAAACTCACCTTACCTTAAGCAACTCAGGATATTTCTTCTTCATCTCATCCTCGGCTTCCCAAGTTGCTTCCTCATACTCTTGGTTAGACCATAGTACTTTGACAATCTTAACTTCCTTATTGCGTGTACTACGCACTTTAATGTCAAGGATCTTGACAGGTCTTTCCTCATAAGTTAAGCTTTGATCTAACTCAATAGTTTCTGGTTGTAGCACATGTGACTTATCAGGGATATACCCTCTTAACTGAGATACATGAAATACATCATGCACTTTACTTAGTTCCATAGGTAAGGCCAATCTATAAGCCACTTTGCCTATCCTTTGCAATATCTCATATGGACCAATATACTTTGGGCTAAGCTTTCCTTTCTTCCAAATATCATTACACCTTTCATTGGTGACATCTTTAACAATACTTTTTCACCGACCTCAAATTCCTCCTCTCTACGCTTCAAGTCCGCATAGCTCTTTTGGCGATCTTGCGCCGCTTGAAACTTAGCTTGAATCTCCCTCACCTTCTTAACTGTATCCTCGATCATTTGAGGACCTAGAATCATTGTTTCACTTATGTCGTTCCCACAGATTGGACTGCGACACTTCCTTCCATATAATGCCTCAAATGGGGCCATGCCAATACTTGCATGGTAGCTATTATTATAGGAAAATTCAATTAAGTCCAATATATCTTCCCATCCCCCTTGGAAATCTATTACACAAGCTCTGAACATATCTTCCAAGGTTTGAATGGTTTTCTCCGTTTGCCCATCTGTGGCAGGGTGAAAAGCTGTACTCATCTTAAGTGTTGTACCAAAGTTTTCCTGCACACTCTTGAAAGAAACCTAGAATCTCTGTCAGACACTATATCCTTTGGAACTCCATGTAATCTCACCACATTTTTGATGTAAGCTTTTGCAAGTTGTTCCATCTTCCAGGTCTCCTTCATTGGTATAAACACTGCAGATTTTGTGACTCTATCCACCACTACGAAAATGGTGTCATTTCCACTCTTTGACTTTGGGAGGCAAGTCACAAAGTCCATTGAAATACAATCCCATTTTCATCCAGGAATTTCCAATGATTGTACTATTCCTTGCGGTCTTTTGTGTTCTATCTTCACTTTCCGACAAGTTAGACACTTTGACACAAATTCCGCAACTTCATTCTTCATTCTGGGCCACCAATACACCTTTTTCAAGTCCTTATATAGCTTGTCTCCTCCTAGGTGTACTGAGTATGGTGTATTGTGACCCTTTTCCATCAACTTTCTCTTCACCACTTCACATTTTTGTGGTACACATCAACGGCCTCTGTACCTTAAACTCCCCTCTTCATGAATCTTGAAATCCGTAGCTTTTCCTTGATTTATTTTCTCACGAATCCTATCCAACTTTACATCTCCTTTTTTATTTTCCCTTATCTCATCAAATATTGTTGGTTGAATACTCAGATCCGCAAGTATGCCTGCTTGCACTCCCCATTCTACCACCTCTAGATTCATTCTCCTCATTTCTCTACACAACTCATCAGCCACTATTAAAGTGTTCAATCCATGACTGGTTTTACGGCTGAGAGCATCTGCGACTACATTTGCTTTCCCTTCATGATATTATATGTCTAAGTCATAATCCGTCGTATATTCTAACCATCTCCTTTGGCGTGAGTTTAAATCCCTTTGAGTGAAAATTATTTTAAATTCTTATGGTCTGTATAAATCCTACATTTCACCCCATACAAGTAGTGTCTCCAAATCTTTAGCGCAAAAATGATTGCAGCTAATTCCAAGTCATGAGTAGGGTAATTTACCTCATGAGTCTTTCACTGTCTTGATGCATATGCAACCACCTTCCCATTTTGCATAAGCACACAACCCAAACCATTTTTGGATGCGTCACTATACACATCATAAACTCCACTATCGTCTAGTAGAGTAAGTACTGACGCTGTGATCAGCTTTTGTTTCAGAAGTTGAAATGCTTCCTCACACTTATTATCCCATTCTAACTTCTTATCCTTTTTCATTAGAGAGGTCATAGGTTTAGCAATCTTTGAGAAATCCTTCACAAAACGTCTATAATATCCTGCTAAACCCAAGAAACTCCTACATTAGACACTGTTTTCGGCGTAGGCCAACCTTTTACTGCCTCAATCTTTGCTGGATCTACTTCTACCCCATCTTTGGACACAAAATGTCCTAGAAACGCCACTTTCTCCAGCTAAAACTCACACTTAGAGAACTTTGCGTAAAGCTTGCTTTCCCTTAGTGTTTGTAAAATTTCTTTTAAATGTTCTACGTGTTCTTCTTTACTCTTCGAGTACACCAGTATATCATCTATGAACACTACCACAAACTTGTCCATAAATGGATGAAATACTTTATTCATCAAGTCCATAAAAATTGCTGGAGCATTCGTCAATCCAAATGGCATTAATGTGAACTCATAATGTCCATACCTTGTAATAAATGTAGTCTTGGGAATATCCTCATCTGCAATTCTATGTTGATGGTATCCAAACCTTAAATCAATCTTAGAGAACACAGTTGCGCCTCTTAATTGGTAAAATAGGTCATCAATCCTTGGTAATGGGTACTTGTTCTTTACAGTAACCTTATTTAGCTCCCTATAGTCAATACATAACCTCATACTTCCATCTTTCTTCTTCACAAATAACATAGGTGCTCCCCATGGTGATGCACTTGGTCTGATATAACCTTTTTCTAACAAATCCTGCAATTGCTCTTTCAACTCACCCATCTCTGCAGGTGCCATTCGGTACGGTGCCTTGGAAATTGGTGTTGTTCCTAGAACTAGCTCTATTATGAAATCAATTTCCCTTTTAGGTTGCATTCCAGAAATTTCTTCTGGAAACACATCCAGAAATTCGTTCACTACTTCTATATCCTCAGGCTTGGTTGTCTCCTCATGCTCCATATTCCTCACACTACAAAAATACACTAGATGCTTCTTCTTAATATACTTTGCCAACTTTAACACGGATATGATCCTTGGGCTCTTTGTTTCACCATGCATCAAATATGTCACCGACTCATTATCAATTGTACACATTTTTACTTTATGTGATCAACATCTAATCTCTGCACTATACTTGCTCAACCAATCCATTCCCAGGATGACATCAAAGTCACTTAACCTAAATTCGATGAGATTTGATAGAAACACTTTTCCTTCGATTTCTAAAGGTAAATCCTTATAGGTCTTATTGCACTTTACTACCCCACCCGTAGGAATAACTATAGGCATATCTATCTACGACTTTCAAACAGTTTGATAGTTTTGGAATAACGGCCTTTGAAATGAAAGAAAAAGTTGCACCAGAATCAAACAAGACTTTAACAGGAATAGAGCTAATAGAAAAAGTACCAGTGATGACATCCTCTGTGGAATCAGCCTCATGCCTACTCATAACATTCAACTTTCCTACAGCTCCACCTTTCTGTTGGTTGCTTCCATTATTGTTATTGTTGGTTTTCGCCCAATTCTGTAGTGCCCCCTTGTTCCCAGAATAGTTGTTTCTTCCCTGAAGGTTTCTCTGTGCCCCATGTTGACCGTTGCCCTACTTGTTTCGATTGGGATCTTTGGAGTAACCTTCATACTCTTTGTGTCCTAACTTGTTACAAGCACGACAGGTAACCAAATTACCGTCACAATCTCTTCCAGGGTGGTTATTCTTACACCTTCTGCAAAAGTAGGCGCCTTCCATCTTTATTGTTTCCCTGGTTAACGTTCTTAGCCCCACCATTAATGTTTCGACCACTTTGGCGATTGTTGCCTTGAAAATTAGTGTTGTTGTGGAAGTTATTGTTATTATGGTGGTACTTCTGCTTCTTAAAGTTGTTCTGGTTACCTTGCGGGTTTCCAGAATTCTGTCCCACCTCTTTTCTCTTTTCTCTCAATTATATTTCAGCTAACTCCTTCCTTTTCTTCAACTCCAACGCGTAAAGATGTGCAGCTCTCCCATACACTTCATCCAAAGTTTCAAATACTTGTCCACACAACTTTAACTGCAAATCAGTAGTTAAACCACTCTCAAACTTCCTGGCCTTAGACTTCTCTGTAGAAACAGATTCCATAGCAAATTGTGACAGCTCAATAAACTTGGTGTAGTATTCTATGACTGTCATTTTCCCCATCACAAGATTGGCAAATTACTCAGCTTTCTGTTTCTGTAAGAAGCTAGGGTAAAACTTATCCCTAGTCTTCTCCTGAAACATAGTCCAGTCAAATCCAGGTATCGCTCTAGTGGTAGCTTCTGTTTGCTGCCACCAAAGGTCAGCTTCACCCCTAAGGTAGTAAGTAGCACAACCCACCTTTGAGTTCTCTGGACACCCTACTGCCCCGAATAGTTTCTCAAACTCCCTCAACAAGTTTTCCAGGATAGTTGGATTAGGTTCCCTTTGATAGGTTGGTGGCTTACTCTACGCCACCTTCTTCAATAGCTCACCCTGAGTATCCCCATTATTAGTTGAATTCCTTACTGTTGGGCAACAACTGCCAATTTCCTCACAACTTCACTTAAGTCTCCTCTATTATTGTTGTTTCCACTCCCTCCTGCCATATTCCTTCGCCTGAATTAAACAAAGGGGTATTTATTAAACATGGTTTTGGCTATCTCTCAAGTTAGACACCCACCTAACTAGTTAACACCCTTGAATCATACACATTAAAATTTAAGCTAACAAATTGGAATTTAAAACTCCCACAATTTGTAGTTGTTCAACCAAATATTGATTGCTAACCAACCACACATTTAATAAAGCATCACATTAATAAATAAAAATAATTCCCATGGATTTTCCAAAGTTTAGAAATGCATCATTGGAATATTTTGAGCGAGAAATGGCTTTTTGGAGTAGTGATACGAAATAAATGATTTGAGAACGAATTGAATGATTTGTCAATAAAATGAATTAATTGAGAAGGAAATAAATGGAATTTTATTGCTGAGTAAGAAAAAGAATGAAATGCTGAAATAAAAATGAGTTTAAATAACTTATGCAACTACATAAGTTTACTAGCTCACTGTGGACATGCCACTTATTGCTTTACTAGAACTGAAATAATTAAAAAAAAAATGGGGAAACGAATCAAAGAATCCTAAAAGAAATGAAAATACAAAAATCCAGCCTCTTCAAACATTACTCTTCTTAGTGGCAGATTAGTTGTAGCTTCCAGGATCGATTTCAGAGTCATCTTCCTCCTCCACTGGTTCAGGTGATTCTGGTTCGTGCTCTACTTGGATATACCCTTCATCTTCCTCATCATCAGATGAAATATCAATTATAATTGGAGTTGGAGGTGGATTTGGATTTGGAATCTCCATAATAAAACTATCAACAATATGGTTACTTTCATCCATCATCTCTCCTCCTTCCTGCCCTCCATCCGTCCCTGTGTGATTACCCTGAGTGGGAGAAGAACTTCCTGACTGATGACTAGTGGAAGGGGAATTATTCCCTGCCGGAATATTATAGTTATAGTTGGGATATGGAATATTGAAGTGCTGACAATGATCTTTCTCAACTTTAACAAGGTAAGAAATCAAGTATCTGTAATCAGGGTACCACAGTCCATGGAGATTTTTATATTTAAAATAGTTTGGAATATCCCCCGGTAAATAGAAGTCAGAGAACTTTGATTTAACAGCAAGATATGGAGGTTCATCTGGAAGGCAATGAATAATCATAGCAGAAAGACAATCAGGAAGATTATAATGCTTGTCTCCTAAGACATTGCTCATGTGGGCACAATAGAATTGGATTTTGTTGACATAGTCAAACGGATGTTCATAGTCTTTCTTGATTAGAGTACCAATTTGGGAAAGTTTTCTAGGAAGAATTGGCATCCTGTATAGGAAAAGGTTTAGAAAAGAATTCCCTTCCCAAAGAAAATAAAAACAATACAGTTATTGCATGAATTAGGTTCAATGTTCAATCAGACAATTTTACTTATCCTAATCATATAATCACATGCTTTCAATTAATCAATCCACATGATCAAACATCACAACCTAAAATTTAATGCATACAAGAGCATGATTATTTCTAACTTATATGCCCAAATTCTTTCCTACCCAAACTCACCAATAAAGGCTTTTAACACATAATTCTTACCTCAATCCTTGCTTCCCTGCAAAATGAACAAACTAAAAATATTTTTGACTCCTTATTTTTAAAAATTAATTTTCGAAAATAATTTCCGGGAAAACCAAAATATTCGGCCACTTAGTAAAAAATAAAAAAAATTCGGACACCCTTAAAAAAAATTCGGATGCCCCCTAAAATAAAATTTCGGAATTTTCAAAATAATTAAAAAAAATTTTGGACCACTTAGAAAAAAAAAATAAAAAATAAATTTTCCGGTTTCCAAAAATTAAAATAAGTTAAAATAACTCACTTTTAAAATAACTTAATTAAATAAGCATTTGGCCAAGTTTAAAACAAAACACTTTAAAACACGTTTTTAGCTTTAGTGGTAATAAAAATCTCAACCAAAGATCTAATACCACTTTGTAACACCCTAGAAATTCCTTTCCTTTAAAAACCCAATTTTGCCCTTTTAAAATACGAAGAAGGAAAATCTAAGACAATACCGCCACTGTGATAACGGCTAAGGCTAACATCAAAGACTCACACAGCGGAAGACTTACTTTAAAACCATTTAAAAATCAAGTCAACTTTAAAAAGTCAAACCAAACGAAAGTAAAAGTCAAATAACGTCAAACAAAGTCAACCTTCAACTTGGAACCATTGTAGGCCCTTAAACAATATTTAAAACCTTTGCGTTAGTCTCATGATCAACATAAATAAATAATATTGAAAGCAAAAAAACATATCACATTCCTATGAGAACTAAGCATGATTCGCTCTTCACTCATGCCCTTCATGAACATGCTTCATCACCTGAAAAACTTCTCTCTACTTGTCCCCGTTACTTGCTATTAGAAATGGGTCGTCGTAGGGCCAAGGCAAAGACAAGGCCAAACAAACATGCAAACACACAATCTGCAAAGCTGAGTACATAAGCGTAATAAAAACACACTAACATGATTTCATCCTATCATCACACAACTTACTGTGTTGCACCTGTTTACAAGCATACAAGACACTCAACACCTAACTAGACAAATACCAATGTTTACTTAATTTTGATTACGCATCGAACGGGTTTCCCCCTAACCTGCCCCAATAAAGGGGTACTAACACGGGAGCTAACCGTGAAAGTATAAAAGAACCACTCGTAAGTGGCGAAATTCATGCGCATAATTAAAAAGGAAAATACATCGTCCTGTACTCCATTAGAAGTTATGGTCAAATATAAAATCGCATAACTCCCCCCATATGTTCATACTCAAGGTATATACGTTCCATGAGTTTTGGTGCGTAATCTCTTTCACTTTACGTTATTTACAATTTATTTGACTTGGTGATTACTCTCAAACGCAACACAATCAAACATTAGAATTTATTCAAGCAGTCAAACATACCAATTTAAATTCTTAAATAATTAGTGACCACATAAATTTAATGTTGAACCCTTTTTAATCTACCTCAGTGTCAGAGACACCTTAAACGCATAATGCGTCACAAATCCTATCCCTCGGTGTTAGAAACGCCTTAAACGCATAATGCGCCACAAATCCTATCCCTCGGTGTTAGAAACACCTTAAATGCACTTGGGCACAAAAATATAATTTCATCCTCGTGTACATAGACACTTAAATAGCTCCTTCCTCATGCGTATAGCATCAATAAAATTATATGAACCATAATAAAATTCCCTTTCCCTATTTTAAACCAAATTAAACATTTAGTTTAATTAAACATGCTTTCTAACATGCCAATAATAAAAGTGTGGTTCATATCCAACATGCCAATATAATTAATTCCAATCACCAATTCACCATAAATAATTCATACATTACAAATCATTCACCAACATCAATCCAATCACAAATACCAATCAACACCTATCATGATACTACTTGGAATTAATTAAATAAAAACCTAGCATGCCTCTACATATTCAAATAATCACCAATTACGCGAACGTACCTTAAATATGATCTCAAAATCGCCACAATTAAATAAAATCACTCACTTGGAAATCTCCTACAAACCAAAATTACAATGAAGTATTAATACCTCTTTCACACAAATTTCCAGCAATATATACTCCCTTTAAATCCCTCATAAACCCTCTAAAATAATCTGAAATTTAGTTTAAAACCCTTACTTTTATTCCCAATTAATGGGTAATTAAAATCCTTTCAAGAAACTTAATTATAGCTTACATATAAAAATTCCAGTATTATTAAAACTTATAAAATTACTGTCATTATGTTTAAAAACATTAATTTTAATAGTTTTTATTAACCACAATCAAATTTCATCAATAAACATTAATTTGAAAACCTAGGGTTTTCTATTTAGGGCTTTTTGATAGAAAACTAAATCTGAAAATTATATTAAAACATAAATCCTTCGTTAAATATCAAAAACTGCCCGAAAATCATATTTAGAGGCTGAATTTGGCCAAGAGATTAAGAAAATCGGACGAATTAGAACCTAAACGTGATTAAGAAATTTAAGAACGGAGAATAGGCAACACGCAACCACCTGTGCCGCCACTGCCGCGCTGCCTAGTGGCTGCTGCCGCCGGCGAAGGTTGGTAGTGGCGTGTGTGGTGGTGGTGTGTGGCGTGTGTGGTGGTGGTTAAACAATAAATAATTAAATTAATTAATTAAAGGGAAAGGGGAAAAATTAAGGGAAAAATAAAATAAGAGGAGAGAGAGAATTTACATTTAGTTGCACTCCACCCTAGGCATATGATGAGTATTTATACCCTCTCTCATAACCTCCTACTTACTACCCTTAATGATCCCTTTCCTACTCCAACTAGGATTTTGACTTTCTAAATCATTTGACTTTTAGAAATTATCTTTTATAAAATAATATACCCCAATACTTTTTAAATCATTAAATAAAATATTTTCGAGATTATTAAATAATTTAAAATACATTTTTAATAAAAATCATTCTTTTTAAATTAATGAAAACCCTAAATAATTCATTTCGAATTATTTATATACTTTTAAGAATGTACTTATTTAAATTAAAATACGTATAAAAATACGGAGTTTACAAGATCAATATGCCGCCTATTATCATCATGTTCCCGCAGGCAGGCGGAAATTGATGGCGGATAAATTAGGGTGCTTCAGAGCTGACCATGTCATGGGGCATGATTATATCTTATGCAAGCGGATGCCGAGGACACCATAGTTTGGCCAGAGGGGTCTAGCTACGGGGATGAATGTTTTGGCTGTTATGAGGCGGCTATAAAGGCTGGCCTAAGATTTCCCCTACATCCGGCTGTGGAGCGAATCCCGGACGGATACCGTACCAGCTGGGTGTCTGGGAACTAGCCCCAAATTCTTGGTTCAACATCTTAGGCTATGTTGCTGGCTGCATGCACGAAGCAGACCCCCAGCTTTGAAGCATTCGCCCACATGCACTACCTCAGCTGAACCCCAAAAACAAGCGGGTCCGGCTGGTACTCTTTGTCTAGCCACAAGGGCTATATGATGACTTTAAGGAAGGAGAACAAATGGAAAGACAAGAGAAACACCTTCTATATTATCTCCTGCCCTGACAAAGTTAAAAAATAAAAAGTATAACAGGTGGCACAGGAACCCACCCTTTCTAACAAGCAGATCAGAAGTGCCGCCTGTTCCCAAGAAAGCCAGGGAAGAGATCCTGGATAAGGGCCTTTTCAAGGTGGACATTTAGGTCAATAGAGAGACTGGGGCGAGAGAGTTCATTCCCTAGGGATACATTCCCAAGCATGACTAGCTGTACGATGGGACCTTTCTGGCCGCCTATGGCCTTAGTGTAGAAATGCCGAGAGGTAGTTGACCGCATGCTTAAGTGGTTAACAAGACTTGATTTATTTTGTGTCATGCTTAACCCTTTGAATCTTCTTACGCAGATAAAGCTATGGAGAAGCTCTCGACATCCAAGAAAGCTGCCGCACAATACCGTTCGGCTATCCTTGGCAAGGGATCAGCTGAAGTGTCACTTGCTTCGCAGGCACCCAAGGTGGACTTCTTTTCCATTTGTCTAAGTCAAAATTGATTTGTTGTCGCCTGCTTCTCACTCTATGGTTTTTTTTTGCAGGGCGAACCCAACAAATTCTCTCCTCACTCACAACCGGATCCAAAGATTCGGAAACAGACGGCTGATGACGTGACAACTCCTGGTAAACCCAGGAAACATGTGGCCAGTAGGCCAGGGAGAAGCCATCCTCCCAAGTCTCCAGCTGTCCCTGAGTTCAGCCAGCCTCATAAGGATAAGGAAGTGGCGGCTGAAGTTATCAAAAATTTTAATCCCTTGCCTTACCCCTGTAAGGTCAAATTCAATCAGCAGTTGTCTAGTACCTCTGAAAACAATCGGTCTATTGGCTCAGTTTACACCAAGTACTTAAAAAATGTTGATTGTGCAGATACCCCTTAGAGGCCAGATCTTCAACAGCTGGCCAAGACCATGCTGAAAGTCGTCTCCCTTAAAGACAGGGAGTCGGTTAGGGGAGTCGACACCCTTAACTTGGATGCAATCCTCGCCCTTCTAGTTGAGGTATCCTTGTAATTTTTACTTTTTTTTTTATTTTTTATTTTGCGGACTCTCTTTTTTTACACAACTCTTAGGGCCGCCTGTTACTAATGTTCTCTTTTACCGAATGCAGTCTATGCTGCGAGTTCACGGTCTTCACAGGCCCATCAACGAGAAGACCAAGGAGGTAAAAGCTGCGAATGCTCGCTCCGCCTCTTCTCATGATAAGGCCATGTTTCAGATTTCTCAAAATGAAATATTGACGACTGACATACTATATTCACAGGCGACCGCTAACCTGCAAGTCAAGGCTGACTTGGACGCTGCGAAGAAGCGGGTCTCTGAGCTGGAGCGGTAGGTCAAGGACCTCAAGGCCAAGCTCGAGCCTCTCAAAGAGGCGGAGAAGGAAGCAGACGACCTTCGTACTCGCGTTGACAAACTGAAACAGAGGTTGGCTAAATAGGAAGTCCAGCTCGCCAAAAATACACTTCTAGAGCCGAGGAAGAAAAGCAGGCGAACAGTCCAATCAATTCACCTTTGAAAACCAGGTAAACAGTTGCCGAGGGGCAAGAACAATCGGTATATAATGAAATAAGCATTCATGAAAAAAGTAGGTTACTTATACTAAGCAAAATTTATGAAATGCAAAAATTTTGTGCAAGTGCAAATTGGAGAAGCCGGCCAAAATCGCAGGATGATTCATATAAACAGTCGGCCAGATGACTGACAAAACAAACCTAAAATTGTCAATAAACCCGACCCTTTGGTCGGTAAAGATACAAGCAGAGCATACAAAACGCAAACCGAAGAAAGTTAGAATAAAAACAAGAAAGGCTTAAGCAGCAAGAAGGGGCTGTTCAGCATCGGCAGCCGCATCCTTTTGTTCCCCAGTCAGCTGCTGCTCTTTTTCGGTATCCGCCTCCTCCTCCTTCTGGTTCGACCCCCCAGATGCGGAATCAAACGACTCGCCCTCCTCCTCTTCTCCATATTGGGCTTGGCCCATGATCTTGTCATTATACTCTTGAGTAGAGGCGACAAACTGATTCTTCAAGCCCTCATAGTTGGCGTCCGGGAAAAGAGCCGCCCAGGTCATCTCCATGATGATGTTGCAGTCGTCCATTATGTCTTTGACCAAGGCCTGCAAATATTTGATCATGACCGGATAGGTGGCCTCATAGTCACCATGGTATTGGCAAACAATCAATTGTGAATTAGAACAAACGTCAACTTTTCTTGCCCCAGCCGCCTTACACATGTAGATGCCGGCTAGAACGGCTTCGTACTCTGACTCGTTTTTTGAGGCTTGGAACTTGAACCGTAGTGCATAATCATACTTGTCTCCTTGATAGGCCGTCGTCGAGCCTACCAAAGATAATGTCCTATCTTGGTCTTACTAATTAATAGCAAGGGTAAGAAAGGGTCAAACCCAAGAGAGGCGTTGAATCAACCACCGAGTACTACCGTTTAAATAAGCTAAATGAAGTCGAAATTGGGTTGCTCTTGAGTAACTTCTACTAGTTCAATTCAACTAAAGCTAAGAGGAAATTAACAATATTTAGAGGAATCTAGGGCTCGGGTTATACCACTCAACTTCATCACAAATCACAATTAACATGCAACAATCAAGGTAAATTAATGGGATAAATTAGGGGAAGTCATCCAAGGCACCTAACTACTCTCTCAAGCTAGAGGGTTAACTTGAATCATGAATACAACCTACTCTCGTGGTTACAAAACATAAAACAAGTGTTAAAGCATAATCACGATGACATAAACATTCCCTTGACCGGAAATTCCTATTCTCGTGGCATTTCAAGGCAATTAAGCATAAGGGAGCTAACTCAAGTTCATCTCTCAATCCTTCGTTGAGAAAGCTTGGATAAATAGTTCTAGCAATGGCTATATACAAGAACTAAGCAATTAAACCACTTAAGCTCAACTAATTAACACCCAATAACCAAATTAGCACATGCAACAAATTCTTTGTGACTACATTGAGGGTTCTACCCAAACCCTAGAAAATGGACTACTCACAATCCATGGAGATTAAAGCAATTAAAGATTTCAAGCAATTCATGAACAAGTTCAAACTAAGGATTAAGCCAATTAACAATTTAAGCATGCAAGTAATTAATAACAAAGTAGAGAGTAATGGAAGAGATAAGCAAGAAATAGTTACTATGAAGCTTCAAAGTGAGCAACAATGGTGGAACTTGTCTTCAACAATGATTGAAATTGAATATTTCCAAGCTAAAAATTAGATACTAACTAATGATTTGAGAATTTAATGTTCTAGGATTGAAAAACTAAGAGAAAGCTCTAAAAATCTTGCTATCCCCTGCACAAATGAGCTCAAGGGGGGTATTTATAAGACCCCCAAAAAAAAAGGACGGAGAAAACGAGTAAGGAGTTCGACTGCAGGTCTGCACAAACGTGCCATATTTGGCACGGACGTGCAAGGCTCAAAACGGTCGTGCCAAGTTTGGAACGGACGTGCAGAAGGGCCAAAAAGGAGGCAGAAGCTACTGCCAAGGTCTGCACGGATGTGCAGGTTTTGGCACGGTCGTGCAACCTTGCACGTCCGTGCAGAATGCCCTGCCTAGACAGCTTAACTTTCAGAGGGTTCAACTTCTTCGTTTCTTGCTAGAAATGGACTTGTGACCAGTCGTTAGAAAGCTCTTGAGACGAACTTTAATATCCAATTTGAATCGCTTCAAAAAGTTGAGTAGATCAATAATTATGATCAGTTGAAGTTGAAGCTTACGCAAATGACCTTGTAAGGTTCTCCAAAAGATTTTCATTTCCCTTTAAGCATCCTCCTTCTTCCTCCATGGCTCTATCAACCAACTTTGTTCTTATCCTTGCTCACTCATGCTTGATCACATCCATAGTGCTAAAATTAGTTAAATTACATCAAAAATACAAACAACCCGTGAAGCATGGATGGTACAAAATTTGCATAAAGATAGGTTAAAAAAATGAACTTTGATGTTGTTAAATAACGAAAACAAGGTTCAAAAGTACCCTAAAATCATGCAAAATAACAAGTTATCACTCCTTCAGGAGATTGACATATGACGTCTGCACCACAACCATTCAGGGTGGAGCTCCCGTCCACATATACCTTCCAAACCTGATCAAGGTTTTCAAGATCAACCGGCCTTGTCATTTCGACAATGAAGTCGGCAAACACCTGTCCCTTCACTGCCTTTCTTGGTTTGAAGGAAAGTTCAAGGCTTTGAATTTCAATCACCCATTTAATCATTCGCCCGGATGATTCCATGGTTGTCATTGGGCGCTTGATTGGTTGGTCTGTGTAAACCACTACCAGATGCGCCAAGAAGTAAGGTTTTAACTTCTTGACTGCCATAAAGAGGGCAAGTCCAAAATTTTCAACCATAGGGTACCTCAGCTCTGCATTCAGTAGAACATGACTGATGAAATAGACCGGGAGCTGGGTGCCGCCTCTTTCAGCAAGGAGAACATCACTGAGCGCATGGTCAGAGACGACTAGGTACATGTACAACATTTCCTTTGGCAAAGGACTAACCAGCCTTGGAAAAGGTTGCAAGTGTGGTTTCAACTTTTGAAAGGCCGCCTCTGCATCCCCCCTCCCCAATTCACTCATTGTCTTCTTTTTTATGGCTTAGAAGAAATAGAGGCGCTTGTCGCCTGACCGATTGAGGAATCTCCCTAATGTCGCCAAACAACATGTCAACTTCTAAACTTCTTTGATAGTGCGGGGCGACTACATGTCCATGACCGCTTGTATTCTTTCTAGGTTGGCCTCTATCCCCCGTTGATCAATCAGAAATCCGAGGAACTTCCCAGATTCAACACCAAAAATACACTTCTTGGGATTGAGCATGACTCAGAGATGGTTTCAATGAAAAAACGTGCGGCCAATTTTGACATTCATAATGGAGAACTCTTCAAAAAGGGCTATCTCCAACCTTTGCTAATTAAAATGTGTCACCCTAGAAAGGGGACGAGAGGTTTAAGAAGACTTGCATTCGGGCTTCTGCGCCTCCCACATAGGTGGCAGGAGATGAGCAAAGAGAGCTAGGCGGCAGGGCTACTTTTGGCCCATTCTTGAAGCAGACGCAATGGATTTGGTGAAAAATGTGACAAGTGTCAAAGGTTTGACAAATTCATCCACCGTCCCGGCTACTGATCTGACGGTCATCTATAGCCCAGTTCCATTTGCCAAGTGGGGTATGGATATTCTGGGACCTTATACGCCTACTACAGCTGGACAGAGGTATATCCTGGTTGCTGTCGACTACTTCACCAAATGGGTTGAGGTAGAGGCGGTCAAAGGCATTAAGACCAAAGATGTTATCTCCTTCATCTAGAGAAATGTCATCACTCGGTATGGGGTACCCATGTCTATGGTCTTTGACAATTGTCCTCAATTTGAGACGCCTGCTCTCAAGAATTGGTTGGGAGACCAGGGGATCTCTCATTGTTTTGCATCAGTCGGCCGTCCACAAGAAAACGGCTAGGTTGAAGCCTTCAACAAGTTAATCTCAGATGGCATTAAAAAGAAAATAGAAAGAGTTGGCGGCCTATGGGCTGACGAATTGCCACATGTTTTGTGGGCCATCAGGACGACTAAAAAGGGGCAACTGGTGAAACCCCATTTCTCATGGTTTATGGGTCAGAAGCTGTTTTGCCTATTGAGCACTATGAGCCGACTCTTCGAGTCATGTTATATGATGAGGAGGCTAACTGGGAGGCCATGCGGCTAGCACTGGACTCAATCCCAGAACGCAGGGGCAATGCTGCCTTATGCCATGAGATCTACCGTCTGTGAATGACGAGAGCCTACAACAAAAGAGTGCACAGGCGTCCCCTGAAAGTAAGAGACTTTGTGCTACAAAAAATGGAGGCGACTGGTAAGGCCAATGAGCAGGGAAAGCTAACTCCCAAATGGGAAGGCCCTTACCGAGTCTATGAAGAAGTAAGAGGCGTCACCTACCGCCTGGAAACACCAGACGACAGGCAGCTAGCCAGAACATGGAACGTAGACAACTTGAAAAGGTACTACTTCTGAGACTTGTAATCTTATTTTGTACTTAAAGTATCAATGAAAGTTGCATTATTAACTTTTAAGGTATTTGTCGCATGGAACCGTCAGTATAATGTACAGGCGGCCTTTTTTAATATTTCAAATTACTGCTCCAACATGAGAAAATTTAAGCTAAGTCTAGAAAACGTAGCGGCTAAGTGTTGTTCTTTTTAACAACCTACTGAGGCCAGTGGCCGGATGGTAAAAAATTAAAACAATACGTCTATCTCAACATGAGCAGGCATCCAGCGAACATCCATTTGGGTGAATTTGTCGCAGAGAGCATCTCCCATTTGGGTGGTACATTGCTCTATGAACTGATCAAATGAGACTAAGATAACAAAGACTACCAACTGCTCTAAAAACATGCGGTAATCTATAATATTTAAGTCGGATACCGACTGTTGTTGCTCAGGGGCAACACAATCAGAAACATTTGAGGATATAAGCTAAGTTCCACACTTAGCTGCTAATTGAGTAATAAGCTAAGTCTAAAGCTTAGCACATGTGAAGCAATCACATGCGGCCTTTTGCCGTCTGCTTCTTCTATTCACTCAAACCAATGTGACGAAGATTGACTAACCCCAAAGGTTAACTCAAAGTCGCTCGACCTGAATAACCTAAAATGGAAACTAAACGGTGCGAACAAAGTCGCCTGTCCTTTTGATAAACAGATGGCATTTGCCCACTATTCCTATTAAGGTTAGCCAACAATTAAAGCTACCGCCTGTAACCCAACAAGCAGTTGCTACTTTTGTTAAACATCCCGTTTGACGCCTATTTCTGTACAGGTACCATACAAACGGGCAATTACAATCAATAAAATAAACTAAGTACTACTTAGTAGCCAAGCGTGGTTCGTCTAAGAACTATATTAAGGCCGAGAGCCGGATAATGTTGCATGATCGCCTGTGCATTGGCCGACTGACTGCCTGGTTTGGGACAATCACCATTGTGATTGATTGACTTGGAAATTAGTCAGACTCTATAAAGTATCAAAAATTCCCAAGTCAATCAATCACAATGGTGCTGCCTAAGTGTGGCAAATGTTTCTCGGAGGTTTGTAAGATGATCCATCTTAGTTTGGATTTGACTATCATGTCATCAATGTACGCCTCCAAATTCCTTCCAATTTGATTAATGAAGACTGTATTAATCATTCGCTGGAAGGTAGCAAGCGCATTCTTCAAACCAAACGGCATCACAGTATAACAGAATAACCCTTAATCAGTGACAAATGCTGTCTTTTCTTGATCTTTCTTCCACAAGGGTATCTGGTGAAATCCTGAATAGGCGTCCATAAAGCTCATCAAGGCATGGTCAGCTGTAGAGTCGACCAGACTGTCGATCTTTGGAAGAAGATAACTATCCTTCGGACATGCCTTGTTCAGGTCTGTGTAATCAACACACATGCGCCAGGTTCCATTCGACTTTTTCACGAGCACAACATTGGCAACCCAATCAGGGAAGTAACACTATCGAATGAACCCAGCATCTAAAAGCTTTTTCACCTCGGCGGCTGCCGCCTAGCTTCTTTCTTCACCATGGTTCCTCTTCTTTTGCCTTACCGGCTTCTTTTTAGGATCCGCAGCAAGTTTGTGGACAGCTAGATCCGGGCTGATGCCTGGCATCTTGTCCACTTCAAATTCAAAGATGTCTTTAAACTCTTTTAACAAATTGTGCGTTATTGCACCCAGTTTAGCAAAAGCAGCCATCCCCACCTTAACAATTCGCTCCGGACGTGTGTCATCCAAAACAAGATCAATGTGACATCAGCCGGCTGGGGACGGAGTTCATCCGGCCGTTCTCCGGTCAGTGATTGCTATTGCTTTTCTTTTTTCATGGCCACCAACTGGTTGGCCTTTCTCTTTTTGTCGCCTGCTGTGGGAGCTGGCGCAGCATCCTTGACCTCTTCAAGGTCTCTTGGCTCTTCACCTTGGACGGATGCTGCCACCATGGGCTTGACGTCCGAGAGATAGCATTCTCTGGCCGTCTTCTAGTCTCCTCTGAGGGAGCCGACTGATCCATCATCTCTCTCGAACTTCAAAAGCATCAAGGATGGAATAATGATAACAACTTTTGATTCATTCAGGGTAGGACGACCCAATATCATGTTTTAGGCTGTCAGTTCTTCGACGACCAAGAACTGGACCACCATGTGTCGTCCTTCTGCCTTTGGATTCGATGACAATGGGGTCTCATCATGCGGCCTCCTGACATTTCCCCTGTCTCCCTCAGAAATGAAAACTTCGGGAAAGTGTCCTTAGACACCTGTCCCACGTCAACTAAGCTGACATTTAGCCGCCTGATGTTGTCTTTGGTTCCCCGAATGGTAGGGCCGCCTCCAACGTAGCCACCTGCTATTGTATAGATCTGTTCTTCGTCACTATCAGAACTATTAGCAGAGGGAGTCTTCTTCTTGGATGACTGCCCAAGGTTAGTTTGCAGGGTAACCTTGGACCTCAGAATGTAGGACTTGAGCACTCCTTTGTCATCCAGACGGTCCAACAGCCGCCTGAGACTAAATCAGTCGTTGGTGTCATGGCCAATGTCCTTATAGAAGTGGCATTATTTATTATTGTTCCGATTTTTGGCGAAACCTTTCATAGCAGCTGGCTTCTCAATGGTCACCCAGTCTTTCATCTCCATGAGGATAGAGTGGCAATCTTTGTTAAACTCATACTTGGGGGAGTATGGTTTAGATTCTTCCTTTTTCTTCTGGCACGACTGCTCAGAGCTGTCGGCCGCCCAGACTTCTTTTCTTTTATTAGCCGGGTGTGAAAGCCGACTCTCATTTTTGTCAGAACGCTTTGAATCCGACTGTTTACCGATGTTGTAGAGTTCTGTCGCCTATATATAAGTGTCTGCTTCCATCAGCGCCTCTTAGAGGGTAGCAACCCTTTTTCTGACGAGGTCGAACTTAAAGACCGACCCGTCTTTCAGACCTTTAAAAAAGTATGTATAAGCCACTTCATCAGACAACCCTTGAATCTAAATTCTCATCAGATTGAACCGTTTGATATATGACCAAAGGCCTTCTTTCTCTCCCTGCTGAATTTCTCCCAAGTCAAGACTTGTTTTCTTCGCAGGGATGTTCATTGAGAAGTTAGACGCAAACAAGTATGCAAGCGTCTTAAAGTTATTGATGCATCCGGCTGGCAGGTTGCCGAACCATTGTTGGACAACGCCCTTCAATGTAGCCGGGAAGTATCGACACCATGCGGCATCATCCAACCCTTGTAGATACATCAGGTTGGTGTATGCCATAAGGTGATCTTCTGGATTGGTGGTACCATCATAAGTACCTAACAACACATTTTTCACCTTGGTCAGCTGTGCGACCTCAGTTATTTCCATGGAGAACGCAGAGGGTTGTTCTCCAAGTCTTAGTTGTCGAAGCTGCCAGTCCAAAGGTTGGATGTTTTGTGCCGCCTGCCCTCCGAAGAGAGTAAGTTGCATGAAAGGTTGTACATTCGGCATGTATGGCTGTTGAGGTACACACGGGGCCGCCTGGAACATCTAAGGACCAAAGTGAGCGAACATGCCGCCTATCTGGTTCTCTCGGTTTGATTGAGAATAGCACATTAAGGTATTCTGAAAGCTATCTTGTAAGTTCGACGTTAAAGCCGACTCCGACAGCTGCATATATATTCTCCTTCTACTGGATTAACATCCGGGCATCAGAATAAGTTTTCTTTTAACCACCCGGTTGAACATGCCGGATGGCCTTCCTCTTCCCTGGCTCAGGGAATCGGAATTTGGTCAAGTCGATCAAGGGGGACTGTCTCTCCCTAGGTTTAGGGTAAGGAGTAGCCTCCCGGTCCTTGACCGGCTTATTCCTCCCACACTGGGAGGGCTTCTTGGCCGACTGTTACTTAGTGGAGACAACCGTCCGTCTATCAATCATATCCTTTATCTCTCCTTTGAAACTTGTCATTAAAGTCATGAGCTCGTTTTTGGTGATAAGGGCGGAGCCTTCGGCCACCTAAAGTTGACTAGTCGACTGGCCGACTGGTTCACTATGGCCCACCTGTTCGTCATTCCTTTCCCTCCTTACGGTGGGATGGATGTGCCTAGTTCTTAGGGACCCATCAAGGGCCGTGTGTGTAGTGACTTCATAGTCGTCATCAGTATCCTGGTGTGTATAGACCTGGAGGTCGACCATATGCCATTTTTCATTAAGAGGTTGTACAGACTGTGAAGCCATCTCAGAAGTACTCTCCCTACAGACGACGCCAAATGTTTAGGGGTTTTTTGATGTCCTGCGGAAGAGTTACAATTCCAAGACTGTCTGTGAACGCCTGTACCTGCAAAACAACGGAGACTCTGGTTGGGTGGAGTTCCGCCTCTGACGATCAAGTTAGAACGTGTTCGAGGAGTAAAGTGCGGAAAGTAAAGTCTCTCTCGGATTCCAAGAGAGTATCTGTAATGAGTAATTGCTCAGTTTAGTGTGTCAATGTGTGTGAATTTCTGAATTGTTTATTGCCAAGGGGGAACATCTCCCTTTTATAGGGTCTTGAAATGTGTGCCCAGTACTAGGTTTCAAATTCCTAGGACTGACTAGGCTTGCCTAGGAGTTTGGGTCGTTAAAGGCCACCTTCCTAGTTGACAATATGTCTGCCACGTGTCGTGGCCTGATTGGTCCACCTTGGACCTCTCACGAGGTGACACATGGCGGACTCTGGTTGGTCCACGTGGATGACACGTGGCAGAGTTCAATTGGCCCCGTGGCAGGAAAAAAATCCCCTAATCACTGTGATTATGGGTGAACACGGTGTGGTTTGGTACGGTTTGAGTCCAAACCAAATCAAACCGTAAAATACGGTTTGGTTAATTTTTCAAACCAAGCAAATAAACCATGTTAGTATTGAAACCCGACCAAATCAAACCGTAATCATACGATTTGGTGCGGTTTGGTTTGTGATTTATGATGAGACGCCATTTTTTCATAAACACTGCCAAATAATACATCATTAACTTATAATAAAGATTAAATAATAAGCCCAAACAGATTAAATTGTATTACAAATTTACAATAATACGAGTAATAACAATCCAAGTTCTTACACATAATATAATAACAATTAATTTATCATCATAAATTCATAATACATTATAGTCATTATTATAATTTATACATATGTCTAATTGGCAGAAACATGACAAGATTGATAACATCAAGGGCTCACAGAAGGCCAACAGTATTACCACATGTCTAAGCACTCATCCAACAACAACATATTTTTATTTACCTACTGGTTGTATAGTCGTAGACTCATATAACCTGTTGTATTTTGATTTCATATTTTGATTGTCTTTTTTTATATTGATAATAATTATTTTAATTTATTTAAAAATTAGATAAATATTAAAATATGGTTTGCTAGTTTACGATTTGGTTTGGTTTATAATTTTTGAAAAACCAAACCAAACCGTAAACCGTATTTAAAAAAATATCGAAACCAAACCGTATTTTTACAAACCGTAAACCAAACCAAACCTCTAAAATGCGGTTTGATCCGTTTTGGTTATGGTCTAGACCAAACTACGTACAACCCTAAATGTGATCGAATATTAGGTAGATTAAAATAAACTTCAAATTTCTAATAATAATGAAGTTGTAGTAATTTATTTAGAGATTCGAATAACATTTATTTTAGTATTAATCAAAATAATATTGTGTTTGATTTTGACATAATTTCATGATTCATCCGCCATTGTTAAATGTTGAAGATGCATACGATGCCATTGTTGAATGTTAATTGTATTAATCAATTATAGTAGTGTGATTCGAATAAATATTTAATTTAATTGTAGAAATAATTAATTATATGTTTTTTGAAACAAATAATTAATTGTATTAATCGATTATAGTAGTGTGATTCGAATATTAAATACGTATTATATTCATTTTTATTAACTTTATACATATTTCTTTCGAATAAGCATGTATGGAGTATTATGTTTTATGATTTCGTTTTTGTTATTAAACTAGGTATATATTCTATTTTATCCGCCATTATTGAATGTTGAAACTCTCAAATGTAATATGCCATTGTTGAAGGTTGAAGCTCTCAAAGGTAATAAGTTAAATTGAGAAGGTGATGACATGATTTTAGGGAAAACATTAAAATAGAATTATTTGTTTAATAATAATAATACAAAAAAAAAAAAGTGAAATTAGAGGGAAGCGTTATTTAAGGGAGAAATTTACCTAAAAAAGTAAAAAGATTTTAACTAAAACTAGTCTTAAACCTGTGCGATGCACGCTTGTTTTTTGTATTGTCGTAGTTTTTGTAGTTTAAAATAAACTTTATACATAATAGTTATTAAATTTTTTATTTTTAATAATAGTCAATAAAATAAACATTAATAAATTTTTTTTTTTTTGGCACACAACATTAATAAAATAATACGGGATTTAAACTTTATACTCCAAACTTACGGTTTGTGCAAAAACTCGCAATATTCATCTAAAACCTCAATATTGATTTTCAGCATTTTGCAAGAAAAGAGACACCAATATTCAATCACCAAGTAACACCGCCACCCAAAATGGATCCATGACTATCAGAAACAATCAAACAATGCATTATAAGTGAAAGTACACGTAAAAATTAACCTCAAAATGCAATTTAAATTAGTTGAAAAGTGAACAAAAACACTAAAAAAAAAATGGAACCTTCAACAAGTACATGCAAAGTAGTGAAAAAATTGAATCTATTTTATCATCAAATACAATCTTGTACCAAAAAATACCATCTAAAGTATGATTAATAATGCATAAACAAAATTCATCCATTCAAATAATATACTAACAGATGGCCTCAAAATCAATTTTTTTTATACATCAATAACATCGTTCAACCATACATTTGTACTAAATCATTATAACGAAATTAAAACAAAAAACTAACTTTAATTTTGACGAATAAGTTGAATAAGAAATTTATAGCAATTAGTATACAGAACTAAACAATCGTCTTAAAGGCTCTGGAACAAAGTATAATTTAGAATTTATCAATTTCAGAATTAGGGAAGGGGAAGAGAATGGAGAAGAGAAGAAGGAAAGGAAGTGATTTCCAATTTAGAAAATAGGGAAAAGTTCTTAATTTCAAAATAACCTGGTGAAAAATTAGACTGCAACTCTTCAATAAATTTGAATTCTTACCACTATTTGAATCTTCCAAAATATTTATGACTTTGAAAAATTGAAATTACTATAAACATGAACCAAAACATGCAATTAAAATTTGAATGATTGAAATTTAAAAAAAAAATGATGTCGACCATACTAATTAAATGATAAGCAAAATATTATAGGAAAAAAAATGAATGTACCTTGACCTTCAAATGTATTGTAGAATGCCTAAACAGGATAAAATTCAATATATTTAATTGATAACTATCATATAAATATTAATAAAGATAGAAAAGATAGAAACATTATATAGTTAGATTGAGAGAAGCCAAAAGACGCCAATGAAAATGGTTGATTGTATCATTGATGATGGGGTTAGTGATGTTGATTCAGTCCTTTCAGATGGTATGAGTTGATGATGGAAGTTTTGGAGCCAATCGAAGAAGTTAACCCCATAAAAATTAGGATAACAAAAAAACCTAAGTTATAGGTGTGAGTTTGTTTTTTTCGTATAGGATTGGGATTGCTATTTTTATAATTTGTTTTTGATGAAAAAATTATTTTGTTGAATATGCATGATTAGGGGATTGAGATTGAAGAGATGTATGATTGTTTTTTTATTTTTTAATTAAAATAAATATTTTAAAACAAGAAAAGTAGGAAGAAGACAAGTCTCCTTCCAACTTCCTGTTTTAAAATAATTGTATTAATATAAAAATAGATTTATTCGTTTAATTAAAAAAAAAAATTGATTTTTTATTTGTTTTGAAGATAAAAAAAAAGAGAAATTAAAAAGAGGCGTAAAAAAAAAAGAGGCGTTATCTTTAATTTTGTTTTTGTTAAAGCTTTTTTTTTGAAAAATAAAAAAGAAACGTTATTTAAGGGAAGAAATATATAAAAATAATTAAATAACTTATCTTTATCCCCTAAAAAAAACTTATCTTTTCCTAAATATAATTGATTACTTCAAAAAATAATATTTTCCCAAATTTAATTGTTTCAATTAAAGTGATACAAAAAAAAGTGTTATTTTTTTTTTGAAGAATAAAAAGAACCGTTATTTAAGGGAAGAAAAATATATATACATATATATATATATAGGGTCGGGATCCGGTGAGAACCACCCTCTATGTGAGAACCAATCTCTTATGTGAGGATAAATCTCAGCCCTTAGACTGTATTAAATCCATCAGCTCAGATTAATGTAATTAGCAACATAACAAAGCCCACCCAAACCCAACATCACACATAACCCCTTTCTCTCTCTCCAAAGTTGAAGGAGAAACATCAATGGTTTGAAGCTTCAAGGATCGATCATTTCTCTCTTACACATAATTTTGGTAAGTAATTTTCGAATATCATGCCCTTAATTTTGGTTTTTCATTATAATTTTCGAATTGAATTATCTCAATTTAGTATTTTCATCAAAATTTTCGAATTTGATGTTCTAATTGTTAAATTTTGGTGTTCTGGAAAATTTCGAATTTGAATGCTCTTATTTTGGTTATTTGAGTTTGACATTATGATTTTTGCTAGATTTTTTTAGTTGAGTGCTCTCAATTTAGGATTTTCATTATAAATTTCCTATTGCATGTTACTTTTACGTTAATTAAAGCTTTTCATGAAATTTTCTATTGAATACTCTTAATTTGTAAAATTTTTTGTTAATTTTTGAGTTGATTAATTTTTGTTATGAATTCTGTAATTGTGTTGCAATTAAAACTTGGTTTAAAATGGGTTATTGGTGCATTTTTATGATACTTATGAATGTCTTGATAGTTCATACAAGGTGTTTGATAAAATGCTTCTTAGAAATCTTGTGACTTGGTACTTTGTTATCAATGAGTTTGTTTTGAATGAGTTCGTAGGTAATACTTTGGATACTTTTGATGCGGAAAATGAACTGCCCTTTGTTATGAATCCTTTTACCCTTTATTTTGTAATTATTTGATAAATTCAATAGAAGATAATTAAAATGAGCAAACATAATTAAAATGAGCAAACTAAATATGAAAAGTAATATAGTGATAATAAAATGAGCGAACAAAAATAAAATGAGCAAAAAGAATTAGAATGAGAAACAATTATTTGCTCATTTATCAAATGAGTGACAATTATTTGCTCATTTATCAAATGAGCAAACAGTTCTTTGCTAATTTATCAAATGAGCAAACAGTTCTTTGCTCATTATCAAATGAGCAACTAATTATTTGCTCATTTATCAAATAAGCAACAATTCTTCGCTCATTTATCTAATGAGCAACAAGCTGGATTAAGGGATGCCATGATTGACCAAATTAGTGGTTGTATCTCCATCATCTCTAAGGCAACTTATAATCAATGATTGTGGAAGACTAAGAGACATAACGGGTGCATTACAACGTCTCTCTTCACTTGAGGATTTGAAGCTTTGTCACTGTGAAAAAGTGGATTCGTGGGATGTCAAGAATGATGATGATGATGAAGATGAGGATATTAGTGGCAGGTTGTTTGCTTTGCAAAGCCTGAAGTGCCTTAGCTCCTTGAGCTTGTATTCAATCTCAAAACTAAAATCTCTTCCTAGGAGCCTATGCTGTGTCACAAGTCTTCAAGAAACTTACATTGATGAGCTCTCTAAATTAAGGGGCCTACTAGAATGGTTTGGAAATGTAAACCAGCTAGGATATATTCCATTTTCAGGTGTACAGTAAGGTTTTCCTTAATAATTAGTTGTAGTTTTGTAATTTACATGCTATGGGGCTTGGGGAGTTATTTGATAGAGGTTTGGACAAGAGTTGATAAAATGTTACTGCAAATTATTACAATTATTATTTATGTTTGTGTTGGTGTGTGTAATGTTGCGGCTTGGTGGACTATAATGTTGGTGTTGACTGTTGAGTATGATTGGCTTCAAAGAGTAATTTAATTTGACATTTGGAAGAGAATTCTATAATGCTTCATCTCAATGTGGTTGAATTCGACTTTCAAGGCTTTGCTGAAGTTGCTATGTTTTTTTTTTTTTTTTGAAGTGTTGCATGGTAGCAAATGGGTTCTTTTTCATGAATTTTGATCATATGATAAACCTATTAGCTCAATTGATAGAGCACTATGCAAATGCATAGGGGATGTAGGTTCAATTCCTACATAGGTTATCTCTATAAAAAAATTAATTTTTTTTTAAAAAAAAAATCAAATTCGTACTAAATTATATGAGCAAAAAAAATGGTTTGAAATGATCTATAACTATATAAACTTTGTTACAATTAAACTCTCATACAAACTTGTTTCTCCACATTACATAAATGAACATACGTGGGAATCAAACCCACATCTTTTGTGCATTTGCACAATGCTCTATCCTTGAGCTAGTAGGCTAGCTAATGTATTTAAAACATTCAAACACACTCACAAATGAGCATTAATTTGACAAATGCGCAAGAGTCATTTGCTCACTTGAAAAATGAGCGTCAAAATAGTTTGCTCATTTGACAAAGGAGCATTGAATTTTTTTGCTCATTTGACAAATTAATGCTCTGATGAAGCTAGATAGCTTTGATGATCAAAATTGTTTAGTTTGTGCTGATGCAAATGAGACTCGATCTTAGGCAGTTGAACAAATGAGCAAAAAAGTATTTGCTCATTTTATAAATGAGCAAAAACTTATTTGCACATTTTTGCTCATGTAATAAATGAGCAAAAAATTATTTGCACATTTGTCAAATGAGCAAATAATTAGTTGCTCATTTGTCTAATGAGCAAACATTTCTTTAATCATTCATTAAATCATCAAGTATTTCTTTGCTCATTTGTGAAATGAGCAATCAATTATTTGCTCATTTGATAAATGAACAAATATTTCTTTACTCATTTATGAAGATGTTACATGTTCTGTGTCTGCAGCACTCATACAAATGAAAGATCAATTTCCCTATTTCTTCTCTTAAATATTGATCAACAACTTCAAAAAGAAAAAGCAACTCAACCAATCAGATGACTCAAAGCACGTTTCTCCCAAATACAAACCTCCTGAGTCACCTCTACTCGACACCTCAAAAGCTCCTATGAAGCCAAGGGAGCCCTTCAAATCCTCCATAGTCTTTGCATCCATCATGGTTTCGCATAAGAAGAGTAGCCCAGGGCTATATTTTCTGCTCCACTTACAGAGCTCACGAACAGACCAGAGAGGCAAGCATTTAGAGTGGTGGTTGCTACTTAAGCATTAAACTGGGAACCTTGTGAGAAAGCAAAATCCAAGCTCCTCATTTCACACATCATGTTGCACAGAACCTCAAGACCCCAAACCCAGAAAGATGATTTATTTAAGAGCAAGTCCAAAAAATGGCAATTAGAAATGGGGCGAACACCTTAAGTGAGCTAGAGCCTAGAAAGTAGAGATCACTTTAGTAAAACAACCTCAGAGAGATAGGTCATAATCCAACATTTTTTTTTTCTTCCACTACCCCACTACCTCTATATTTTATTATTACTTTCTCCAATTTCTCCTAAAACTCCGCGCATGGAGAATTAGAGCAATTATTTAAAAACGGAGGGAGTAATATAAATAGTATAGCCAATTGTAGCAAAGTTGGAGCCACATTACTTTTACATAGGATTATAACCATTCGTCAAAAATTAAAAGGGTTTTAAGGGGTTTAATTTGGACCCTAAATGCTAACAAAGTAGGAAGAAAGTACAAACAACATCCCTCCAAATTAAAGCTAAGGCATGGGAAGTCATTTGATAATGCACTTTGCTTTGTTTTCTTAGGCCTCACATGGTTTTAGGATCTTAAGAGATATCAAAGAAAAGTTGGCAACATAAATTGTGCCCTTAATGGTAATAAAAAGAATTATCAGTTAGTATGTTAATTAGGTAATTAGTTAATTAGCAATTTGCATTATGATGTTGCTTCAAATAGAGATTTTAATTATAGTAGTGTATCGTGTATGGGTTGAGGTTGTCATTATGAGGCTCTTTAGTTTGACAACTCAATGTACAAATGGCAATTTACCTAAGAATGAAGAAGCTGCATTTGTGCAAAATTTGAGCTCGATCAACTCCAAATAAAACCAATGAAATATTTTACTTACATGATTTATATAGATTTTAAAGGTGTATAGTATGTCCTTAGAGTTTGATCTAGCAGCTATTGTCTCCTTTTCAATTAAATTTGGACAATAAGTATACTTCCAATTTTCTTGTCCAAATTCCTTGATTTCATGCTCTGATTACTGATTGAAAATGCTTTGAAATTGAAGGTGACTTCAAGTTCAGTGTGCTTTGGAGTAAGGTGCTGTTTCAGTCAATTTTCAAGTGGTTGTTTTGTGTTTGTGTAACATAGTTGGTAAGTTCAAGGCTTGCTTAAGATTGTGATTTTAAAGTAAGTTGTTTCTGTTGTTATATGCTTTGCCCTAATGAACTTTGGCAATTGTCTGCTTATGGGTAGGGTTGATTATTGGTATCAGATGTGTGTGCTGTTTAGTATGATGGTTGTTAGTGTGAGCTATTATGTTGGAGTGGAATGAAGATGATACTAATGCTCTTAGCTTGAGTCCAGTTATATAAGATATATGTTACAATAATGTATAGAACTATTTATACTTGAACTAACTTTGTTTTTCTTACTTTCACGAAAAAGTGCAGCTAAAAAGTGATGGTTTTGGATTGATAAGTTTTGGTAACAATTGATATCATATTCTTGAGTTTGATAATATATATGCTCAACAGGGTTCCATCAGAAAACCAAACCAATAGATGAGGTGATGGGTGAAATATCTCATCAGTCTTATATATTAATCATTCTCCCTGCTTGTTTCATTCAAAAACAATTAAAAAAAATAATTATGGCATTTTCATTCCTAATAGACAATTATTCCTTCAATTTAATCTATTAGATACTTACAATGGAATCAATATGCATAATAAAAAAAACATGTAAGCCAATATTATATATGTGTGCATGTCATAAATTATAGTATTATAATACATAATATACAACTACTTGCAATGCATTACTTTATGTTTTCAAAAGAAAACCTTTACCCATTAACTTTGAAGCCCTTTTTTTTTTTTTTTTTTTTTGAAGCTATATTACATAGATCATCTTTAAGTGGCTAGACTTCAAGCATATTCTCTTGAAAAGAACTAAGTAATATAACCTTAATAAGTATTTATGTGGCACCTTTAATTTACTAGCACTAGAATAGTCAATGATGAAAAAGTATGAAATTCAGTGTTGATCCAAAATACCACAACTTTAAGGTGTTGTTTGGTTCACTTGGGAATAAAGGTCGGTAGCAGGCCGGGCCGTGCCGTCGTGGGCCATGTTTGGCGGGCCAGCTACGGCGGCGTGTAAACCTAGGCATCGTGCCGTGCCGGGCCGCCGCGGGCCGTGTCTGGCGGGCCACGGTCACCGGCGTGCCGTGCCTGGCGTGCCCAGGTTTTTGTGTCGTGTCGTGCCGGCCATTTTCATAGGCCAGCCCACGGCCTGGCACGACCCTCGTGCTTGGAGGGCTCGTGTCGTGCAGGCCTTCGTGCTGGCCTGGCGAGCTGGCCTTGTAATTTTATTTTATTTTTGTTTTTTTTATTTATTTATTTTTTGTTAACGATTAATAACTTATAAATTATAACTTATAAGTTATAATTTTATAACCTATAATTTATAAAATTATAATAATAACTTATAAGTTACAACTTATAACTTTTATAAGTTATAAATTTATAAGTTTATAACTTATAATTTTAACTTATAAGTTATAAGTTATAAAATAAATTAAGTTGAATATTTATGTTTTATTACTTATAAATTTATATATTTATATATTTAGTTTATAGTTTCATACTTACTTTAAAATTTGATGTTTATGATTTATTAAATATTTTTTTGTATTATTAATTGGTATTTTTATTTTTTTTTATATTAATTTACAAATTATAACAAAATGGGGAAAAAAGGCAAATTGGACTTTGGATGTGAATAATGCATACGTCATATTATTATTACTTGAGTTGAGAAAATTGTACAATGATAACGATGAAAAAAATCGTACAATGATGGTATTAAACAAAAATTGGATAATGATAATATTGATAAACGATAATGATTAAAATCGTACAATATACAAAAATTGTCTATTCTTCTTCTTGTTGTTGCTCGTCTTCGTCTTCGTCTTCGGCTTCGGCTTCATCGGCTAGTTGGATAGATTGGGAACTAGCCGAACCCGAACGGTTGGAAGCGGAGGTTCCTTCATAGTTGTCGTTGTCCTCGTAAGAACAGTCTTGTGAGCGATTTTCCGCATCCAACTAACCAATCTTTGAAACACACGCACATTTCTAGTGTTTTGGGTTTTAGACTTGTTCTTCTATCGTCCAGAACCCTTCCGGATGCGCTGAAAGCTCGTTCGGAGGCAACAGAGGAGACTTGGATACCGAGAATGTCTCGTGCCATTGCCGCCAAAGTTGGATGCTTCCCGCTTTGTTGTTTCCACCATGCAAGGAGGTCGAGGCTGTTTATCTCATCGTCGTCCATGCCTTTGGTGAAGTCGTAACTCAGGTACATCTGCAACTCCGAGACGTCGCTTTGCGTTCTCTTGATTGATGAATCACCTGAAAACCTTGAAATCAAGTTAGTAGCTTGTGAAAATAAATGTTTGGCCTTCTTACTTACGTTTTTGGATGGTTGGGAAGAGCCCGAGCGAGGAACGGTGCCATATTTGCTTTCATAGACTCCATATAAAGCAAAAAATTGATCCTTCACAATACTCGTATACGTTTGTACATCATCGTCAAGATTCATGCATTGAAAATAAATGTCAACTAACATAAATGTGTTTTCATACTTTTGCCTAGGATCTAATATAGATGTAAAAATATAAATCAAAGAAATTTCACTATAATATTTACGCCACTTTGTTTCCATTGCTGGAAGATACTGATCATAATCACTTTGATTGCGATGATCAGCGAAAAGTTGGGCGAGTAAACATGCATTAGAAAGAAAGTTTTGAGCACAAGGATTGTCAACAGAAGAAAAACAATACGTCATGTTATATAATAACTGTAAAAATTGCATATATCTTTCACAGTTATACCAATCATCATACAAAGCATTTTGTGGAAATTTTTGGTTGTAAAATATTGTTAACGGATTCTTGTACACAATTGTCTTGGTTAACATGTCATAGGTGGAATTCCACCTAGTTGCGCAATTGGTTTTAATTTTTATTGGCCTTATCTTTTGTTGTTTTAGAAAACTCTTCCATTCTTGGTATCTCATGTTTGAGCTATTAATAGACATAATAGCATCTCTGATTTTGTTGTAGTATGGGCCAATTGCCCGAACTCCATCCTGTACACATAAGTTAAGTACATGGCAAACACATCTAGTATGAAGAGCATCACCGTCTAATATTACATCGGTTAAGTTTTGTTTGACAAGATTAGCTGTGTATATCATAGAGGTTGCATTGTCAAAAGTCATTGACATTATTTTATCTCGAAGGTTGTATTCATTCATTGCTTTCATTAAATGGTGAGCAATTTTAATGCCGGTGTGTGGGTATTCGAGCATTTTGAAATGTATTATTCTTTTTTGTAACAACCATTGATCATCTACCCAATGGCAAGTCACACATAAATAGTGATATTTATAACCACTATCCCAAGAATCGGCTGTCAAAGATACTCTACAGTTAAGGTTACTCAATTCGGCTTGTAACCGGACTTTGTACTCTCGGAAATTTTTCATTGCGGCGGAACGAACGGTTTTCCTAGAGATTCTTTTATGTTGGGGTTATAGTTCTTTGTTAATGTAGGTCTTAAATGGGTCACTTTCCGAGAAAAGAAAAGGTTGTTCGGCGTGTACTATCATTTTCCCTAGTTCATCTCTATCCCTCTCATAGTTGTAGGTGAAGCCGTGTGGATGGTACTGGGAAATTTTTGGCTGGGTTGGATCACTAGCAGGTTTTGCACAAGCTCTCATGTGTCTAGTTAAGTGTCCCGTCCCGGATTTGGATAGTGCCGAGAATACACTATTACATGTTTTACATTTTGCATGTGTTTGGTGGGGTTTATTTAGGAGGAAATGACGCCATACCTCACTCTTTCGGTTTTTCAAAAGTACCATCTCACTTTCGGTTAACCATTCATGATGTGTGTTTGGGTTAGTATTAGTAGTAGAAGGGGTAGAACCGGAAGGAATTTGGGTACTTTCTTGGCTACTTTGGCTAGAATAATAGTTTTGTTGATCACCAAAATAATTAGGTGGGAATTGACCGAATTGTGGGAATTTTTGTGGATTTTGAAATTGGTTTGGTGGTGGTGGTGGAAATCCCAACATATTATAGGGTTGAAAACCGGAAGTACCATCATGCCTAAATGGCTCATAGCCCGGGGGGAAGTAACCGGGGTCATTGGTTGGACTTGGAATTTGGGGGCTCATTGTATTAGGTGGTTCCCTAGAACTACTACTACGACCGAGTCGGCTTTTCCCTTCCCCCCTAGATGATGGGTTGTTCGATGCCATAATTAACAATTAGATTTTTAATAAAAACTGATTAACAATAATAATAATTAATAACAACAAGTTTAACAATAAAAATAACAATAATAATAATAAATAACAACAATTATAAAAATAACAATAACAACAATAATAAATAATAACAATAATTGTAACAATAATAATAATTAATAACAACAATTATAACAACAACAATAACAATTAACAACAATAATAATTAAACAAGATTATTCTAATAATAACAATAAAACAATAATAAATTAAAGATTAGTTTAGATCTAACAACCGTGCTTCAACGCTCCATTAATTACGATTACAAACTTTTAATTTTTTCCGATATTAGGAAAATAATTAGAAAATTTAAGAGAATAATTAGAGAATTTAAGAGAATAAGGATTATTAGAGATTTAGAGAATATAAGAGATTAAGAGATAAGAAGAAGAGATTGTGATTTTGTGATTTGGGAAGTGAATGGAGGTAGGTATTTATAAAATTTTTGGGGAGCAAATTGGCTAAAAACTAGCCGTTAATGGTTGTTTTAAAACGGTAATATTACCCTTTTTAAGGCTAGGCATGCGGGTCGTGCCTGGTCGTGCCTGCGTGCCGAGTACGCGTGTCGTGCCTGGTGTTCGTGCCACGTGCCGGAACTACGTGCTAGCACACCGGGCCCTGGCCGTGCTCGTGCCGAGCCGTGCCTGGAAACCAGAAGCCTGTCCGTGGCACGGCCCGTGGCACGAAGTTCGACTGGCGTGCCATGCCGGGCTGGTGGTCAGGCCGTGCCGTGCTCCGTCGAAGGGCGGGCCGTGACGGGCGGCACGCGGGCCTCCCCGGCCCGTGCCCTGCTTTAGCGGCGGGCCGTGTCGTGCCTCCATTTCCACCAGGCCAGCCCACAACACGACACGACCCACGTGTCGGGCGCGCCGTGCCGGGCCACCCCTCGTGCCTGACACGTTCTTAAGTTTTTGTTTTGTTTTTTTTTTCTTTGAAAAAAAAAATACATTATTTTTTTTATAATTAACTAATTAAGTTAAAAAGATTACATTATTTTTTTATAATTAACTAAATAAGTTTACTTCTTATTATTATAAATTAATTAATTAAGTTTATTATTATACTTGTTATTATTATAATTTATTTATTTAATTATTGTATTTGTTATTATAATTTATTATTTTTATACTTGTTATTACTTATTAATATTATAATTTAGTTATTTAATTATTATACTTGTTATTTAAATTTATTATTTTATTATTATACTTGTTAGTACTTCTTATTATTTAAATTTATATTTATTATAGTTATAAATGTAGTTATAATTTATTATACTTTTTATTTATTATTATAGTTAATTAGTTATTAACTTATTGGAAAAATTGGTTTAAATAATACCACCTTTCACCCGTCCACTAAAAACAAGTCGACCTTTTGATTATTTTTAAATAATACCACCTTTGGAGGTTGTCCGCTTTAAACAAGTTGTAATATGTTGGTAACCTGATTAATAGGTCATATGGACACGTGTCATCATTTTATTGGTCTGAAAATATATATATTTTTTAAAAAAATTTATTTAATATTTTCAATTTTTAATAGATTATTTTCTTTTTTTTTAAAAAAAAAAAAAAAAAAATTCTCCCACTTTCTTTCATACTCCTTACCCATTTCAATGGTAGCCACCCACTTAAACCACCTTCCCTTCCCCTCCACTCCAACTTCCCTTCCCTAATCTCAGACATGCTCCACACCTCCTTCCCCGTTTAGCCTCCCATTCAACAATCCCTCCCCCCCTATAATCACCACGTATCCCCACCATCCCCCTTCATCCCTACCTTTCCCGCCGCATGCAACCCAGCACCCCTCCCCTTTATTCCGGCAACACTCAACCCCGATCATCGCAAACCACATAACCCTCTCCTCTCTGACTCCCTCCCCTCGCCAAACTAACAGACCGCACAACACTCAACGACTCCACCGGTGTATGCTAGAACCCCCTCCCCGCCCTCCGACGCCGACCGCGCCCAGATCTCCTTCCTCTGGCGCCGGCGTCGACCCCACTTCCCTAATCATTTAACTTCTGATGATGATTAAACGGGCGCCATATCGTCATTTATATTCAATTGCCTTGGTTAACATGTCATAGGTGGAATTCCACCTAGTTGGACAATCGGTTTTGATTTTTATTGCTCTTATCTTTTGTTGTCTTAGAAAACCTTTCCATTACTGGTATCTCATGTTTGAGCTATTAATAGATATAATAGCTTCTCTAATTTTGTTATAGTATGGACCGATTGCTTTAATTCCATCTTGTACACATAAGTTAAGAACATGGCAAACACATCTAGTATGAAGTGCGTCACCATCTAATATTACATCGGTTAAATTTTGTTTCACTAAATTAGCAGTATATGTCATTGAGGTTGTAACACCCCAATAATTCTCATTTAAAAACCTATAAATACCTTTAACAATTTGCAAGAGAAATACTGACGTCCTACCACCACGTGTTCAAACGTTAAGGCTAGTTCAGAATTTAGCAGCGGAAAAACTAACTCGGTTATCAATAAGTTTCAAAACCAAATTTAGTCTTACAAGCTGAAACCATTATGACCCTTATTCAAAACTCGTTAAAATAGTAAGTAAATAAAATCAGAGTCAAAATTAATCCAACTTATGAATAAAATATGCTGTGGAAACATCTAACACTCCACTCAAAATCCTACCACCTTGATGCAAGTTCTGATTGTGTAACCTGTGATTAGTCTGCTCCCTAATGTTACAAGTGTAAAAATTGGATCATTACAAGGTCATTGAAAGGCGAAGGCCATGACCAAGAAAAGACAAACAAAAGCACGCAATCAGCAACGCTAAGTACATACAAGCTACGAAATATAGCAAAGAGCCCTAGCACGTTACTAAAAATCAATCTGCTTACACACAATATAATCATTGACTCAAACGCATGACTCAATTGTTAACATTATTAAGCCATCACTAATTAATAATAAATAATTCAATTCATTCATTGATTGGATTAAGCAATAGACCAGGTTGTCCCCCTATGCTCCATTTCGGAACATTAATAAAAGAAAAACCTATGCCTCCTTTCGGAAACATTAATAAACATCCAATGGCAGACGAGTGCGACTCCGTGGCCATAGTTAGTATGAGATCTCATCTAACACTTTATAATTTAGAAAAACATTTGTAAACAAGAGACTCGTAGATCAGACAACCTCTAGAAAGTACACGGCTAATACCCCGTGAACCCCAACCCCTGATTGTCGATACTCTAGATGTGCACAAATCCAGAGTTTTATTGCTCATCCATCTTGCACTTTACGTGATTTACCAGTTTAAACTTGGTGATGACTCAAATGCAAAACGATACCATCAATCAAACAACAATCATTTAAGCAATTCAAGTTTCCGATTCAATTCTTGTTTTATTAGTGATAAACAATATTTAATATTGAATCCTTTAACTACCTCGGTGTATAAACACCTTAAGTGCATAGGGCATCTCAATCCTCAACCTCGTCTTATAAGACTTTAAATCTCCCTTTACTCATTCCATTTCATTAATTATGAACGAGTAATAAAACAATCATTCCATATATTCATGTACCTTTGTCTCTAAGCCCATCTTGCAAGTTATTGCATAAATAATACTTACAAGAAAAATCAATACGCATTTCTCATACTTGAATCAAACCAACCATCACATTAATCATCAATCAAATTCACTACCAAACAATTTCAACCAATCTACAAGTTTCCCTAATATGATTGTAAGGTTTTCCAAGTCCTTAAACATGCTTCTAAAGTCAAGGTTTTTGTATCCTTGTACGTACCTTGAGTAAACGAGTTGGTTGGCCACTTTAGGAACTAAAAATCCTCTTCTACAAAGTCCTCTCCTAAACCAAACAATAATAATTCAATCAATATCCCAAGCAATATAATTTACAGTAATACTAACTTACTTTAAAACCCCTTAAACCATTGAAATAATGCTTTTAAATTACTCACAATAGTCAAAGTTAATAATTCGATAGTTCAACTATAAATTTATATGTTAAAATCATGAAAATATAGCTTATAACATAAAATTCCAGCAACTTTAAAGTAAGGATTATAATCTAGAAATTTAGTTTAAGATAATAAAACAACCTCATAAACATCTCTACTTGAAATAATCATTATATAGTAGGTTACACTAGACGAAAATCCTAATTTGGCACCGGTTTTGAACCGTTGGGGATTTGAGGGATGCCAAATCCTCAAGAATTTGGCACCGGTTCAAAACCGGTGCCAACTAAAGCATTTGGCACCGGTTGACCGGTGCCACCTACCTTGATTTTGATTAAAAAAAACTGGCGCCATTAGGTTGGCACCAGTTAACCGGTGCCAACTAAAGCATTTGACACCGGTTAACCGGTGCCAACTATAATGGCGCCAGTTTTTTTTAATAATTTCAATGTAGTTGACACCGGTTTTAAGCATGGACCGGTGCCTTTGACTTGTTTTTTTTTTTTTTCCGGAAATAATATATATTAATATTAATACTAAAACCTGCACATAATACGCATGAGATCATGCACATAATACCGATAATTAATAATAATAATAATAATTATTATTATTATTAATATTAATTTTCTTAATAATAATAATAATTATTATTAATTTTAATAATAATAATAATAAGTATTATTATTATAATATTAAAATTAATATTAATAATAATAATTATTATTAATACAATATTAATAATAATTAGTATTATTAATACATTAATAATAACAATAATTGAAAATAATAACAAGGACATAAATATTGATAACAATCCCAAAATATGATATTAATTAGAAAATTGTGTCATAACTACAAACAAACAAAATTATTTAGTAATAATGTAGTACACTAAGCTTGTTAAAACAGAAATAAATGATATTTACAAATTAAATGTGATGTAGGCCGCCAACATGTCTCGAATTACATTGAGTTCCTCGCTCGTGAACGGATTTCCCGTTTGTCCCTTGCAAAACTTGGAATACATACACAAAACGTAAGTTAGTAGGAGTGAACTCATAAATAATCGTAACATGTCAATATCACTTAGTTATTGGTGACTAAGGCTTGAAATTACAAGAAAATGGCAATTAAGGGGTTGTAGAACGCATTTTCAACCAAAATGGCCCGAGTAAGGCCATTTTCACTACTAGGATGCCTATTTACTACATTTCTTGTCAAGTGAACTCATAAATAGTCATAACATGTCTTTATCACTTATTTATAGGTGGCCAAGGCTTGAAATTACAAGAAAATAGCAATTAAGGGGTTGTAGAACGCATTTTCAACCAAAATGGTCCGAGTAAGGCCATTGTCCCCATCCTCAGATGAATCATCACCATCATCCTGTACATCCTCGACTACAATACGGTACTGATCGTCCGCCATGAGATGTAAAAACGTGTCATTACAAACATAACACGTTATTAGTTGTAATATAAATAAATTGGTACGGTTACTTATAATCAAATATAAATTGTTGAATTATCATACAAATTAACATAGAAAATGGGGAACTAAATTACTTCATTCATTTAATAGAAAATAAGAAAAATGGGCAATTAAATTAGCAATTTCATACATTTTCACCTAAAAATGTGATTTAATAATACTTTCGACGCCTACAATTTCGAACTAAAAAAAAAATAGTACCTCAATCTAATATTCCTTCGTCGTGGTCTGATCGCATGTAATTGGCTTGGTCGTCTATCTCATTTGATACAACAGGTCTAGGAACAGTGAAAGGTGCCGAGTCATCAAACGCATCATATTCTTCCTCATCCTCGACATCTCCAACGCCAAGGATTCTTCTTTTGCCGGCTAGCACAATACACCATTTTGAGTCGGCTGGGTCACTTACGTAAAACACTTTCTTGGCTTGAGATGCAAGGATGAATGGTTCAACACTTTCATTCAGATGCCCAAGATCTACAAGAGTAAAGTCATCGTGTTTTTACATTACGCCTGATATTATCAACCCACTTACACCGGAAAAGAGCAATCGTGAAGTCACAATAATCAAGCTCCCATATTTCTTGAATTCGACTGTAGTATGACAACTCTGCATCAACAGGTGATTTATCCTTAGCACTTGCAAACTCCCTTGACGATGCCACAAGAGTTACACCACTGTTTTGGGTCGAGGATGATTTCAAATCCTGACGCTTAGTCCAAAATCTGTACCCATTTATGTCATATCCCTCAAATGAGCGAACGTCATCCCTAGGACCATAAGCATGCCACCTTATTGTATCTGTGACACTCTCATACTTTCCACCCATCACTCGATCACGAAACCAACTCACAAACTTCTTATTATGCAACTGCATCAGTGCCCATTCACCTTTCGATGGAAATTCATCACGCAAACTAGCCATGTGCTCGTCTAAATATGGGTGAACATCTGCAACATGGTGCAACACATATAGGTGCGCTTGTAAGAACTTATCTCGATCAGGTGACATTCGTTTCGACCCGATTGTGCCATGACCATCAAGTCTCCCTTCGTGTCGAGAAGTAGGAATACCAATAGGTTTAGCAACGGCTATATAGTCGGCCACAAACTTACCGACCTCCTCAGCCACGGTCCCTTGAATCATACTTCCTTCCGGGTGAGCCCGATTCCTGATTTTATTTTTCAATGTACCCATATGTCTTTCAAAAGGATAGCACCACCGCATGAACACTGGACCGCATAACTTAATCTCACGCACCAAATGAAGAATCAAATGCACAATTATGTCGAAAAACGAGGGTGGAAAGTACATCTCAAATTTGCACAAAGTCACAACCACATCCGCCTGTAAAGCATCAAGTGTACAAGGATTAAGCACTTTGCTACATATTGTATTGAAAAACGAACAGAGGCTTGTAATAGCTTCCCGCACGTTCTTTGGTAAAATACCACGTATTGTAATTGGTAGGAAAACTTGCATCAGAACATGACAATCATGGGATTTCATACTTGTCAGCTTCAATTCTCCATTTAAGGATACAAATCTTTTCATGTTAGATGCATACCCTGATGGAACCTTAATGTCATACAAACATGCACAAAACATCCGTTTTTCTACCCTTGAAAATGTGTAGCAAGTCGGAGGTAAATAGGCCTTGCCCTCCTTGGCTTTTCCCTCATTTTTCTTCTTCGAGGCATCCGTGGCCTTTCCCTTACCCTTGCTCTTCCCCTTTCCTATTTTCGAACTCAATTCATTTTCCTTTTCCTGTTCCTTTCCCTTACTAACCCTTTGCTGAACCCACAATTCTGGACGAACCCCCATCTTTTTCAAATCGTCACGTGCACCCTTTTCGTCCTTTGTCTTGCTTTGAATATTCATCAGCGTTCCCACAAGAGCATCACACACATTCTTCTCTATATGCATTACATCAAGACAGTGCCTAACGTCATGTTCTTTCCTGTGCGGGAGCAACCAAAAGATTGATTCTTTTTTAAAGAGAGTAGTTGACTCCGCCGCTTTTTCTGATTTCCCAAAGATTGTTCGTACACCCTTTACTCGAGCGTAAACCTCCTCACCAGTCAACGGCCTAGGAGCAGTCCCCTCTTCCACTGTCCCATCGAAAGCCTTGTTCTGCCTACGGTACGGGTGATCGCGCCTAAGCAACCTTCGGGTGCGCAAGTACACCTCTTTGTGAGAATGATCAAGGCGCCTGCTTGGCGTATCATCAATACAAATGGGGCATGCTTTTTTCCCTTTGTTCTTATACCCGGACAAGTTGCCATACGCAGGAAAATCATTAACGGTCCACATAAGAGCTGCACGCAATGTGAACATGTCATTCTTATGAGCATCAAAAACAGAAACCCCTTCGTCCCACATCTTTCTCAAATCATCAACAAGGGGCGCAAGATAAACATCTATATCGTTTCCAGGTTGCCTTGGCCCCGATATCAATAGAGAAAGCATTACGTATTTCCGTTTCATGCACAACCAAGGAGGAAAATTGTAGATCACTAACAGTACCGGCCATGTGATATGCTGGGTACTGAGAGTGCCAAATGGATTCATCCCGTCCGTGCACAAACCAAGCCTTAAATTTCTAACTTCATCACCAAATTCTCCAAACTTGATATCAAGGTTCTTCCATTGCGGGGAGTCGGCTGGATGCTTCAGCATTCTGTTATTCTTTAGCGTCTATTGGTGTTGAGAATAGACGCTTAAACCTTGGAATAATGGGAAGATACCACAACACCTTAGCAGGCGGTCCCTGCTTACCAGCATTGCAACTCATGCGCTTGTAGCGCAACTTCTTACATCGTGGACACTCCTCCAATTTTTCATATTCATTTCGATAAAGAATACAATCATTAGGACATGCATGTATCTTCTTATACTCCAAACCAAATGGACACATGAGCTTCTTAGCGTAATAGTAAGACTTAGGAATTTCATTCCCGTCGGGCAACATCTCACTTAACACGGCGGATAGTTTAGAGTATTTTTTGCACCCAGGATACAAAGGCTTTTTAGAAGCCTCCGATAATGATTCAAACACGTCACCTTCAAAACCACGCATTATCTCATCCACCCCTTCATCCTCGACCTCATCCACATGATCATCCTCAAATCCATCCTCAGCACCATGATCAACAATATGTTCATCATTATTCTTGTACTCCTCGTCCACACAAATGTCATTGCTTCTATCATCATGCACATCATTCCCAATAACATCCCCACTGTACTCTCCTTCTTCACCGTGCCAAATCCACACATGGTATTTAAGCCTAAACCCAAGACAAACTACATGATCTCTAATGATAGCAACACTATTGACCACCTTCACATTATTACAATCAACACAAGGACAATAGAGGCAATCGAAACCCATTCCGCGCTTGTAAGATGAATCCCTCTCGCAAAACTCTTGAACCCCATTAAAGAATTCCAATGTATCACGTCTACCATACATCCAGCCACGATCCTTCTCCATTAAGTAAATTGTCTCTAAACATGGCAACATATTACGAATCATGTATAATTGCTACCATCTATTATATATGTAAATCAAATTCAAACACACAACATGCATATAACATTCATATAGATACAAAAATGCATATATGCTTCCAAAGGGTCCTTATTACTCCAACTTAACCCATCCTTGAACGTTTACTCTCACTAGTGAATGTATGTCAAATTTCCAATTTTAAGGAAAATCCAGCAGCATTTCCCCCCAGTTCTCCAAGTACACGATGTAGGTAATAAGTTACCCACATATGTACCCAGAGAACATGGTGTTCGAGGAAATGGTAAGCCAAGATGTTCCTTAAAATCGAAAAAACTAGACATACATTCACCACCTAAGTGAGAGTAAACGTTCAAGAACAGTCCCAACCGGGGACTATTCAAGACTTTCTCCTAATGAGAAAGCCTTGAACGGGTATCTAGGCATATGATGATGCAAACATTTCATATATTTATTGTTGTATTTAGTTTGTCATTATATAATACACGAATCTAATAGCTAGCATGAAAAAACGTTTGTTAAAACAGTAATAGAGAGAAACAAATATTTATAGCTTAGAAAAGTTTATAATTCATACCAACACAATAGATGTATTCTTTCTAACTTCCCAGTTGAGCTAAATTAATGTGTAGTCTTCAAACTACACTTGAACTTCAATTCACATATGAACCTATAAAAACGCAAAAAAGAAAAAACAAAACAAAAAACAAATTAAAAGTTAGTAAGTATGTATGAGAAATGGATAATAAATACAAATAGGGGCATATGATTAAAGAGAACGAGAGATTCTCTAAAGTTAGCAAGCAAATGTGAAACTATGCCCCCCTAAATGGTTCATTCTAACCAATAAGAATATTTATTGACATAAATATGTAAATTGGGATTTTTTTTAGAATTCTTGGTAGTTTAGTTGAAACTTGAAAGTAATCATTTCATCACTAAATTCACAAGGTTCGCTTCCAAAAAGTTTCTCAATCAACTTTTACAAAAACCCTCTGACTTAAACCTCTATTTCTTTTTCTCCGAACCAGATATTTCCATTAGAAGTTTGAGTTGAGAACATTGTAATCTTAACCCCGTTCTTAAGTAGTGCATCGTACTTGAAAGAATGTAATGTGCTGCTTTATCATTCAAAGTCCCAGAATATATACAGAGTACATCTCGTATTCTAAGGCTACAAAGTAGGAACTAAATTGGCTAGAATCATGACAGAATAATCTCCTTAACAATTTAGGAGATAACTACAAACTAGGAGATAAATACATGATTAACAATATTTACAAAATAACAGAATATATTTATCATATATTCTGACAGTACTATACTTCAAAAATTGCAAAACTGCTATTTTCTTGCATTTTTAACAGAAAAATTTTCCCCTTCACCTTAGTTTCTAACAAACCAAACAATCCCATTCTATGTTGCCTGAGAAACCACAAAACATCACACAATCTTCTCAGGTTTCGAACAATTACCTGAAATGGCGCCTTAGACCCACAATGAGAGCGAGCAAGAAGGTTGTTGTACGTGGAGGGGGCGGTGACAATGCGCGTCTATATTCACAAACCCTAGATTACAAGAAGCTTATAATTACTAAATTGTAAAAAAAATCCACCAAAAACTCGAAGGAATTCATCAATGGAGTAATATAAGTAAAACCTAATTGCTACGAACTTACCTTAGCTTCAAGCCGTTTCAATGGAGGGAGTTATATGGCCGGAGTTGCTTGTACGTGGAGGGGGGGCAATGCGACGAACTAGCTGCTTCAATGGAGGTGAGAATGTCGCAGCACTTCAATGGAAGAACGAAGAGTACACTTTAATGGAGAAGGAATAGGAGAAGAGAGGAGGGAATGAATGAAAAACGCGCCTTAGCAATATGAATTGAAGAAGAAAACACGAATTGAACAAGACCCTAATAAACCCGGGTTTTTTTTTTTTTAAATGGCACCGGTTAACTGGTGCCAACTCTAACCTTTTTCTTTTTTTTTTTTAAAAAGAAAAAAAAAACAGTTGGCACCAGTTTGAACCGGTGCTAATCAGCGTATTTGGCACCGGTTCGCTTTAAACCGGTGCCAACTCTAACCTTTTTAAGTTTTTTTTTTAAAAAAAAAACAGTTGGCACCGGTTTGAACCAGTGCTAAAAGCGTAGTTGGCATCGGTTTAATTCAGAACCGGTGCCAACTATGAAATTTTACATCCTGCTCATTTTATTTGGCACCGGTTTTCAAGAATCGGTGCTATAGGGGGGGTGCCTATTTCGTTTTTTCTACTAGTGTTAGTATGTTAAAAACCTAAAAATCCATCGTAGAACCATGATTTAAAACCTTTAAAACCAAGATTATAAATTTGAAAATTTAATTTAATAGTAGAATGTATGAATACAACAATCTAAACTTAAAACATATAATTAGAATTCAACTAGTTTCATAAAAACTCAATTAAACCTTCAAAATTCAATTAAACAACACTTTAAAACCTTCCTTTTTGCTAGAATTAAAAGCTTATATATTCTTCTTAAAATTTCCTACATAAAAACATTAAAATACATACTTATTCATAAAATTACAGCAAGTTTAAAGCTTTATAAAAATCTAAAAATTTATTTTAAACATTAAACCTTCGTTAAAAATCAAAAAGTGCCTGAAAACCATATTTAAAGGTTGAATTAGGCCACGAGAGGGTGGTGCACACTAACAAAGGTAATGAGTTTTGATTAAAACGTTGTTTACACACGAAAAACATTATTTTTTTGCAAAAATCGGACAAGTTAAAATCTAAACGTGATTAATAGAAACTAAGAACGTAAATCAGAAATTGATTACGAAAAACAGAAAACTTGCTTTTGAATTAAACATCATCATAATCATAGTAGAATCACAATATAATCATGCTTAAATTGAATAACTTTAGCAACACGTTTTTAAGCCCTAAAACCATGAAATCAAGTTGTAAACCCTAATTTCTTAACTAAATAAATTTGAAATTTTGATGCATAATTTAAACATAATAAAACTTATAAATTTATAATATTATATAATTCATATACATAATAAAACCATAATAATAACAATTAAATAACAAAAATTGATAAAGGTTTAAACTTGGGTTGAATTAACAAAAGAAGAGAAAACAAGAGGGAGGAAGAAAATAAGACTAACCTTTTTGTGTAGGGGAAAATTTGGGGATTCATGGGATATTTATAGGAGAGAATTGTAGGGTAGAATTGGGCCTCATGAAAATAATGGGCCAGTAAAAAAAACAAACGGTTAGGCTTTGTTTTTATAATAATGGATTGTAGGATATAGGTTCATAAAATAATATAGCCTAAAATAATTTTTGACCCAAAATAATAATTTGAAAATTAAATTCGGGAAAAATATAAATAAATATTATAAATAAAATAAATTTTCATTTATAAAATATTTAAAAATACGGGGGATTACAGCGGTTGCATTTTCAAATGTCATAGACATGATTTTTTCTCTAAGGTTGTATTCATTTATAACTTCCATTAAATGGTGAGCAATGTTAATACCGATGGGGGGGTATTCTAGCATTTTGAAATGGATTATTCGTTTTTGTAACAACCATTGATCATCTACCTAATGGCAAGTCACACATAAATAGTGATATTTATAACCACTATCCCAAGAATCGGCAGTCAAAGACACTCTACAATTAAGTTTACTCAATTCGTCTTGTAACCGCATTTTGTACTCTAGGAAGTTTTTCATGGCGGCGGAACGAACGATTTTCCTAGAGATTCTTTTATGTTGGGGTTGTAATGCTTTATTAATGTAAGTGTTAAATGGGTCACTTTCAGAGAGAAGAAAAGGTTGTTTAGCGTGTACTATCATTTTCCCTAGTTCATCCCTATCCCTCTCATAGTTGTAGGTAAAGCCGTGTGGATAGAATTGGGAAAGTTTTAGCTGGGTTGGATCACTAGATGGTTGTGCACATGTTTTAAAGTGTCTACTTAAGTGTCCCGTCCCGGCCTTGGATGTGGCCAAGTATATTTTAGCACATGTTTTACATTTTGCTCTTGTTTGTTCTTTATTTAGCAAAAAATAACTCCATACATCACTTTTGCGGCTTTTAATATTTACCATGTCTTGTTCGGTTAACCATTGCTCTTGTGTGTTTCGGATTTGGGTGTTTGTAGATTCGGGGGTTTGTTGTTGAGTAGTAGACTCGGAGGCAAATGAGCTATCTTCTTCGTTACCTTGGCTAGTATAAAAATTTTTTGGGTCAAAGAAATTAGGTGGGATTGACTGAATTGTGGAAATTAGTTTTGTGGAAATTAGGTTTATGGAAATCCGGGCATATTCATGTTATAGGGTTGAAACCGGAAGTACCACCATGCTTAAATTGTTCAAAACCTAGGGGGCGGTTACGGGATTATTGGTCGAACTCGGAATTGGGGGGGGGGGGGGTCATTGGATTAGGTGATTCCCTAGAACTATTACGACAGACATATTGGCTTTCCAAGAGGATGATGGGTTGTTCATGTTTGGTGATGCCATAATTAACAAATTTAATAATAACAATAATAATAATTAATAACAACAATTATACCGATAACAATAACAATAATAATAAGTAATAACAATAATTATAATAATAATAATAAGTAATAACAATAATAATAACAACAATAATAAAGATTAGTTAGATCTTACAACCGTGCTTCAACATTTTATGATTGTGGGATTTTTTCTGCCACGTGGTCCAATGAAATCCTGCCACGTGGCATCCACGTGGACCAACCAGAGTTCGCCACGTGTCACCTCGTGAGAGGTCCAAGATGGACCAATCAGGTCACGACACGTGGCAGACAGATCGTCAACTAGGAAAGTGGCCTTTAACGGCCCAAATACCTAAGCAAGCCCAGTCAGTCCTAGGTTTCCGAAACCTAGTACTGGGCCCGCATTACGAGACCTATAAAATGGAGATGTTCCCCCTAAGGAGCATTATTGAGAAATTATTAAACACACGTGTACATTAATTGCTGAGCATTAACTCCAGCTTTAATTGCATTTCTTGATAGCTAAGGCTCAGATTTCGAGGTTATCTCAGATAATCGGATGATCACTTCTCTCCTACGAGGAGCCTGATCCCTTTTACTTTCCGCTCTTTTTACATCCGAACAAGTTCAAACTTGATCGTTGGAGGCGGAACTCCCACGCACAGGAGTCTCCGTTATTTTGCAGGTACAGGCGTTCAGAGGTCAGTCTTGGTGTTGTAACTCTCCCGCAAGACATTAAAAAAACCCCAAAACATGGCGCCGATTGTGGGGAGAGTACTTCTAAGATGACTTCGCAAGAACCTGTACCGCCTCTTAATGAGAAACGGCCTATGGCCGACGGCCAGGTCTATACAGACCAGGATACAGATGACGACTATGAAGTCAATACACACACGACCCTTGACGGGTCCATAAGAACTAAGCGCATCCGTCCCATCGAAAGAAGGGAACGGAATGACGAACAGGCGGGCCCTAGTGAGCCAGTCGGCCATTCAACTGGTCAACCCCAGGCGGCCGAAGGCTTCGTTCCCATCACCAGAAACGAGCTCATGACCCTCATGACAAGTTTCAAAGGGGAAATTAAGGACCTGATCGATAAACGGACGACTGTCTCCACCAAGGAATAGTCAGCCAAAAAAGCCCTCCCATTCTGGGAGCAATAAGTCGGTCAAAGACCGAGAGGCCACTCCTTACCCTAAATCAAGGGAGGGACAGAGGCCTTTGATAAATTTGGCCAAACTTCGGTTCCTTGAGCCGGGGAAGATGAAGGTCATCCGACATGTACAGCCTGATGGTTCAAAGAAAACTTATTCTGATGCCGGATGTTAATCCAGCAGAAGAAGAACATGCAACTGTCCGAGTCGGCTTCAAGGTCGAACTTGCAAGACAACTTTTAGAATACCTCAATGAGGTATTCACAATCAAACCAAGAGAACCAGACAGGCGGCATGTCCGCCCACTCTAGTCCTCAGATGCTCCATGCGGCCCCGTATGCGCCTCAACAAGCGTACATGCCGTATGGACAACTTTACATTCAGCCGACCCTCTTCGAGGGGCAGGCGACACACAAAGTCCAACCCTTGGACTGGTAGCTTCGATTGCTAAGACTTAGAAAACAACCCTCTGCGTTCTCCAAGGAAATAACTGATGCCGCATAGCCGGCCTAGGTGAAAAATGTGTTGGTAGGTACCTATGACGGTACCACTAATCCAAAAGATGACCTTATGGCATACACCAACCTAATGTATCTACAAGGGTTGGGTGATGCCTCATGGTGTCGATGCTTCCCGGCCACATTGAAGGGCGTCGCCCAACAATGGTTCGGCAACCTACCAGCCAGATTCTTCAATAATTTAAGGACGCTTGCATACTTGTTTGCGTCTAACTTCTTAGTGAATATCCCTGCTAAGAAAATAAGTCTTGACTTGGGAGCTATATAGCAGGGAGTAGGGGTGAAACAAATTCGGGTTAAAACCGAACTGAACCGAAAACCGAACCGAATAAGAAATATGGTTCGGTTTTTTTTTTGAAGTGGTTCGGTTCGGTTTTAAAAAAAAAATATTTCGGTTTTCGGTTTTGTTTCGGTTTGAGGAAATGGAAAACCGAAAAAAACCGAAAACCGAAATTTAGGCCCAGATTTACCCTAAGTATATAAGGAAAAAAAAACCCTAACCCTCATTCTCTGATTCTCTCTCCTGACTTCCTCAGTTCCTCGCCTCTTACCCTACCCTCATTGCGAATTTCTCAGTCTCTCACCCTCACTTTCTCAGTTTCTCAATCATCTCTTTTGTGTTTCTCAGAATTCTCACTCTCCATCGTTCACCGGCACTCGTTCAGGCGTTCACTGTGACACCGTCCACCGTCCAAAGGTATGCTTTTAAGTTTTGATTATGCTTGATGTTTATATTTTTTTAGGGTTTTAATTATGATTAGTGTTAAATGTTAATTACGAAAATCTGCAAATTACATGTACAAATTTGTTAAACATTCTGATTAGGGTTTTAATCTATGCTTGATGTTCATATTCCGATGTTGTTTCTGAATTTTCTATTCTGTACAAATTAGTAAAACATTCTGAATTTTCTGGTATTTTGATGCTTCGGGGTTTTGGTCTATTCAAGGGTATTTTGGGTTTTGGTCTAGTAAAACATTCTGATTAGGGTTTTGGTCTAGTAAAACATTTTGAATTTTCTGGTATTTTGAAGCTCTATTCGATTGGACTCTGTTGAAGATTGTTTCAGATTATTAGTTAGTTATTAATTCAAGGGTTCACATGATTAATAGCATTATCATTGTCTTGATAAGTGTTTATTAGATTATTGATCTTTGTTATTATTGTTAATTTTGATTTTACTTGTTTTGGGTACAGTTAGTCAGTTAGTGCTTAATTTGATTGTTTTTGGGTGGTGGGGTGGAATCTTAGGGGGCTAATTATTATTGCTAAATTGTTATTGTCTTTGGTGCAGTTAGCCAGTTACTACTGCTTTTGTTTATTAGGGGTATAATTATTATTATTGGTACTGTAAGTCTCTTTTTCTTTTTTATAGGACTATAAATTCATTGTAATTCTTACTAAAATAAATTAACTACAATTCAAAAATATGTAACAAAACTAACAAAACCCAATATTAACTTAATTTCATCTAACAACAATTGTTAATATAATATCATAATAAGTTTTGCACCAAGCCTCATAAACAAGAAAACAGTTTGCATGACTAATGCACAACGACCCCAACCTATTATTCCCTTTAAAAGATCCAATATTCTTAATTTATGAGTTTGCATGTATTCTTACAGATTGTTATTCAACCACGAATTATTGAATGACAACCAACGTGGGTGGTGTTCCTGACCAGCCTCAATCCGAACATGAGACTGACCAAGTCTCTCAAAATCAGAAAAAAGAACAGGGAGCAAAAAGGAAGAGGATGAAAGAACGCTCTGAAGTTTGGGAGCACTTTGATAAAGAAGACTTACCTTTTGGAATGCAGGCAATTTGCAAGTATTGTGGGATGAGCTACAAGTGTGGGGCAAAGAAAAACGGCACTAGTGTATTATGGGCTCATATTTCGCGATGTCGTAAGTATCCCTTTAACACCCCTAAAGATTCAAAACAAATTTTGCTTTCATTTAAAAGTGCTAAAGAACCAAGTGGTGGTACTAGTGGGTTGACATACCACAAATTTGATGCTGGTAGTATTAGAAAAGCTTTGTCATTTATGGTGATTGTTGATGAACTTCCATTTAAGTTTGTTGAAGGTATAGGTTTTAGACATTTTTGTGGTGTAATAGAGCCTAGATTTAATGTTCCTTCTCGAATTACAGTAGCCAAAGATTGTTTTGAAACATAATTAACTGAAAATCGAAAGCTGAAAAATGTGTTAAAAAGGTGTAATTCAAGAGTTTCTTTAACTACTGATACATGGACCTCTATACAACAAATCAATTACATGTGCTTGACTGTCCACTTTATTGATAATAATTGGAAATTACACAAAAGAATTCTGAATTTTTGTCCTATTGCTAGTCATAAGGGTGATGATATTGGCAAAGAAATTGAAAAGTGTTTGCTTGATTGGGGGCTTGAAAATGTCATGTGCATAACAGTTGATAATGCTAGCTCAAATGATACTGCAATTGGGTATATGAGAAGGAAAATAAATGGGTGGAAAACTGGGGTTCTTACGGGTCGTTTCCTTCACATGCGTTGTGTTGCACACATTGTCAATTTGGTTGTTTCTGATGGGTTGAAAACTGTTAATGAGTCGGTTCAACGTGTTAGGCATGCTGTTAGGTTTATCAAACAATCTCCTGCTAGGTTGCAAAGGTTTAAAAAATGTGTCTTAGATGAAAAAATCAACACAAAAAAGGGATTGTGCCTTGATGTGCCTATTAGGTGGAACTCCACCTATTTGATGTTGAATGCTGCTATTGAGCTTCAAGATGCTTTTGAGAGGTATTCTGGGGAAGACCCTCACTATGTAGTTGATTTGAATGAGAGGGATGGTAAGGGTAGCCCAGATTCTGATGATTGGAATAATGTAAGAAGACTTTCTGAATTTCTACAAGCCTTTTATGATCTGACCTTGCATGTCTCTGGCTCTTTATATGTCAGTTTGAATTTGTTTTTTCATGAATTGGTGAGTGTTGCTGTACTTATGAAAGATTTGGTTTCAAGTGATGATGTGGATATGTGTCTTATGGCTTGTAGAATGAAAGAAAAATATGAAAAGTATTGGGGTGATCCAGAAAAAATAAACCTCCTGATTTTTATTGTCGTTGTCCTTGATCCTCGTTATAAGCTTGATTATGTTGAGTGGATGATAACTGAAATTTATGACCCTATTGTTGCATCAAAGTTAGTTGATAATGTGAAGGTAGCTTTGAATGCTTTGTATGAGGAGTATCGTGTTTCTTCTGGTAATGATGTGAATAGGGAGGAAGTTTCTTCAAGTAAGGATGGCAAAACTCCATTGAGTCCCAAACATAAAAAGATTGAAGTCTTAAAGAGTAAGTATAAGAAACACAAGTGTGAGAGAGATGGAGATGCAAAAATAGAGTAAGACAAATATTTGGAGGAGGATACAGCGGAGGATATTGATGAATTTGACATTTTGAGCTGGTGAAAGTTCAATTGTTCAAGGTTTCCTACTGTGGGGAGAATTGCCCGTGATGTTCTTGTTGTCCCTGTTTCGACAGTAGCTTCTGAGAGTGCATTCAGCACTGGGGGCAGGGTTCTAGATCAGTTTAGGAGCTCATTAACTCCTCGAGTTGTAGAAGGTCTTGTTTGTGCTCAAAATTGGTTACGTGCTTCACCATTTCCAAGTATTGAAGAATGTTTAGAGGAAGTTGAGCTTCTTGAAGAGGGTAATATATAAGAACATCTAATCATAAGTTATTTTCATTATGTGTATATATTTTAACTTGGTTATTTTTGTTATGAATTATGATAGACTTGAAGAATATGGCAGTTGGTGATGCTGATATTGATGAAGTGCTTGAAATAATAGACTGATGTGGCTCTTTGCTCATTGTTGACTTGTTGTTGCCACTTGCCAGACTTGCTACTGCCTTGCTCTATCACTGCTACTGCCTTCGTCTATGCTGCTGAGTGCTGACCTGCTTTTGCTGCTGACCTGCTGTTATGATGCTGCTGCTGCCCTGCTGCTTGTTGCTACTGCTGTTAAACAATTTTTTTACTGCCTTTTAGAACTTGGTCTATGCTGCTTGTTGCTACTGCTGTTAAACAATTGTTAAACTTGTAATGTTGAACAATTTTATTTTTTTTTTTGGATGAAGTGTTGAACTTTTAAAACTTTGAATTATAACTTTGAAGTTTTAGAACTTGTTAATGTTGTTTAAATCTCATTAAGCATTTATGCTACTACATATGTTGATGAATATAATATTTATATGATTTAAGCCCACAAAAATTGCAGATTAAAGCCCAAATAAACAAGGCCCAAAAAAATTCGGTTTGGTTCGGTTTTTTCTTTTGAAACCGAAATTTATATGGTTTGGTTTGGTTTGGTTTCAAAAGTAAAGTGGTGCGGTTTGGTTTCCAAAAACCAAAACCCGAATTAGGGTGGTTCGGTTTCGGTTTGGCCTATAAACCAAACTGAAAACCGAACTTTCACCCCTAGCAGGGAGAGAAAGAAGGGCTGCAGTCATACATCAGGCGGTTCATTTGATGAAAATTCAGATTCAAGGACTGTCTGATGAGGTTGCCTATACAGACTTTTTTAAAGGTCTGAAAGACGGGTCGGCCTTCAAGTTCGACCTTGTCAGGAAGAGGGTTGCTACCCTCCAAGAAGCACTGATGGAGGCGGACGCCTATATATGGGCGACCGAGCTCTGCAACATCAGTAAACAGTCGGACTCAAGGAAGTATGACAAAAAAAGAGTCGGTTATCACAACCGGCTAAGAATGAAAAGAAAAGAAAAGAAGTTTGATTGGCTGATACCTCTCAACAGCCGTCCCAGAATAAAAAGACAGAAACAAAAACGTACTCCCTGAAGTACGAGTTCAATAAAGACTGTTACTCCATCCTCATGGAGATAAAAGTCTGGGTATCTATTGAGAAGCCGACTGCTATGAAAGGTTCCGCCAAAAATCGGAACAAAAATAAATACTGTCATTTCCATGAGGATATTGGCCATGACACTAACGACTGCTTTAGCCTAAAGCGACTGTTGAAACACCTGGCTGACAAAGTGGTACTTAAGTCATAAATTCTGAGATCCAAAGTTACCCTGCAAACTAACCCTAGGCAGTCGTCCAAGAACAAGCCTCCCTCTGCTAATAGTCATGATAATGACGAAGAACAGATCTATACAATAGCAGGTGGCTATGCTGGAGGCGGCCCTACCATTCAGGGAACCAAAGATTACATTAGGGGGCTAGATGTCAGCTTAGTTGATGAGGGGCAGGCGTTTAAAGACACTTTCCCTGATGTTTTCATCTCTGAGAGAGACAGGGGCAATGTCAAGAGGCCGCATGATGACCTCATTGTCATCGAATGCAAAGTGGCCAACCAAAAGGTTGGCCGAATCCTCATAGACATCAGCAGTTCCACAGATCTCATCAGCCACAAGTGATTGACCAAGCTCAAGTACAAGCCTGAGAGCATGCACAAGGTCTCTCATCCCTTAGTGGGATTTGGGGGGGAGTAGTGCATCCGGTAGGTCGAATAGACTTACCCATTCGATTAGGAGAAAAGGGAGAGGGACGCCACTTGGTGGTCCGGTTCTTAGTTGTTGAAGAGCTGATCGCCTATAACCTGATTTTGGGTCATCCTACCCTAAATGAATCCAAAGTTGTTATCATCCCTTCTCTTATGCTTCTCAAGTTTGAAAGGGATAATGGAACAGTGGGCTCCCTTAGGGGAGACCAAAAGACGGCTTGGGAGTGTTATCTCTCTGACGTCAAACCCACTGTGTTCGCCTCCGGCCCCAGTGGAGAAACTATAGACCTTCACAAAATCAAGGAAGCAATTCCTGCTCTCATAGCAGGCGGCAAAAAGAGAAAGGCCGGCCAATTGGTGGTCGTGAAAAAAGAAAAGCAATAGCAATCACTGACCGGAGAACGACCGGATGAGCTCTGTCCCCAGCCGGCTGGTGAGCACATTGATATTGTTCTAAATGACACTCGTCCAGAACGTACTATTAAGGTGGGGACGGCTGCTTTTTCTACATTGGGTGCAGACTTGCACAACCTACTGAAAGAATTCAAAGACATCTTTGCCTTTGAAGTGGACGAGATGCCAGGCATCAGCCCGGATCTAGCCGCTCACAAACTTCCTGTGGATCCTAAAAAGAATCTGGTAAGGCAAAAGAAGAGGAACCATGGTGAAGAAAGAAGTCAGGCGACAGCTGCCGAAGTAAAAAAGCTGTTATATGCTAAGTTCATTCGGCAATTCTACTTCCCTGATTGGGTTGCTAATATTGTACTCGTAAAAAAGCTGAATGGTACTTGGCGCATGTGTGTAGGTTACACGGACTTTAACAAGGCATGTCCAAAGGATAACTATCCCCTTCCAAAGATCAACAATCTGGTCGACTCTACAGTCGGCCATGCCTTGATGAGCTTTATGGACGCCTATTCAGGCTTTCACAGATACTCTTGTGGAAGAAAGATCAAGAGAAGACGACATTCGTCACTGATCAGGAGTTATTCTGATATACTGTGATGCCGTTTGGTTTGAAGAATGCGCCTGCTACCTTTCAGCGAATGATTAAAACAGTCTTCATTAATCAAATTGGAAGGAATGTGGAGGCGTATATTGATGACATCATAGTAAAATCCAAACTTCAGACGGACCATCTTACACACCTCCAAGAAACATTCGCCACACTCAGGCGACACCAGGTCATGTTTAATCCTAAGAAGTGTGTTTTTGGAGTTAAGTCTGGGATGTTCCTCGGATTTCTGATAGATCAAAGGGGGGATAGACGCCAACCCAGAAAAAATACAGGCGGTCATAGACATTGCATGCAGTCGTGTAACACCCCCAAATCTCCCTCTACGGAATACGTAGAAGATACGTATAAATACCGTAGATATAGACTTACCACCGCGTAATAACGCAAGGTTTATATTTCAAAATACTTTTGCAACAAAAATTCTTTATTCATTATTAATAGTACTTCAAATAAAACTGTTCATAAGTGATGACATAAAACAACTCAAACGTTTCCTAAGCTAGGTGAAACTCCTGTGGACTCCCATATGCATCAATCAACTTGCACCTGAAAAGTTCACCTACTTACCATTATGGTAAACAGGGCAAAGCCAAAACCAAAGCACGTATTAGAAAATTATGCTAAGTAGATTATGTGTGAGATAAGTAAAACATTAAATTAAATCACGTACATTTAATTCCAATAATTCCAACACATTTTTTCCAATATCATACCTATGCAAGTACTTTCTCAATTCAATTCTTTCAAGACAAGTTTAAAACTCAATCGATTATATTTCAAAATCAATTCCTCACTAAGTGTGCACACCCCCCAAGTGGTTTACTTTATGAACAAAGGTCAATCTTGAGAAAAGGCTAGGTCATGCAAAGTCCATAGCCTTCTCTAATCCATTCCCTAAGTGGGATTCATAACATATCGATTGACTTGCTTAACAGCACCTTTTAAAATCCGTTATACTTGAATAATAATAAACTTGTAAATCGTTTTTAATCCAATCTTTTTTTTTAATAATTTCAATCACCATTCAAAGTCTCTTTTGTTTTAATCAAAATTATTAATTTCAATCCATCATACAACATAATTTCATAAAACATAATTTCATACGGAACGTAATAACATAATTTCATACGGAACATAAAATATAATTTCATACGGAACAATATAATATAATTTCATACGGAACGTAATAAAATATAATTTCATACGGAACATAATAAAATATAATTTCATACGGAACATAAGAAGAAGCATAACAAGTCATAATTTCATATGGGGTGTATAAAAAAATAATTTCATAGTCGACTTTTAAAGGTATCAAACCACATAACGTACCTTGATCGTAACACGAGCGATTCACACAATACTTCACTTCACTTCACTTAATCACGAACACCCTTCACGTTATTATAACCTTAATTAATATAAGGCTATCAAATAAGCACAACAACTTAACCAATCTATCCTATATGTGCATGAATTAATTATGATTTATTATTATACTTTAATAAAATAAATTTTTTTGTTTTTATAAAATAATTTTCTATTTTTATAAAATGATTTATTCAAGAAATAATATTTATGAAATTCAATTATAAATTGTAAAACAAGTTTAGGAGAAGGAGAAATTAAAGGACGAAGATGGAAACCAAGGCAAGGGAGGAAGCAAGGTGGTCGGCCGTGAGAGGTTGTGGCTGCCGGCAGTGGTGGCTGGTGGTCGCCGGTGAGGGCCATTGGTGATGGTGGTGGCCGAAAGTTTGAGGGAGGAGAAGAGGAGGAAAACCGTGAGAGAGAAAGAGAGAGAGAAGAAGATTTCTTGCGGTTTTTGGTGTGAGTCTTGGGGTGTTTGGAAGGGGTATTTATAGGTGTTTAGGTAATGAGTTTATAGCAATTTAGGGTTGTATGATTTATGGTAATTTCAAAGGATGAAAATTAGGGTTTTAAGGGTTTAGGAAATAATTAAAAGTATGGAAGAATATTTAGATTTTATTTGGTCATGAAATTTTATTTAGTAAGTTTTGAGCTTGGAGTGCAAGTATAGAATAAGATCAAATAATTTTTAGATTTTAGAGTAGAAATAAGGAATTTTAAAGGATTTTTTTTTAATAAAATAAATTAAAATCATTTAGAAAATTCATGAGTGGCCAAAAATATTGAGCTCAATATTGCTCAATAATTTCGGTCCCTCTATGTTAATTTATGGATTTTGTAAGATAATTTTAATGCCTAGAATTAATAATCCAATAAAATTTATTTTGTGAAAATTAATAATTGGAAGAATAGAATCAGATTTTTATTATTTAAATTGGGGTGGCCGAAAATATTGACTTATAATAATTAATTAAATCAGATTTTTATTATATAAAATTCTAAAATTAATTTATAAAAATATATTTGATGAAAATAATTAATATGGAAAGATAATAAAACAATTTAGATTTTTATTATATAAAATCCGAGAATACAATTTTAATTAATTTATTTTAACCGAATTAATTTGATTTCGATTTAGCTATTTAATTTTTGAGAAATCAAAAATACTATTTATAACATAGGTATAAAATAGTTTCATTTATTGGATTATCCATTTTAATTAGTTTTGTAAAATAATAAGACAAATGATTTAGGTGCCAAAATTTAAATATCATTTTGGCTCCAATACTCAAATACTCTTTAGAAAAAAAAATAATTAATTTAGAAAATACGTCAAAATACGAGACTAAAATACTGTTTAATTTAGAAAATACCTTTTAAAAATACGGGGTATTACAGCTACCCCACTTAAAAGAAGTTTCGCCCCGAAACTAGGCAGAATAATGAGGAAAAATTAAAAATTTTCTTCTTTGAAAATAGATTTTAGTTTGTTAATTTCATGCACATTCTAGCTAGACACGACCTACTTCTAACTTAGAGGGTTGAAAATAAACGCGCGCGAAACTCTATCGTACTCTACCCCCCTTAAAAAGAGTTACGCCCCCGTAACTCGACCACTAACCTCAAGAAAAAGGTTCGGGTAGCGCTTCCGCATATCGGCTTCAGCTTCCCATGTTGCTTCCTCAATTCTGTGATTTGTCCGTAACACTTTAACGATTCTCACATCCTTGTTTCTTGTGCTCTTGACTTTAGTATCCAGAATTTTAACAGGTCTTTCCTCATAAGTTAGGTTTTCCTCCATTTCTATGTTCTTGGGTTGTAATACATGAGTCGCATCAGGTACATACTTCCGGAGCTGGCTCACATGAAATACGTTATGGACCTTTTCTAGCTCACTGGGTAAGTTCAACCTATATGCCACTTTTCCGATCCGTTAAGTAATTTCGTACGGTCCAATATACTTCGGGCTCAATTTTCCTCTTTTCCCAAATCTCATAACCCCTTTCATGGGTCACACTTTCAACAACACTTTCTCTCCTACTTGATATTCTTCTTCCCTTCTCTTTGGATCAGCATAACTTCTTTGTCTGTCTTGTGCTGCTTTCATCTTTTCTTGTATCAATTTGACTTGTTTAACTCAATCATATCCGATCCAAGTACCATTGTTTCACTGATATCACTCCAACAGACTAGGCTTCTACATTTCCTCCCATATAGGGCTTCAAATGGTGTCATCCCAATACTTGCATGGTAACTATTGTTGTAGGAGAACTCAATCAAATCCAGGTGGTCTTCCCACGACCCCTGATATTCCATTACACATGCCCTCAACATATCCTCCAATGTTTGGATGGTCCTCTCGGTTTTTCCATCTGTGGTAGGGTGAAATGTCGTGCTCATTAATAGTTTCGTCCCCATTGCTTTTTGCACACTTTGCCAAAAGTTGGATAAGAACCTCGAATCCCTGTCTGACACAATATCGCTTGGCACCCCATGGTACTTTACTACATACTTAACATAGGCTTTTCCCAATTGCTCCATGGACCAAGTGTTTTTCATGGGTATAAAGACAGCTGTTTTCGTCAATCGATCCAAAATTACCCAAATGGTGTCATTTCCCGCCCGAGTTTTGGGTAATGCCCCAACAAAATCCATAGAGATGGAATCCCACTTCCAACTAGGCACTTCTAATGATTGGACTTTCCCTTGTGGTCTGCGATGTTCAGTCTTCACTTTCTGTCATGTTAGGCACTTGGCCACAAATTCTGCAACTTCTCTTTTCATATTGGGCTACCAAAACATTTTCTTCATGTCCTTATACAATTTGTCCCCTCTAGGATGCATTGAATAAGGAGAACTATGAGCTTCTTCCATCAACCTCTGTTTGATGTACCCACGGTGTTGTAGAATACACCATCTTCCCTTTAAACGAAGTCCACCTTCACCATCAATGGTGAAATCCGATACCTGCCCTTCACCCATTTTCTCTTTAATATTCTTCAATTTTTCATCCTCCAACTAACTGTTCCTAATTTCCTCAAAAATCGATGGTCGTATAATCAAAGCGTTCAACATTCGACTGACTTCTCCTTTTTCTACTACCTCCAAATTCATCTTTTGGAACTCGATACACAATTGGTCCGGCAATATCATCGCATATATCGAGTGTCTTGACTTCCTACTTAAGGCGTCTGCCACTACATTAGCCTTACCTTCATGGTACTGGATTAGCAGCTCATAATCCTTGATGAATTCTAACCACCTTCTCTGTCTATTGTTTAATTTCTTTTTGGTGAAGATATACTTTAGGCTCTTGTGATCGGTGAAAATTTTACAATTCACTCCATACAAGTAATGCCTCCAAATCTTCAAGGCAAACACTATGGCAGCAAGTTCCAAGTCATGCGTTGGGTAATTCTGCTCATACGTCTTCAGCTGTCTTGAGGCATAAGCAATTACTCTCCTAGCTTGCATCAAAACACATCCTAACCCAAACTTTGATGCATCGCTGTACACCTCATACTCCTTACTCTCATTAGGTAATGCTAATACAGGGGTTGTTGTCAATTTTTCTTTCAGAGTTTGAAATGCTTCCTCACACTCAGGAGACCAAATGAACTTACATTCCTTTTTCATCAAGTTGGTCATCGGTCTTGCTATTTTCGAAAAATCCTTTATAAACCTGCGATAATACCCGGCCAATCCTAGGAAACTCCTCACCTCTGACACATTCTTTAGGGTTGGCCACTCCTGTACAGCTTGTACCTTAGCTGGGTCAACCGAGACTCCTTCCTTTGAGATCACATGCCCCAAAAAGGCAACTTTCTCTAACCAAAACTCACACTTAGAAAGTTTGGCATATAACTGGTGCTCCCTTAACAACTGTAACACTTTCCTCAAATGGTCTTCATGGTCCTCCTTACTATTTGAGTAAACTAGAATATCATCAATAAATACCACTACAAACTTGTCCAGATAGGGTAAGAAGATTCGATGCATCAGATCCATGAACACTGCCGGTGCATTTGTCAACCCAAACAGCAATACTGTAAACTCATAATGGCCATAACGTGTCCTGAAAGCAGTCTTAGGAATATCTTGATCTGCAATCCTTAACTGGTGATAACCCGACCTTAAGTCTATTTTTGAGAATGTTCCTGCTCCCTTTAACTGGTCAAACAAATCATCAATCCGGGGTAGTGGGTATTTGTTTCTTCACAGGGACATTATTCAACTCACGGTAATCAATACATAACCTTAAACTCCCATCCTTTTTCTTCACAAACAATACTGGAGCTCCCAGGGTGAGGAACTGGGTCTAATGTATCTCTTTTCAAGCAAATCCTCTAGTTGGGCCTTTAATTCTTTCATCTCAGCCGGGGCCATCCTGTGTGGGGCCTTGGAAATAGGTCCAGTTCCAGGGACCAAGTCAACCGTGAATTTCACATCTCTCTCTGGTGGCATGCCTGGTATCTCATCATGAAATACATTGGGAAATTATTCCACAACAGGTAATTTTGTATCACTCTTTTCTTCTTCATCCTTTATCTCTTTGAGGCTACACATGAATAACAAATACCCTTTCTTGAGACACTTCTGAAGTTGTAACGCAGAAATAATTCTTATCCCTTGACATTTCCCTTCCTTCCTATAAGTCACTCTGGTCTTTGCTGGGCCATAAAGCGTGACTTTCTGTGCTGCACAATCTATCTGGGCTTTGTACTTTCCCAACCAGTCCATTCCCACGATCACATCAAGATCTTTGAGATCGAATTCAATTAGGTCCGATGGAAACTCTACTTCTGAAATAGTTAGGGGTATATTCCTAAAAAGTCTAGAACACTCCCTAACTTCCCCTATTGGAATAGCTACATCCAAGGAGACTGACTCTGGACTTTCTAACTGGAGACTTTCTATTACTGTCTCAGAAATAAAAGAGTGCGATGTACCCGAATCAAATAAAACTTTCACAGATAAAGAACGTATAAGAAAAGTGCCAATTACCACATTATTGGAAGTCTCAGCTTCATGACAATTCATTACGAAAATCCGGCCTTCAGAAATATTTCCACCATTGCTGATTCAAGTGTTCTGGGAAGGTCCACTAGATTGCGGGGGTTTTGGGGGATTTCGTCCATCCTGAACCTTTCCATTCTTCAAGGCTGCTTCCTTCTTGAAACATTTGTATTCCCGGTGTCCCAATTTTTGGTAGTATCGACATGTCACTTTATTACCTGCACAATCCTTTCCCGGGTGATCCTTCCCACATCTCTTATAGAAGTAACTTCTCTTAGTTCTATCCTTGTTCTCTCTATTCTCATCACCCTAGTTCGAGTTTCTCCGAAAATTCCCTTTAAAGTCCCTCTTATCCCCATGGTTCCCATTCCCAAAACTCGCATGGTTCTTGGGCCTCTTATCGCTCCCTTGGGGTTGATCATTGGACTTCCTTTTCTCCCCAAACATGCTCCCTAGCTCTCTTCCTTTGATCCCGTACAAATGGGCAGCTCGGCCATACATCTCATCTAGACTCTCAAAGGTTGCCCCACCCAGTTTTCCTTGCAGATTCAAAGTTAACACCTGTTCGAACCTTTGGGCTTTGATAGCCTCTGTTGGTACTACTTCCGGTGCAAACCTCATCAGTTCTATGAACTTAAAATAGTACTCACTCACAGTCATAGTTCCCATCCTTAAGTTAGTGAACTCCATACATTTCTGTTTCCTGAAATGGTCAGGATAAAACTTTTTCCTCAAAGCTACCTAAAAATCCTCCCAGCCAAAATTAGGGTCTTTCATCAATTCCTCTTTCTTTTGCGTCCACCATAAGTCAGCTTCTTCTTTTAGATAGTTAGTACCATTACTAACTTTCATATCGTCTGGACACTTGATTGCATCAAACAACTTATCGAACTCTCAGATCCAGTTTTCAAGGCTAGCTGGGTCCTCTTTTCCTAAGAAAAAGGGTGGTTTGGCTGCACCTACTCCCTCAAAGACTTCACCAAAAGTGTCCCCATTTCCTGAACCCTTCCCTTGATTTGCTACTTGGGTAATGTTTTCAGCAAGATGGGTTAGTTTCTTAAGGACCTTGCCCATATTGGAACTAGCTTTCTTATTCTTTAACTTTAAAGACATATTTTTCCCGAGGTTCACATTTGAGAGAAAGAAAGAGAAATTAAAATTGACTCATACACATAAACATAGAAGAAATCAAGAAAATACTTTATTATTATTACTAATTAATATTCGAAGTACATTTTATTGTGCATAAAAATTATTGAAACAAATCATAACATAGATCATTTATTTGAACCCTGCTCTTCCACTGGATCGAACTCTAGATCTTCACTGTTAGCCTTCTTGTTACCATTGGGTTCCTTCAAATAGGTTGGTACATAATCACTATAATTTGGGGTTTGGCCTGACTTTGGGTTTGGGTTTCCTTGAGGATTAGGGTTGTTGGGTTGTGGAGGAGGTGAAGAGTTGGAACTAGAAGATGATGAAAAGTCATGAATTCTAGGCCTTTTTGGAATTCGGGCTTTGGTTCGAGGTTTTGGGTGCTCACGTGGGATAGGAACCTTATATTTTGAGAAATGGGAAGGAGAAGGATAGTTCTTACGTCTTCCAAGGGGTGGGATGGATTCATCGTCAGAAGAGTCAAAGTCTTTTTCATACTTTGGGTAAGAGAAAGGGAGTTGGGCGTTTAGGTAGCGAAGTTGGTCAACCTCGGTTAATGTGTGGTGAGGTGTAAGATTAGGTGGCTTCACAAACTTCCTTTTTGGTTCATAGTTACGCTCCAAGGAGTGTAAATCATTCTTAAAATGGGTCAAGGTGGCTAACCATCTCCCCTCATGGTGGTGTCTTTCGTTCCAAAGTCCATCATCCTTAACCACATCCCCATACTTCTCAAGAAGAGGATAAAACTTCTTAATCTTGGGTAAGTGGGCTAATGCTAAAAGAACTAGCCAAGGAGGTTGGGTAAAAACTTCAAGGTTGTACTTCTCATCATAGTGTAGAGCTAGCACCGTTATTCCAATCACAAAATCGCTAACACTGATTGCATCGGTTTTTAAGTAGTGAATGTTAAAGTACTTCTTTCTAATATCATCCAACATCTGTTTAGACAACAATAATTCAATAAGAATTCATATAAACATATCAATGTTCACAAGCATATAAGTTTAACATGCATGGGCCACATATATACCCAAAATGTCCTGTCCATGGACTTTTTCTAAAAAAAAAATTCATATTATACTAACTTACATGCACACATAGTTTTGACACTTAGGAAATTTCAATTCATTTTATTTCGAAATTAATAATGTACTCGACTCATGATATAGGATGGTCGAACCCGCGTCTCCCAGGTAAGTTACCCACAGCGTCGGGGAGCGCCTTGCCTAGACTGAGAGGCGTACCCATTATAGGCCTCATTATGAGAACCCGAGCATCCTTTTCTCAATCATCTTTCCAAAGAAGAAAAATAGTTTCTATGAAAATAGGTTGTTTTTATTTTTTTATTTTTTTTTACTATTATATTTTTTTTTAAATGCGAAACTCTATCCTATATGCCCAACTTAAGTCTACCCATCCAATTTATTTATTTCAACTTTTAATCTTGTTTTAAGACCCGACAAACTGATACCACTTTGTAACACCCCCAAATCTCCCACTACGGAATATGTAGAAGATAAGTATAAATACCGTAGAGATAGACTTGGGCGCATTACCGTCGCGTAATAACGCAAGGCTTTTATTTCAAAATACTTTTGCAGCGGAAATTCTTTATTCATTATTAATAGTACTTCAAATAAAACTGTTCATAAGTTATGACATAAAACAACTCAAACTTTTCCTAAGCTAGGTGAAACTCCCGTGGACTCCCATATGCATCAATCAACTTCCACCTGAAAAGTTCACCTGCTTACCATTATGGTAAACTGGGCAAAGCCAAAACCAAAGCACGTATTAGCAAATTATGCTAAGTAGATTATGTGTAAGATAAGTAAAACATTATTTTAAATCACGTACATTTAATTCCAATAATTCCAACACATTCTTTACAATATCATACTCATGCAAGTACTTTCACAATTCAATTCTTTCAAGACAAGTTTAAAACTCAATTGATTATATTTCAAAATCAATTCCTCACTAAGTGTGCACACCCCCCAAGTGGTTTACTTTATGAACAAAGGCCAATCTTGAGAAAACACTAGGTCATGCAAAGTCCATAACCTTCTCTAATCTATTCCCTAAGTGGGATTCATAACATATCGATTGAATATAATTTCAATCACGATTCAAAGTCTCTTTTGTTTTAATCAAAATTATTAATTTCAATCCATCATACAACATAATTTCATAAAACATAATTTCATACGGAACGTAATAACATAATTTCATGCGGAACATAAAATATAATTTCATACGGAACAATATAATATAATTTCATACGGAACGTAATAAAATATAATTTCATACGGAACATAATAAATTATAATTTCATATGGAACATAATAAGAAGCATAACAAGTCATAATTTCATAAGGGTTGTATAAAAACATAATTTCATAGTCGACTTTTGAAGGTATCAAACCACATAACGTACCTTGATCGTAACACGAGCGATTCACACAATACTTCACTTCACTTCACTTAATCACGAACACCCTTCACGTTATTATAACCTTAATTAATATATGGCTATCAAATAAGCACAACAACTTAACCAATCTATTCTATATGTGCATGAATTAATTATGATTTATTATTATACTTTAATAAAATAAATTTTTCTGTTTTTATAAAATAATTTTCTGTTTTCATAAAATGATTTATTCAAGAAATAATATTTATGAAATTCAATTATAAATTGTAAACAAGTTATGAGAAGGAGAAATTGAAGGACGAAGATGGAAACCAAGGCAAGGGAGGAAGCAAGGTGGTCGGCCGTGAGTGGTGGTGGCTGCCGGCAGTGGTGGCTGGTGGTCGCCGGTTAGGGCCGTTGTTGATGGTGGTGGCCAAAAGTTTAAGGGAGGAGAAGAGGAGGAAAACCGTGAGAGAGAAAGAGAGAGAAGAAGAAGATTTCTAGAGGTTTTTGGTGTGAGTCTTGGGGTGTTTAGAAGGGGTATTTATAGGTGTTTAGGTGATGACTTTATAGCAATTTAGGGTTGTATGATTTATGGTAATTTCCAAGGATGGAAATTAGGGTTTTAAGGGTTTAGGAAATAATTAAATGTATGGAAGAATATTTAGATTTTACTTGGTCATGAAATTTTATTTAGTAAGTTTTGAGCTTGGAGTGCAAGTATAGAATAAGATCAAATAATTTTTAGATTTTAGAGTAGAAATAAGGAATTTTAAAGGATTTTTTTTTAATAAAATAAATTAAAATCATTTAGAAAATTCATGAGTGGCCAAAAATATTGAGCTCAATATTGCTCAATAATTTTGGTCCCTCTATGTTAATTTATGGATTTTGTAAGATAATTTTAATGCCTAGAATTAATAATCCAATAAAATTTATTTTGTGAAAATTAATAATTGGATGAATAAAATCAGATTTTTAATAAATAAATTGGGGTGGTCGAAAATATTGACTTATAATAATTAATTAAATCAGATTTTATTATATAAAATCCGAAAATTAATTTATAAATATATATTTCATGAAAATAATTAATTTGGAAAGATATTAAAACAGTTTAGTTTTTTATTATTTAAAATCCGAGAATACAATATTAATTAATTTAATTAATTTATTTTAACCGAATTAATTAATTTCGGTTTATATTTAATTTTTGAGAAATTAAAAATACTATTTATAACATAGGTATAAAATAGTTTCATTTATTGGATTATCCATTTTAATTTGTTTTGTAAAATAATAAGACAAATGATTTAGGTGCCAAAATTTAAATATAATTTTGGCTCCAATACTAAAATACTTTTTAGAAAAAAAATAATTAATTTAAAAAATACGTCAAAATACTAGACTAAAATACTGTTTAATTTAGAAAATACCTTTCAAAAATATTAAGTATTACAAGTCGCCCCGTACTGTAAAAGAAGTTCAAAAATTAACAGGTTGTCTGGCGGCATTGGGGAGATTCCTCAATCGGTCAGGTGACAAGTGCCTATACTTCTTCCAAGTAATCAAGAAGAAAACTATGTTTGAAAGGGGGGCGATGCAGAGGCGGCCTTCCAAAAGTTGAAGGAACACTTGCACTCTTTGCCAAGGCTCGTCAGTCTTTTGCCCAAGGAAGTGCTGTACATGTACCTTGTCGTCTTTGACCATGCGATCAGTGCTGTTCTCCTTGCTGAAAGAGGCGGCACCCAGCTCTCGGTCTACTTCATCAGTTATGTTCTACGGAATGCAGAGCTGAGGTACCCCATGGTTGAGAAATTTGGACTTGCCCTCTTTATGGCAGTCAAGAAGTTAAAAACTTACTTCCTAGAGCATCCGGTACTGGTTTACACAGACCAACCAATCAAGCGGCCAATGACAACCATGGAATCATCCGGCCGAATGATCAAATGGGCAATTGAAATTCAAAGCCTTGAAATTTCCTTTGAACCAAGAAAGGCAGTGAAGGGACAGGTGTTTACTGACTTCATTGTCGAAATGACTAGGCCGACTGATCTTGAAAACCTTGAACAGGTTTGGAAGGTATATGTGGACGGGAGTTCCACCCTGAACAGTTGTGGTGCGGGCGTCATATGTCAGTCTCCTGAAAGAGACAAGTATGAGTATGCACTGCGATTCCAGTTCCAAGCCTCAAACAATGAGGCAGAATATGAAGCCCTACTAGCCGGCATCCGCATGTGTAAGGCGGCTGGGGCAAGGAAAGTGGACACCTGTTATGATTCACAATTGATTGTTAGCCAATACCATGGTTACTATGAAGCCACGCATCCAGCTATGATCAAGTACTTACAGGCGATCAAAGAAGAGACAGGGACACTTGATGAATTCCACCTAAGTCAAGTGCCCAGATTTGATAATAACCAGGCGGATGCTCTCTCAAAATTGGCATCATTCGCCTCTTGTGACACACCTAGGTCAGTCTTCTGGGAAGTTATGGAAAAAAGAAGCATTGAAGAAGATCCCATTGGAGTACTGGACCGAGGATCAACCTAGATGGACGGCATCTGGGCCTACTTAACAGACAACACCTTGCCGGATGCCTACCCAGAGATGGTCGCAATGAAAAAGCGTGCGGCAAATTTTGAAGTCCACAATGGAGAGCTTTTCAAGAAAGGCTATCTCCAACCTTTTTTGAAATGTGTTACCCCAGAGAAGGGACGAGAGGTCTTTAAAGACTTTCACTCGGGCTTCTGCGCCTCCCACATAGGCGGCAGGACCCTAGCAAAAAGAGCCAGGCAGCAAGGTTACTTCTGGTCTACCCTGGATGTAGACGCCATGGAGATGGTGAAAAAATGTGACAAGTGTCAAAGGTTTGGCAAGCTCATACACCGTCCGGCTATTGATCTGACGGCTATCCATAGCCATTACCATTCGCCAAATGGGGCATGGGCATTCTGGGTCCGTATACGCCTGCTACAGGCGGACGGAGTTCTTCACCAAATGGGTAGAGGCGGAGGCAGTCAAGTCATTAAAACAAAAGATGTTATCTCTTTCATCTGGAGAAATTTCATCATTCGATATGGGGTACCCATGTCTATGGTCTTTGACAATGGCCCTCAATTTGAGGCACCTGCTGTCAAAAACTGGTTGGGAGACCAAGGGATCTCTCACTGTTTTGCATCAGTCGGCCGTGTTGGGTTTCGTAGTGACCCACACTACGCGGAAAGAAACCCGCCAAGTTCCGCCCCCATAATCAATGCAATTAATCAAGCAAAACATAATTAAACACAAGAAAGGATAAAAGATTATACCTTTGACGCGTGTTTCGCTCAACTATGAGCTCTTACTTGAACCCCGAAAATACGAGGTCTCCAACGGAATCGTACCTTCGAACCCGACCCGAGCGTCCTAAGTCTCGAAGGTTAGTCGAGACCCGGACAAATAAAACTATGAGTTTTACGAATCAAGGTTTACTCAAATCAAGAGTTGCCTTTTAATTCCACTCAAGGTTGTGCCTTCCCAAATACCCAAGCCTTTGGTATTTATAGGGAAATGCACCCTTGAACTTCATTCCCCAACCAATGTGGGAGAATGAATAATTTTGATAATTAATTTATTTCCAAAATAAATTAATAATCAAATCAATCACAATGCAACAAGTGTCAAGGGGAGAGAGAAAGTTAAGTGAGGACCAAGAGAGGTGGGGGGGACCATTACCTTGCTCCCAAAGGCTTTGCCCAAGCCTTGGTCCCCACCCTCACATAACCGGCCATAGGGGCTGCTGGGCTGGTAGCCAGCTAGCAGTGCCAGCTAGCCCAACCAGCTAGCACTAGCCCAGCCAGCAGCCTCGCATCCCAACCAGCATATGCGTGCTGGCGCTGGGCGATGCCTGTGCTGCTAATGCGTGCCAGTGGTAGGCGTTGCTAGCTGCTGGCGCTGGTGCTGGCCTTTGCCTCTCTCTCCATCGCACACGCACAGGTCCTCTTGCATAGCCAGCACAGCCAGGCCAGCATATGCATAACCCAGCCAGCGCACTCATGCACGCAAGGCCTAGATTGTTGTGCTTGGTTCTGGGCTTGGTGCTTCTTGCTAGCTTGCCGTGCTTGGTGCTGCCATGCGAAGGCACGCACGCAAGCACACAGCTCGGTGCTGCATTGCGAGGCTGCTGGGCGATGGTGCACACGCACACGCACACACGCATGTGCCTAGCACTGCGATGGTGCTGTGCGTGGTGCTAGGGTGCTGCGATAGTGCCCACGCACATGCACACACACATGGGTGTTGTGCTTGGTGCGATGGGGCTGCGATGGTGCGAGGCATGCACGCACACGCCCATGCGACAGTGCCCAGCACTGCGATGGCTGTGCTTGGTGCGTGTGGCCTGCCATGCGCGCCTAGGCATGGTGCTAGGGCTGCGATGGCGCCTAGGCATCATGCTAAGGCTGCTATGGCGCCTAGGCATCATGCTAGGGCTGCGATGGCGCCTAGGCATCATGCTAGGGCAGCGATGGCGCCTAGGCATTCATGCCTCACCTAGCACACCATGGTGCGCCTAGGCTTGCGATGAGCTAGCCTAGCCTAGCTACGGCTACGCTCATACTTGTTGCTTGTGATTTTGCGACGCTCGGTCTCGACGCCCTAGGCTCGATATCTGACGTCTGTATTCGTAAAACTCTATCGACTCATTAAATCCTTCAGATTAATTTGTCGTCTCGGATCGGTTGTTCGATTGGGTTCGACCCAAAGGGTTCAGTTAAGATTAAGCTGTAATATTAATTATACCTTAATATTACTGATAGGAAGCGGCCTCCACATAGGCATTCCGATCACTTGACCTTACTGAAGAATTAGCTCTGTAATAATTCTGAACCCTCTATCAGAATAATACACTTGTTAGAAGGACATTATTCCTTTCAGGCCGCCCCCAAGCAAATGGCCTGGTTGAAGCCTTCGACAAGTTAATCTCTAATGGCATCAAAAAGAAAATTGAAAGAACTGGCGGCCTATGGGCTGACGAGCTACCGCATGTTCTGTGGGCCATCAGGACGACTGAAAAGGGGGCGACTGGTGAAACTCCATTTCTCATAGTTTATGGGGCAGAAGTTGTTTTCATATTGAGCACTATGAGCCGACTCTTCGAGTCATGTTATATGATGAGGAGGCTAACTAGGAGGCCATGCGGCTAGCACTGGACTCACTTCTAGAGTGCAGGGGAAATGCTGCCCTGCGCCATGAGATATATCGTCTGAGAATGACGAGAGCCTACAATAAAAGAGTGCACAAGCGGCCCTTGAGGGGGACTTTGTGTTACGAAAAATGGAAGCAATCGGCAGGGCGAACGAGCAGGGAAAGCTGACTCCCAATTGGGAAGTCCCCTACCGGATCTATGAAGAAGTAAGAGGCGGCACTTACCGCCTGGAAACACTAGACGGTGGGCAGCTAGCTAGAACTTGGAACGTAGACAACTTGAAAAAGTACTACTGAGACTTGTAAATTTTTTGTAAATAAAAGCACATCAATAAAAAGTTGCTATTTGTTTCAATACTTTGTATTTGTACGCATTCCCCCAAGTGAGGGACGCCTGCCTAATAAGCAGACGGCCTTCTTATTATTTTCCTACTACTCTAAAAAAAGTTGAAATAAGCTAAGTCTAGCAAACTTAGCGGCTTTGTGTTGTTTCACTAAGAACAAATGAGGCCTATGGCCGAATGATCTAAGTCAGGCCTATGGCCTGACGATCAAAATGAGGCCTATGGCCGAATATTCATAATTTATAAAACAATACGTTTTTCCCTAACATGAGTAGGCGTCCGGCGACATCCATATGGGTGGCATATTGCTCTAAGAGCTAATCAAATGAGACAAAGATAACAAAGAATATCGACTGCTCTAAAACAGGCGGTAATCTACAATATCTAAGTCGGATGCCGACTATTGTTGCTCAGGGGCACCACAGTCGGAAAAATCTTAGGATATAAGCTAAGTTCCACACTTGCAGCTAATTGAGTAAAAAGCTAAGTCTAAAGCTCAGCACTTGTGATGAAATAACATGCGGCTTACGGCCGACTACTTCTTCTATTTACTCAAACTAAGGTGACAAAGATTGATTAATCCCAAAGGTTAACTCATAGTTGCTCGACCTAGCTAACCTAAAATTGAACTAAATGGTACGAACAAAGCCGCCTATCCTTTTGATAAACAGACGGCATTCGGCCACTATTCCTATTTAGGTTAGCAAAACAATTAAAGTTACCGCCTTTAACCCAACAGGCGGTTGCTTCTTTGGTTAAACATCCCGTTTGCCGCTGTTTCTGTATAGGTATCAAACAAACGGCCAATTTACAATCAATAAAATAAACTAAGTACAAACTTAGTAGCTAAACGTGGTTCGTCTAAAAGAACTATATTGAGGCCGAGAGCCGGACCATGCTGAGCGTATGACCGTCTGTCCAATGGTCGTCTGTCCGCCTGGATTAGGGCAATCTCCATAGTGATTGATTGACTTAGAAATCAGCCATACTTTTTAAAGTATCAAAGATTTCCATGTCAATCCATCAGCCTTTGAAAACCAGGCGCACAGCCGTTTAGGGGCAAAAACAGTCGGCATATGGAAAGTATTCAAAGCATTCATACAAAAAGTCAAGCCATACTTACAAAAATTTATGAAATGCAAAAATTCAAAGTAAAGTGCAAATTGGAAAATCCGACAAAAATACCGGATGATTCATATAAACAGTCAACCAGAAGACCGACAAAAAAGTTAAACCTTTCAATAAACCCCGATCCCTTGGTCGGGTAATGATACAAAACAAGCGGCACGAAGGCCGAAGAAAATTTGATAAAAAAAGGGAAATCTTGAGTAGCAGGAGGGGGTTGTTCAGCATCAGCAGCCGCATCCTTTTGGTCCCCAGTCGACCGCTGTTCTTTTTCATTATCCTCCCCCTCCTTCTCCTCTTCCTGGTCCGACTCCCCTAAAGTAGAATCAGACGACTCCTCCTCTTCTTCCTCGCCCTCTTCGGCTTGGTTCAGGATTCGTTCATTGTATTCCTTGGAGGAGGAGGCAAACTGATTCTCCCAGTTTTCATAGCTAGTCTCTGGGAAGAGAGCCCCCCATGTCATCTTCATGATGGCACTACAGTTGTCCATCATATCCTAGACTAGGGCCTGCTTTTCTTCTTCAGCCCTTGAGTTATACTTTTTAGCAAGCTGGGTCTCCTGATTCTGCAGGCAAAGTTTGAGCTTGTCCACCCAAGTACGGAGGCCGGCTACTTCTTTGTCTGCCTCCTTAAGAGGCTCGAGCTCAGCCATGACGTTTTTTACGGACGCCTCCAGCTCCGAGATCAGCTTCTTAGCCGCCTCTAAATCCATTTTGACCTGAAAGTTGGCAGCCGCCTGATAATACAATATGTCGGTAGTCAGAAGTTCATTTTGAGCAATCTTGAACATAGCTGTGTTAGAAATAGAGGCGGCCTGAGCCTTCGTAGCCGTTACCTCTTTTGTCCTCTCGTTTAAGGGCCTGTGAAGACCGTGTACTCGCAGCATAGACTGCACTCGGCCAAAAACAAAGGTCAGTTACAGGCGGCTCACAAATTATATAGACAAGAAATAGAAAATTTTTACAAGTATACCTCCGCAAGAAGAGCGAGGATGGAGTCCAGGTTGAGGGTGCCGACTCCTCTAACCGCCTCCCTTTTCTCAAGGGAGACGGCTTTCATCATGGACTTGGCCAGGTGGACAAGATCCGGCCTTTGAGAGACATCTGCACAATCAATACCCTGTAAGTACTTGGTGTAAATTAGGCCAATAGACCGACTGCTTTCAGAGGTGCTAGACGACTGCTGATTGAATTTGACCCTTAAAGGGTAAGGTAAAGGAAACAAGTCTTTCAGCAGCCGCCTCCTTCTCTTTCCCAAGTCGACTGCCCATAGGGACGGCTGAAGATTTTGGAGGTGGGTTGTTCCCTGGCCTTGAGGCCACATGTTTCCTGGCTCTCCCAGGGGTCGTTATGTTACCAGCCGTCTGTTTCCTAATTTTAGGATCTGGCTGGGAGGAGGATAAAGGCTTTGTTAAGTTTCCCTGCAATAATAACCACATTAAGTAAGAAGCAGGCGACATAAAGGATAAATGACACTTGTTCAAAGTTCAAGGAAGTTAACCTTGGGCACCTGCAAAGCAGGCGACACTTCAGTTGATCGCTTGCCTAATATGGCGGAGCGGTACTGGGAAGCAGCTTTCTTCGAGGTCGAGAGCTTCTCCATAGCTTTGTCTGCAAAAGATGAGTCAAAGGAGTTAGTTTGACGCAAAATTAATCAAGTTTTACAAGACACTTGAACAGGTGGTCAACTACCTCTTGGCATCTCTCCACTAAAGCCACAGGCGGCCTAGTACATCCCATCGTATAACCAGTTATATTTGGTAATATAATTTTGAGGAATGAACTCCCTCGCCCCAGTCTCAAGGTTAGCTTGGATATCTACTTTGAAGAGGCCTTTGTCAAGGATCACTTCTTTTGCTCTGCGAGGAACAGGCGACCGCTCAGATCCGCTTGTTAGGAAAAGTGGGTTCTTATTCCACCTGTTGAACTTTTTGTTCTTGACTTTTTCTGGGCAAGAGACGACGTAGAAAGTGTTTCTCCAATCTTTCCACTTGCTCTCCTTCCCCATAGTCATCATATAGCCCTTATGGCTAGACAACTGGAACCAGCCAGTCCTGCTTGTTTTTGGGGTTCGGCTGAGGTAATGCATGCGGGCGAATGCTTCAACTGGGGTATACTTTGTGCATTTCACAACCGAAAACATAGCCCAAGATGTTGAACCAAGAATTTGGGGCCAGTTGCCAGATACCCAGCTGGTATCCGTCCAGGATCCGCTCCACAATCGGATGTAAAGGAAATCTTAGGCCAGCTTTAATAGCCGCCTCATAGAAGCCAAAACACTCGTCCCCGTAGCATCCGGCGTGCATAGGATGTAATCATGTCCCATGACATGGTCAGCTCTGAAGCTCCCAATTTTATCCGCCATCACTTTCCGCCTGCCTGCAGGAACATGATGGTAGTAGGCGACAAATTGCTCTCGGCGGGTAGCAGACGGCTCCACCAATCTGCTCCCAATTCTAATGAGAGTGATTCTCTCGCTCTCTCTAGCCGAGAGTGGCTCCCTTTAGAGTCATCGGAGAATTTGCTGGAAGTACTTGGCTTAGAGTCGATGTCTGAGCTCTCGGACCTAGTGTCCGCCTGATGGGCTAGATCAACAAAGCCCGGCATGTCATTTTGAACCTCCTCCCCTGGTTCTTCTAAAATGGAATCATTGGGAGTGCTTGGGGCACTAGGCGGCACGTCAGATACCTCACTGACAGGCGCATGGAAGTAGGAGTCGTCTGAGTTTGTCACTCTTGTAGTTCTCTTAGTTCTGACCATAGTTTCTTGCACAAACACATAGACAGTTGGACTTGGGGCAGTTCGCAAGGCTGGTCTAACAAGGGGCTGTCGACACTCCTAGTTCTAGATTCAACCGTCTCCGATGACCGGCTGATCACTAACCTAGGTCGTGTCGTGTGCTTTTGAGAAACCGTTTTCAAAAAGAAAAAGAAACAAAGAGAATGCACGAAAAAAAAACAGGCGGTTACCTTTGGTCTATAGAGATGAAGGTGCTTGAAAAATCTTCGGTAGCTGTGGGAACAATCAGTCTGGAAGCAGGCGGCAGTCGTTCTTTCTCAAAAAAGGACAAAGTTCTCAAAGTCAAGAAGTTATGTCTGAAATTTTTGGGAAATGTCCAAATAAATGATTTGGACATCCCCTATTTATAATGGGGTGAATTTTAAAAAACAAAAAAAACAAAAAAAAAAACGAACAGTAAAAACCATTGGCCAATCAAAGTGTGACATCTGTCACAGGCGCCACGTGGCAAGCCACGTCACCCTTGTGAAGGGAAAATGATTATGGGATTTTTCCCGCCACGTGGTCCAATGAAATCCTACCACGTGTCATCCACGTGGACCAACCAGAGTCCGCCACGTGTCACCTAGTGAGAGGTCCAAGATGGACCAATCAGGTCACGACACGTGGCAGAGAGATCGTCAACTAGGAAAGTGGCCTTGAACGACCCAAATACCTAAGCAAGCCCAGTCAGTCCTAGGTTTCCAAAACCTAGTACTGGGCTCGCATTACGAGACCTATAAAAGGGAGATGTTCCCCCTAAGGAACATCATTGAGAAATTATTAAACACACGTGTACATTAATTGTTGAGCATTAACTCTAGCTTTAATTGCACTTCTAGAGAGCTAAGGTTCGGATTTCGAGGTTATCTCGGATAACCGGATGATCACTTCTCTCCTAAGAGGAGTCTGATCCCTTTTACTTTCCGCTCTTTTTACATCCGAACACGTTCTAACTTGATCGTCGGAGGCGGAACTCCCACCCACAGGAGTCTCCGTTGTTTTGAAGGTACAGGCGTCTAGAGGCCAGTCTTGGTGTTGTAACTCTCCCGCAGGACATTAAAAAAACCCCGAAACACTTTCCACTAATTACGACGAACTTTTAATTTTTTCAATATTAATAAATAATAATTAGAGAATATAAGAGATTAAGAGAATATAAGAGATGAGATAAGTTCTGTTTTGGAATTAAAGGGAGATGAGGTATTTACAGAAAAATTGGGGAATTTACCCATTGGAGGGAAGCACAAGCAACGGCTATAATAGCCGTTTATTTCCGTTGAAAAGCAGTCTAAAACCGCGTGCCAGGTCGTGCCAAAAAACGGGCCAGCACAGCAGGCTCGTGCTGTGTCGTGCCTGTTTTCTGGCTGGCTTGTACGCGGCACGACCCATGGCATACCTGGCCACCAGCGTGTCGTGCCGTGCCGGGCCAGCTGGCAGGCCGTGCCATGCTGTGCCGACAAGCGTGGTGTGCCGGGCCGCCCGGAGGCTGGCACGGACCGTGCCCAGCTTTACTTGGGAATTAGAACTTCCCATGAATTGCAAATTTATGGGAATTAAATTCCTATAATCAAATTCATGGGAATTTCATAAAATTGTTTGCTTAACAATGAGGGAAGTAACTTCCCATGGGAATTTCTACTTTCCTAGGGGAGGTTAGGTAAGTAAGTTCCTACATTTTGTGAGAACTCAAAATTCGTAGGAAGTTCCAATTCCCCTATTTCAACAAATTTTTGTCAACCAAACAACACACAAAACTTGCAATTCCTAGGAAGTTTCACTTTCCATGTTTTTTTATGTCAAACAAACAAGCCCTAAGCTTAAAGAAAGGCTCACGTACAACTCTGAAAATCGTATATGCTAATGTTTGTTTAGTCACTGTTGAGTTTATGCATTAATATAATCTGCACGATTAACGTTGATTTAATCTTTCTAGATTACAGTAGATAATAATGTACAAAATTAATTAATAATTAGCACAAAGATTCTCAAGTTTTCCTCCTAAATTCACACCATACATTTTATTGGCACTCTCTCCGGGTTTTTTTTCTATGCTTGGGTTTGGGTTTTTTTCACAAGTATTAAGAAAAATACTTTCAGCGTAGGTAAATGACCTGTGAATATTTATTTCCAGAGTAGACAAATACTTTGTAAATGGGAATAGATAAATATTTTAGTAAATGAGAATATAGATGATTTGGGATTATATGAATATTTTAGTAAATAGAAATAGCTAGTTGCATTAAATGTAGTAAAATATGAAAATAAGTGTGTAAAATCATATGGAGTAATTAGAAATTGTAACCAAAGCCAAGAAATGTCGTCCAAAATAGAAATATATCCATAGAAAAGAAACAGAGAGAATAGTAATTTCAAGTCAAAGGGGCAGAAATTGTGCTAGGGTACAATGACTCTTTATAAAGACATACAATCATACAATTAAATAGACGATCTAGTGGGTAGACATAACTTTAAAGATAAGATATGTAGTGATAGTAAATAAATCATTAAATGGGATTAGATCTCATCTACATCGTTAATTGACTCTATATAGATCTGTACACCTATAATAAAAAGAAGAGACTAATAGACATGGATTGCATGTGTCAATTTGACATTTATTTTAAACTTAAACATCAAGATAGTACAAATTTAACAAAATCACACGTAAAAATGTTTCATTTAATACAAGAATATTGTACACATATCCATGAATTATACTCATGGTAATCTACATATTTGCACAAACTGGTTGTGGTAGCACGCCGTGGCGAAATTGCCTCGTTGTATATGTCTTGGGCAAAGTTGTTTGATGTTAATTATGTATGTTTTGTGTTTATTAAACAATAATAAAGTTTGCTTCCAATTGCTAATTGAGGTTTATATGTTTTCAATTATTAAATTAATTAAAGCTATAAAAGTGACAACAACTTTATCTGTAATTATATCAACCAAAATGCTTAATGGAACATTGAGTAATTAGAAGGCCATAAATTAAACAATGGTTATTTGTAATGTTATGTGTAGGGTTGTTCATCGGTCCAAGGCCGGACCAGACCAACCCGGACCAGACTGAAAATAAAAATTTTAAGAACCGAAGACCAGACCGATTAAGCTGGGACCGAACTCGTACCGGACCGGAAAAACCAGTCCAAAACCAGGACCGGACCGCTTTGGACTGATTTTATAATTTTTTAAAAAAAAATCTAAATTTTTAATAATTTATGAAAAACTAAAAAAATAATAAAGGAAAAACATTATTATACCGTCTTTTATGTATGAATAGTACAAAAAAGCTCATATAATTAAATTTTTCTAACCATATTAAGGATAATATAAAAAATTATTTAAGGTTTTATGCATAATTTTAAGCAAAAAATCGGGCTGGTACAAGACCGATTTTTATAGGGTTTTGGACCGAACTGGACCGAAGACCGAAAAATAAATTTCTCAACCCGAAGATCAGACCGGTTCCGGTCCGGTCCGTGTCACTTTTTCGGTCCGGACCGATTTTTGAACACCCCTAGTTATGTGTAATGCTAAAATAAATGTATATTCCTTAGCCCAGAATTATTTGTAATATATCAATAATTAAATATATCATCAAAGAAAATAACACACAACTATCAATCTCGTGCAAGAATGGAATTTACTAGTGTGGAAGTAGATAGAGTGTATAAGAAAATTGTTGTAATATATTAGTCTGGAAATAGATAAAATAGAATTTAAACCTTGCCCAACCGTGGCAATGCTGCTTTGATGTTTATGTCTTGAATAAGGTTGATTGATGTCAATTATGTTTCGTTTGTATTTAATGAGCGTTAATGAAAGATCCCTGTCAAAGGTAGGATTATTTTGGAATGATAGAAAGGTAGAATTATTTATGGAAGATGGAGTAAAGGTGGGATTATTAGTTTTCATTTTTTTAAAAATAGTTGCTCTAATTTTCTTAAGTGGTCTTTCTTAAGTGATATTACTGAAATTGATTGTGTTTTTTCAAGCTAATTGTGTTTTCTTAAGCATTTTAGTAAACCTTTCCCTAAGCTAATTGTGTTCTCATAAGCTAATTGCCCTATTTTTTTAAGTAGTCTTTCTCTCCCTAAAGCTAATTGCCCTAATTTTCTTAGGTGATCTTTTTATAGTGGTCTTTATTTTCCTCTTAACTATTGAATTGATTTTCTTAAGCAATCTTTCTTAGGTGGTTTCTCTCTCTCTCTCTTTCTGAAGTGATCTTTATTTTCTAAAATGATCTTTTTTCATGAGTGATCTTTCTTTCTTCTTTTAGTGATCGATCTTTCTTAAGTGATCTCTCTCTCCAACATTTAGTAACTCTTTCTCCTTAGCTAATTTCTCTTATTTGCTGAAGTGGTCTTTCTCTTGTTGTTAAGTGATCTTTCTTAACGGTGTGTTTGGATTTAAGGAAGGGAAGGGAAATGGAGAGATAGGGTATCTTTCATTTGGATAACAAATGAGGAAGGAAGGGAATTGGAGGGGAGAGAAATGGAAGGATAAAATCGTAGGAAATTGATCCCTCCAACAATGGAGAGATTTGGAAGGAAATCTCACCATTCTTCCCTCTCCTCCCTTTCTCTCCCCTCCTCTTCTCCTCCCTCTTCTTGTTTTCCTTCCCCTTTCTTTATCCAAACATACTGTAAGTGGTTTGTCTCAAATAGTCTCTCTCTCTCTCTCTTTTTCTCTCTTTCTTTCTCTCTCTCAATTGATTTTTCTTAAGAAATTAGCTTAAGAAAACGTAATTAGCATAATTAAGTGATCCATGCCATCATTTTAGTAAACCATTTCCTACGATAATTTCTCTAATTTCTTAAGTATTCTTTCTCTCTCTCTCTCTCTCCCCCCCCCCCCCACCCCTCTCTAGCATTGCAGTAAGTCTTTTCCTAAACTAACTGTGTTTTTCTAAACTAATTTCCCTTATTTTCTTAAGTGATCTTTCTTTAGTGGTCCCTCTCTCTCCTGCAATTTAATAAGCCTTTTTCCTAAGCTAATTGTGTTTTCCTAAACTAATTTCCCCAATTTTCTTATATAATATTTCTTAAGCGATCTCTCTCTCTCTCTCTCTCTCTCTCTCTCTCTCTGCTCTCTCTCTCTTCTAAGTTAATTGGGTTGATTTTGTTATTCGATCTTTCTTAATTGGTTTCTCATCTCTCCAAAGCGAATTGACCCAATTTTCATAAGTGATTTTTCTTTAGTGGTGTCTCTCTCTTTTTCTCTCTTAAGCTAACTGCCATGATTTTCTTAAGTGATATTTCTTGGCAATCTCTCTTTATCTCTTTCTCTTTTGCATTTTAGTATGCCTTTTTTCCTAAACTAAGTGTGTTTTCCTAAGCTAATTGCCCTAAATTCTTAGGTGATCTTTCTTAATTGGTCTCTCTGATTTACTCTTTCTTTCTCTCCATCTCTTAATAAGTTCATTGCCCTGTTTTTCTCTGCTAAGGTAATTGCCTTGATTTTCTCTCCTAAGCTAATTGCCCTTGATTTTCTTAAGTGATCTTTCTTAAGTGGTCTCTTGATTTTCTTAAGTGATCTTTCTTTTCTTAAGTGATATTTCTCTGAAGTGATTTTTCTTTTTAAGTGATCTCTCTCTCTCCTCCCCCCCCCCCCCACCTAAGCTATGTTTTCTTAAGTGCTCTCTCTCTCTCTCTCTCTCTCTCTCTCTCTCTCTCTCTTTCTCTCCCTCCTCTAAGATAATTGCTCTATGTTTCTTAAGTTAATTGCCCTGATTTCTTAAGTAATTTTCATAAGTAGTCTCCCACTATAGCATCTTAGTAAGCCTTTTTCCTAAGCTAATTGCATTTTCCTAATCTAATTGCCCTAATTTTCTTAAATTATCTATATCTCTCTCTTTCTCTCTCGCTCTCTCTCTCTCTCTTTGTCTCGCTCTCTTTCTCTAGCATTTAGTAACTTTTTTTTCTAAGTTGATTTCCTTTGATTTTCTTAAGTGGTATTTCTTAAGTGGTCTATCTCTTTTTGTTAAGTAATTTTTCTTAAGTGGTATCTCTCGAATGATATTTCTTAAGTGGTCTTTCTCTCTCTCTTTCTCTCTCTCTCTAGCTTTAAAAAACTTCCTTTCACTTGTCTTTTTATGATTTTGAGTACTTTAGAAAGTTTCTATAAAGTATTATCATCTCCTTACTCAATTACATTCTAAAAAGCATTATGCCGCTTTTTATTTCACAAAACTCTCTCTTTCAACCCTTTGTCTCTTTTCCTTGCTCTTTTTTAAGAGTTTGAAATTACATCATTATTAATCTCAAAAATACCAACACTATTAAAAAGTTGAGCCAATTTCTCACTATCAACATATTAGCCTCTTCTAGAAACCCTTCATCTCCTTCAACCGCACCTCCATCCCTAATTCAACCAAATTAATTTCGAGGAATTTTAATTACGGTTGTCTTTCGTAATTTCTATATGTAATAACAACTTTGTATTTCTTGAGTAAGTAATTGAAATCGTAATTCTAATTGAGGTTAGTTATAAAAGGTTGATTAAGTATACAACATTAATAAGATTGGAGCTAAAGAGATAAGAGTGATTATTAATGTGTTTAGTAAAAATTATTACATGTGATCTTCCTTTTTCAAATAGCATTTGTAAAAGGTGTAACCAGGAAAAGGAACCCACCTCCTTCCTTTATATCCCCAAACACTCTTTCTTTTTCTCAGTCTCGATCTCTTTATTTCTCCCTCTCCTCCTTGCTCCTTTTTTATAGCTTCATAACTTATATTTCTCTTTCTCTCTCACAGACACACACAAACACACTAACACACACACACACACACACAATCTTTATTAATAACACTTTTGATATATTCTTGAACCGAGTTAAAGAACTGGTGCTCCACTCCTTAAACTGCATGCACACTCACTTCTACCTACAGGTTTCCTTTTTCATTGGGTTTTCTAGTGCTCCTCACTCTAACCCTATATTTTCTTTAGGTTTTCATTTTCTAATTTTGCATTTTTTCACCTTATAATGTCATTCTCTTAAGGGAATTTGGCAACTATTTGTCTTCTTAACTCGCTACTTTTGTCAACTCCTCCTTTCCCCATCCCTCTTTCTACAAGTCTTTTCCCACTTAGCCCTTTTTTTCCCTTTGCTAACTCATTCTATCACTTTCATTTCATGGTTCCATGTAATTCATAAATAACTGAACATATCTATGGTGTGAAATAGATATTATATTAACGACAAATTCTAGGTTATGTAATCGATTGGTACAATATTTCACCTTATAAGAACCGTAAAGTTTCTATGATGATTGTTTTACTTGAACTATGCTCTTAAGAGGAAGTAAATAAATAAATAAGTAATTAACTTCTACAACCGTACAAAAAAAAAAAAAAAAAAAAAAAAAAAAAAAAAAAAAAAGTCAAGGTACGGTAATGCTCAAGTTATTTTGCAAAAATGCTTCTGAAAATGCTTCTTGTCTTTTTCATTCTACATCAAGACAGAAGCTTATCAAATGTGGGAACTAAGCTCAAAGTAGTCGATCGATTAGGGTGGATTCTTAAGCCGATTGAATGTCAAATACTTTGAGCATCTCTTTATTTGCCTCCTCAGTTTTCTATCCTCATTCCTACTGGGATGAACTTCACCAGCTTGTATAAAAAGTAACTTCTTGCAGTGGTTTGAAAGAAACAACATATGGGGAGTTCCAATCAGTAGGGTTGTATGAGCCAAAACTGACACCGACAGTTGCATAGAAATAATCCCATACGAGGTTGCTTGTCCCAATGTGAGCTCTTACATCACTGACAGCGTATTTCTCATGATTCATCCTCGTGTAACCAGAGTACAGGTTCCCTATTCCAGTGCCATTGCTAACAGCTGCCTTGTTGAATTGTAATCAAGCACCTCGTAGTATTTGATTTCCACTTTGCCCGAGCAGTGATTATATGGTGATGAATGGCACAAGACATTAGTGTATAGAAGAGATTTTAAATTATTGATTAGTGTTGTTGATGAAATATGCCCACTGTGCCACAAGGAGCTTGATAGTTACCTTCTTCGAGAATACAACCTATCCAATGACATGATTAAGAAAACAAAATACTTAACAAATAGATTGTTGGAAAAAAAATACATGTTAATTCCAAGAATAATAATAGCCAAATCAAGAACTTCCCTAGAACAAAATCGCCATACTCGAAATCAAAGACCTATTCTCCTTATGTTGTGCCATGGTTTGGTACCCACTCCCTTAGAAGCGAAATACGCCACCATCGGTACAGGTTTCCCGGTGACGCACGCCCCCCAAGTTTTACACAACGATCTCCGCAATCCGTGTACCCGAACTCGAAGGTTGGAATTGCTCAAGAACTGTTCAGATCTCAAAGGGTAGGTTTGTGTTTTATATGTTTTGGGTTTTTCGAACGTTATTTTATTGAAGAGGCTCTCGTTTGTATTTATAAAGTTCCAATACAAGGAAACCAATAAATCCAAACAACCTATCAGTTTATGTTATGCCCAACTAGGCCCAACTGATAGCCACTCTAAACAATATCTGACACAGATGGTCATGTAGAAGAGGGTACACAATAGTGTAGACAGGTTTGTCTGCAAAACCACACAACCGTGTAGAGTAAGGTACATGACCATGTATATCACACGGTCATGTAGTACAAGATACACGACCATGTAGCGGACAATTGTACACTAATGAGTTTTCAACCAAGGAGTTACTCTCACCTGCTCGGTCGGACAAACCAACTCGATTAAGTTTAAGATAAAACCTTTCCGGTTTCATTACTAACTCCAACAATCCCCCACTAATGCAAACGGACCAGAGATCATGAAATCTGAACAGTAAATGAAAGTCTTAGTACTTAAATGCTAGTATCCGGAGATTTGAACTAACACATTAGTGCACAAGGTTTTCAACACTTCCCTAGTGAGTATCTTAAGATTTGAACACTCAGGAGCGAGGAAGAGACCTTGTAAACACATACCTTCACTTTAGAGTTTAAGCAATTCCGAAATCTTGGATACACTTGGGATCTCATGAGTACTTCAGAAGGATCACGCCCAATCCTCCCTAGAAGAGCGCCACTCTTCGTACCCACGTAGGTGTTCTCAGCGTTCCCAGCAAATCCAAGGACTATTCATGCAGACATGTGAAACTCACATGCACCTTGCAAATCCAAGGATCATTCATACAATGGAACTAAACATTAAGAACATTTAAGTTCAACCTCTATCTGTAGGGTTTCGTAGTGACCCGACACTACGCGGAAGGAAACCCACCAAGACCCGCCCCTTAATTAAAGCAATTAAACAAGCATAATAAACTTAATCAAACAAGATTAAGAACAAGAATTATACCTTTGACGCGTGCTTCGCTCCCAAAGAGCTCTTACTTCAAAATCCCGAAAAGCAAGATCTCCGACAGATCGTACCCTCGACCCGACCCGAGCGTCCTAAGTCTTGAAGGTTAGTCAAGACCCGGACAAAATAACTATGAGTTTTACGAATCAAAGGTTTACTCTTTCTTAGAGTTGCCTTTTTAATTCCACTCAAGGTTGTTCATTTCCCAATACCCAAGCTTGGTATTTATAGGGAAATGAACCCTTGTATTTCATTCCCCAACCAATGTGGGAGAATGTATATTTTGCTAATTAATTTATTTCTAAAATAAATTAATAAACAAATCTAATCATAATGCAACAAGTGTCAAATGGAGAGAGAAGGTTAGGTGAGGACCATGGAGGGGTGGGGGACCATTGCCTTGCTCCCCAAGGCTTTCCCAAAGCCTTGGTCCCCACCCTCACAAAACCGCCTCACCTAAGAGGGGTGCTGGGCTGCTGCCAGCTAGCACGCCAGCTAGCATGGTGCTGGCCAGCCCAGCCAGCTAGCATGTGCCTGCCCAGCAGCCTCGCATGCCTGGTGCTGGGATGTGCTAGGCGCTGGTGCAGTTGGCTGCCCAGCATTCCTATCGCACGCACACGCATCTCTCTCGCATCCTATTGCTAGCACAGCCAGCATGTGTGCTGCTAGCGAGCCACGCATGCTGGCCCCCTTATGCCTCGCACCATACGCACACACCTCGCAGATTCCCTCGCACTGGCCACGCATCATGCGTAGCGTGCATTGTTCTGGCACCACACGCACGCCCACGCATCACACAGCAGTCTTGGTGCGTGGTGATGCTGGGCTGTTGTGCGTGGCCTAGCACCATGCTGGCGCCTAGGCCTTCGCATGCGGTGCGATGCTTGGTGCTGCCATGCGAAGGCTAGCACCCAAGCCAGCACACACATGGTGCGCCAATGCAAGGCAGGCATCCATGCTAGCACTTGGTGCCTGCGATGGTGCTGCCAGGCCAAGCACGCACGCACGCAGCACCCAGTGCTTGCCATGGTGCGCCTGGTGCCTGCGATGGTGCTGCCATGCCAAGCACACACGCACGCAGCACCAGGGCCTGCGATAGTGCGCCTATTGCTTGCGATAGGTGCCATATGCACCCAGGCACCCATGCTAACATGCTGCTAGCTTGCGATGGGCTGCCTGGTGCTTGTGAGGCTCGCGGTAGCTGCCATGCGCACCCAGGCACCCATGCTAGCATGCTGCTAGCTTGCGATGGGCTGCCAGGGCACGCCTAGGCTGCGTTACTGCCTAGCACACCATGGTGCGCCTAGCACACACATGGTGCGCCTAGGCTTGCGATGAGCTAGCCTAGCCTAGCTACGGCTACGCTCATACTTGTTGCTTGTGATTTTGCGACGCTCGGTCTCGACGGCCTAGGCTTGATTTTCGACGTCTATATTCGTAAAACTCTGTCGACTCATTAAAATCCTTTCGGATTAATTCGTCGTCTCGGATCGGAGATTCGATTGGGTTCGACCCGAAGGGTTCAGTTAAGATTAAGCTGTAATATCAATTGTACCTCGATATTACTGATCGGAAGCGGCCTCCACCTAGGTATTTCAATCACTTGACCTTACTGAAGAATTAGCTCTGTAATAATTCTGAACCCTCTATCGGAAGAATACACTTGTTGGAAGGACACCATTCCTTTCAATCTCCCACTTGTCCTTCCGGACAAGTGTGCATACAATGTATAGCTCATTTCCTATGTCACTTAATGTTTCTTCGTGAACTATAAGGTAAGATTCTTTGTCATCCTTATTACGTTCAGAAGTGTTTCTCGATCTCCGAGTTCGACTGTCAATAAGCAGATGATTTCTAAAATCCATCTGAGAACGGCCATGCATTTTCACAGTCTCACTCTTCGAGCGGCCTTGTAAACAACAAAACATTTTCCCTATTGTTGGTAGGTGGACAATCCCAGTCTTGTATTGTAAGTTCTTCTTACTAAGAGGACATAGTCTCCCGAGTGTTCCCGTTATGATCCCCAGTTATGGCAGACGTTTGGAAACATCAAAGAGTCTAGTACTCAAACAAGAAAACTTCACAGTACTCATGGTCGGAGGAAACAAGTTCCGATAGTCATAATGAGAAATGTACTTATGACAAAATTTAAATTCTCTTAAAGTACTCTCATAGGTCTTATCCAGTACAGTTCCAAATTGTACCTGTGCAAATGAATCATGACCGTCACGTCCTCGCAGCACAAGAAACGGTGCAGTAAATCATACTACACACTAATCTATGGCGGTCATCAATCGTCCATCTGTTAGATGACCTCGATTAGGGACACTTTTCGATTTAATATTCAATGTTCACTTAACAGGTGTTTCTTTATCCAAGACATGGTCTTGATACCCTGTTTTGAATATTTCCGTAAATCGAATGGACTCATTATTTAATTCTAAACCACAATTAAATAGTAATGGAGTGAATGATAATTTTGCACAAAAATTAATTACTCCATTAATGAATGGTTTTAATACAGTGTCTTACATTAATTATCCTATTTAATTAAAACACATGTACAGGGAATTTCAAAGCCAGTCTCCAACATGCTTGATTCCCATTGCCTCAATGTGCTTGTTATGTTTCACTTGAGGCAAAGGTTTAGTCAAAGGATCGGCTACATTATCATCCGTGCCGATCTTACAAATTCTGATTTCACCTTCGGATTTCCATTCCCTTATCATGTGAAATCTCCATTGCACGTGTTTGACCTTCTGGTGTTCTCTCGGCTCCCTGGCCTGAGCGACAGCTCCATTATTATCACAATAGAGGTCTATCGGCCCCTTGATTGAGGGTACAACACCAAGCTCGCTAATGAACTTGTGAATCCAAACAGCTTCCTTGGCAGCTTCTGAAGCGGCCAAGTACTCGGCTTCAGTTGTAGAGTCTGCAGTGGTGCTCTGCTTGGCATTCTTCCAGCTAAACGCTCCTCTATTCAGACAGAATATGTGCCCCGACTGTGACTTGAAGTCGTCTCTGTCAGTCTGGAAGCTAGCGTCGGTGTAACCTTCAACAACTGGCCTCCATACACCAGGAATTTATCCTTGTTCCTTTTCAGGTACTTAAGGATGTTCTTGGCCGCAGTCCAATGCGCCTCTCCTGGGTTCGATTGGTATCAACTCGTTGCACTCAGAGCATATGATACATCTGGCCGTGTACATATCATGGCATACATGATCGATCTGATTAGCGAAGCATATGGGATCTGATTCATTCTTTCTGGCACAACAGGTGTCTGCGGACACTGTTTCTTGCTAAGAGTTACGCCATGGGACATGGGTAAATGCCCTCTTTTGGCATTTTCCATGTTGAATCGAGCCAGTACTTTATCAATGTAAGTACTCTGGCTTAATCCAATCATCCTCTTAGATCTATCCCTGTAGATCTTGATGCCCAATATGTACTGTGCCTCTCCTAAGTCCTTCATTGAAAAGCACTTTCCCAACCAGCCCTTTACGGACTCCAATAATTTTGTGCTATTTCCAATGAGCAGTATGTCATCGACATACAGGACTAGGAATGCAATATCACTCCCACTGACCTTCTTGTATACACAAGACTCATCTGGATTCTTGATAAAACCAAACTTGCTAATGGCTTCATCAAATCGCAGATTCCAACTTCTGCTGGCTTGCTTTAGTCCATAAATGGACTTCTTCAGCTTGCAAACCTTTCCAGCGTTGCCTGGATCGACAAAACCTTCTGGCTGTGTCATATACATAGTTTCTTCCAAAATTCCATTAAGGAAGGCGGTTTTGACATCCATTTGCCATATTTCGTAATCGTAATATACAGCAATCGCTAGGATGATCCGGACGGATTTTAGCATTGCAACTGGTGAAAAAGTTTCGTCATAGTCAATCCCGTGGACTTCTCTATAACCTTTTGCCACCAGTCTAGCTTTGTATATTGATACATTTCCATCCTTGTCTGTCTTCACCTTGAAGATCCATTTGCAACCAATGGGTGTATAACCCTCGGGCAAATTCACCAAGTCCCAGACTTGATTTTCAAACCTAGAGTCCATCTCGGATTTCATGGCCTCTTGCCATTTTTGCAGAGTCGGGGCTCGTCATAGCTTGCTTGTATGTCGCCGGCTCATCACCATCCATGACTAGGATGTCCTGATCATCGGTTAAGACGATACCGAGGTATCTGTCTGGTTGAGATCTTTGTCGTTGCGACCTACGTAGGGTAATCGGTTGAGCATTTACATTGTCTGTTTGATTCTGACCAATCTTCTTAGATGCTTCCAAAGTATCTAGATTGTCAGTTTTGTCAGGTTGACATTGTTGCTCGTCCTCTCGAACTTCGTCGAGTTCGATTTTCCTCCCACTTGTCATTTTGGAAAGGTGATCCTTCTCCAAAAAGAAACCATCACGAGCAACAAACACTTTGTTCTCGGATTTATTGTAGAATTAATACCCTTTGGTTTCTTCTAGATATCCCACAAAGAAACACGTATCCGATTTGGGGTGAAGTTTGTCCGAAATGAATCGCTTGACATATGCTTCGCATCCCCAAATCTTGAGAAAAGACAACCTAGGAGGTTTCTTAGTCCATAATTCATATGGAGTCTTTTCAACAGCTTTTGACGAAGCTCTATTCAGTGTTAGTGCCGCTGTTTGTAGCGCATGTCCCCAGAACGAGATAGGGAGTTCACTAAGACCCATCATTGATCGAACCATGTCTAACAAGGTCCGATTCCTCCGTTCGATTGAGGTGTTCCGGGAGGTGTCAACTCTGAAAGAATGCCATTTTCTTTCAAGTGATCGTCGAATTCATGGCTCAAATATTCGCCACCTCGATCCGATCGAAGTGCTTTAATTTTCTTGCCAAGTTGATTTTCAACTTCTTTCTGAAATTCTTTGAACTTCTCAAAGGATTCAGATTTATTCGACATTTAAGTAGATATAGCCATATCTACTATAATCGTCGGTGAAAATGATGAAATATCGGTAACCTTGTCTTTCGGGTGTGCTCATTGGTCCACATACATCCGTGTGTATTAGACCTAATAAGTCACTTGCCCTTTCTCCTAACTTGGAGAATGGTTGTTTTATCATCTTGCCTAATAAGCATCCTTCGCAATTTTCAAACGACTCTAAGTCAAATGAGTCAAAAACACCTTCTTGAAGAAGTTTCTTGATGCGTTTGATGTTAATATGGCCAAGACGACAATGCCACAAGTAGGTTTGATTCGACTCGATGGTCTTAGCTAGTGGTATCAACTTTTGTCTAATCATATGTAAAACATGCAATTTAATTGAACATAAATTTGTAAGATGAACTTGAAACAACTATTGCCAAAGTCTTACATATAAATTCCTAGGTGTCCAACACCATGGATCATAATATGTTCAAAGCATGATGAAAACTAGAATTAATTTAATTACATGTCATAGACAAAATAGTGCATGCAAGCACGACCGAAAAACCATCTTCGTCGTCTTCTTGCTCTTACACCAACACTTGATAAGCTTCTCAATTGGTCCCTGAAAAGGCAACATTAAGTGAGTCATACTTGGTATCTAATACCTATGATAAGCTTAATCCACAAGTGTTAAGGAAGATACCTGAGGTAGTCGGAGTGATCCCCTCTTCCTTGATGAGCATGCATTCCCTCTTGTAGTGGTCTTGCATGCCACAATGGAAGCATCTCATCTTTGCCTTGACCTTCTTGAACTCCTTCTTCTTAGCTCTCAAGGGCCTTTTGGTCATTCCATAGGCAGTGGCTTGGCTAAGTAGTTGCACCACCTCCTTAAGGGAGTGTGTCTCCTTTCCCACAGCGATATGCACCCAAAGTGCATTATAGCCCGAGTGGAGTGAAGCAAGCAAGATATGCCCCGCCATCTCATCTTCCAATGGAATTCCGAGAAGTTGCATGTGTTTGAAGAGTCTAGTCATTCCAAGCACATGAGGTCGGAGGGGCATGACGGGTCTCAATTTAGCATTGTAGACCTTGGTCCAAAGCCGTCGCCTTTCCTTAGCAAGACATCCCACGTTTCGTGGCTTTATCCTCATGTTTGAGAGTGACCTAGTCAAGTCATACGAGTCCATCAAAGTTGCCATTATCACTCTTGGTGACTCTTACATTGACAACGTCCTCAAGTGCTTTGAGGAACATGTCTGGAAGGTAGGAGGAAAGAGTTTCCTTCCAATCTTCCGGGATGGAATTTGCCATGAGTCGTGAGACCCTTTTGCAATTAGAAGACCATTCTTCATGAGCCTCGTCGGTCATGATCCCTTTGGCAAAGAATCTTGGAATGGGAGTATCAAGAGTATACTCCAAGGAACAATTTCGGAGAGTTCTCCTGAGTTCCTCCTCCCATTCCTTAAAGTTGACCAAATTTAAGGGAAAGGCCAACTTTTCGGGGAGTTCCGGGCACATTTGGTTGTTGTTTTGAGTTACTTGCAGACATGATTCTACAATTGAAAGAATTTGAAGTGAAAAACCATTCATACATCAATAAGTTGAAATTTAAAGCGTTCATGCATATATTCAAACTTATTGAGCATTTTATCCACGCATTTTTAAGATTGTCCCTTATGGGAGAGAATAAAATGATTCTGAGATCCCAAAGATCAAGAAATGGTTAAGCATGCTTTGGATTGTCTTAACCATTAAATATCTTAAGGTAAGCAATCCAATTGCTAATAGCTCCAAGCTACTCTCGGTTTGATAAAATGTCGCATCTAATGCATACTTGACATTTTATCTCTTTTGCTACAACATCTAAGGACTCCTTACTGATATCGTTGAGCTTAACCAAGACAACTTGTATACCTAGTATACCTTACGTTCCTAGGGAAGTAGTGATGCCTCGCTTTGGCGTAATCCATCACATACGCGCATTAGTTCGGTAAGTGTTGTTCTTGGAACGGCAAATTTTAGCTCAATATTATTAAGGGACCTAGGGTTTCTATGTTGGTTGATTTCAGTGAACTTAACTAATCTTCGCAACATAATCGAAATCCTAGACATGCATCTAGCAATCATATATAATAACAATATATATAAGGCATGAAAATAGATGCATTTGGCAACTAGCATGACCCCTTGAAATCTTCAATTTCCATGGGTCTTCATCTCGGCTCATCTTCGTCGAAACGCCGTCTTGAGACATCTTGGCCAAAATGAAATAAAAGAAGCTTAGCTAGAACGACTAAGATTAATCTAATTGTACAAAAATACTTAACGGTTCGCAGACCGTATTTAGATTTACAAAAATACATAACGGAACGCAGTCCGTATTTTCTATCCTAGTCGGGCCCCACTAGTTGCCATTTTCAAAGAACCTGTTTTGAAAACAATCTTCCATTCACCCATTCACTATTTGTGAATGGCCCATGCAATTTTACGAAATACATAATTAAACACGCAAAACTAGTAACTAACTTAGGTGGATAATCCAATTAACGCGCCTAATTAAAACTAGTCAAAGTGGTTTAATCCATTATTTCTAAACGCAAAAAGCTTACGCACTTAATTAAGCTCCCACTAAATTCCGCATCCGTACTTAATTAATCCGATTAATTAAGTCGACATAACCCATAATTTGTCAAAATTTTGCAAAATCAAAAATCGAGGTTTTTAGCCTCGTTAAAATAATTACCAAAATATTTTAATACGGGATAATCGCAAAAGTATAGCTCAAATATTAAGCAAAATCACCCAACACAACTCTTGGTGGGTGCGCACCATGGCCTTAGCCTATGATGCATGGCGCACCATGGCTGCTTAGGCAGTGTGTGCTGGCTGGGGCTTGCTACCTCGCTGCCCAGCAGCAGCACAAGCCCACCAGCAGCTCACGCTACACACGCAACAGCAGCATTGGATGGCTGGGCTGGCGCTTGGTGCTAGCATGCTGCGCCCAGCACAGCACACTACGCTGGCCAGTACCACGCATGCTTACACGCATGCTGGCGCCTGGCAGCAAGTGGGGGCTGGCTGGTGCTTGCTACCACGCTGCCCAGCAGCGCCTCCAAGCAGCCAGCAGCCAAGGCCACTGCCCAAGCCCAGCCGTAGCTTCCCTCACCACACATTCACGCACCAAATGATGCACAACCATATGCGCACCACAGGCAGCCAACATGTGGGCTGCTAGGCAGCCCGGCTAGCCTTGGTGTCGCTTACGGTTTTGCATCGTTTTGCGTGCATATTACTCGGAATTTTAATTCCGATTTTTGTGTGACAATAATTAATTCCAAATTACATTTTAGAATTAATTTCGAGGGAAAATAAAATAAAATTAAGTCTAACTTAAACAAATTTATTTTATTGGTGCACAAGCCTAAATTTATCCAAAATTTCAATTTTGAACAAAATTAGGTCTAACTTTATGCTTAAAATAAAATGAGCTATGTCCAAAATTAATCTTGCCAATATGTAAATTAATAATGGATTTTGACAAATGGGAGTTGGAAAAATAAATCAACCATCTAATGATAAAAATTTTCCAACTTGCATACTTGTGTAAAATACCAAGATTACATCTTCCAAATATGAAGATTAATCAAATTTTACTCACAAGTAATTGAACTTAATGAATTTTAATCAACCAAACATGAAAAATTCCAAACTTTGTTCAACATGGAATTTAGGGTTAGGGTTCCAATCATTTAAACCTTTAAAGATTAGAACTTTAACAATATTTGGGAACTTAAAATGCAATATCACAACAAGTTTTCACACTTTATTGCAATTTATTTGCAAAATTTGTGAAAAACAAGTTTATGTGATAAATTGGTATATCAACTTAAGCACTAATAAACACTCAATTATTATGCTCAAGGATATTTTAAAACCAGTAGATTAGTGATGCAAATGTGCATTTAATATAACCTTGTAATGCTTGCATTAATCAAGGCTTAAAAAGAATTAAAATTTTCGTTAAAAACGAAAAACCCCAGAAAAATTAGGTTTCTGGTTCGAATTTGGCTTCTGGACAAAACTAAAAGGGATAAAACAGTTCCAGAATGTCGATTCCACCCAAAAATCACTATTTTTGAGCCAAAATCTGAGTTCGACAGCCAAATCGAAAATAAAATCGAGTTTTAAAAAATTAATTAAAACAAGCATCTAATCTAATTAGATGAACATGAACCAGAAAATTAAATTCTTTTAAAACACCTTAATTAAACAATAATTGCAAAAATTAGAAAGGAGCGTGGCTTCGATACCGCTGTAGGGTTTCGTAGTGACCCGACACTACGCGGAAGGAAACCCACCAAGACCCGCCCCTTAATTAAAGCAATTAAACAAGCATAATAAACTTAATCAAACAAGATTAAGAACAAGAATTATACCTTTGACGCGTGCTTCGCTCCCAAAGAGCTCTTACTTCAAAATCCCGAAAAGACGAGATCTCCGACGGATCGTACCCTCGACCCAACCCGAGCGTCCTAAGTCTTGAAGGTTAGTCAAGACCCGGACAAAATAACTATGAGTTTTACGAATCAAAGGTTTACTCTTTCTTAGAGTTGCCTTTTTAATTCCACTCAAGGTTGTTCATTTCCCAATACCCAAGCTTGGTATTTATAGGGAAATGAACCCTTGTATTTCATTCCCCAACCAATGTGGGAGAATGTATATTTTGCTAATTAATTTATTTCTAAAATAAATTAATAAACAAATCTAATCACAATGCAACAAGTGTCAAATGGAGAGAGAAGGTTAGGTGTGGACCATGGAGGGGTGGGGGGACCATTGCCTTGCTCCCCAAGGCTTTCCCAAAGCCTTGGTCCCCACCCTCACAAAACCGCCTCACCTAAGAGGGGTGTTGGGCTGCTGCCAGCTAGCACGCCAGCTAGCATGGTGTTGGCCAGCCCAGCCACCTAGCATGTGCCTGCCCAGCAGCCTCGCATGCCTGGTGCTAGGCTGTGCTAGGAGCTGGTACTGGCCAGCGCTAGGCGCTGGTGCAGCTGGCTGCCCAGCACTGCCTATCGCACCCACACGCATCTCTCTCGCATCGTATTGCTAGCACAGCCAGCATGCGTGCTGCTAGCGAGCCACGCATGCTGGCCCCCTTATGCCTCGCACCATACGCACACACCCCGCAGCTTTCCTCGCACTGGCCACGCATCATGCGCAGCGTGCATTGGTCTTGCACCACACGCACGCCCACGCATCACACAACAGTCTTGGTGCGTGGTGATGTTGGGCTGTTGTGCGTGGCCTAGCACCATCCTGGCGCCCAGGCCTTCGCATGCGGTGCGATGCTTGGTGCTGCCATGCGAAGGCTAGCACCCAAGCCAGCACACACATGGTGCGCCAATGCAAGGAGGCATCCATGCTAGCACTTGGTGCCTGCGATGGTGCTGCCATGCCAGGCATGCACGCACGCAGCACACAGTGCTTGCCATGGTGCGCATGGTGCCTGCGATGGTGCTTCCATGCCAGGCACACACGCCCGCAGCACCAGGGCCTGCGATAGTGCGCCTGGTGCGCTTATTGCTTGCGATAGGTGCCATATGCATCCAGGCACCCATGCTAGCATGCTGCTAGCTTGCGATGGGCTGCCTAGTGCTTGTGGGGCTTGCAATAGCTGCCATGCGCACCCAGGCACCCATGCTAGCATGCTTCTAGCTTGCGATGGGCCGCCAGGGCACGCCTAGGCTGCGATAGTGCCTAGCACACCATGGTGCGCCTAGGCTTGCGATGAGCTAGCCTAGCGTAGCTACGGCTACGCTCATACTTGTTGCTTATGATTTTGCGACGGTCGGTCTCGACGCCCTAGGCTCGATTTTCGACGTCTGTATTCATAAAACTCTGTCGACTCATTAAATCCTTTTGTATTAATTCGTCGTTTTGGATCGGAGATTCAATTGGGTTCGACCCGAAGGGTTCAGTTAAGATTAAGCTGTAATATCAATTGTACCTCGATATTACTGATCGGAAGTGGCCTCCACCTAGGCATTCCGATCACTTGATCTTACTGAAGAATTAGCTTTGTAATAATTCTGAACCCTCTATCGGAAGAATACACTTGTTGGAAGGACACCATTCCTTTCACTATCAATCAACGATGCACTGTCTAGCCGCAGCTCAGCGAGGTTTCAGGCAAGATGCATTAAGGGTTAAACCCAACCTCAACTCTTCGGTGTCTCTATTAGTCCCTGCTCAAGTAATATCTGGGCTAGTAGTTCCAGATCACTTAAGATCACTATTACTCCCTACTCTTGAGCCACTAGGCTAGAGACATTAAGAGCAATGCTCAACCTTTCCTTCGATGCCATTATCAATCCTATTCTATGAGTATCCAAGCTAGTGATTCTAGGTTCAGTTAAGAATCACTTCAAAGCCCTACTCAAAAAATATCTGGACAAATGACATTCAGAGCCACACTCAGCCCGTCTCTGAATCATCTGTTCAACAACCACTTTAAAGAGTTAGATTCAACATACACCAACAGTGTAAAATAACAATGAGTCAACCAAAACTAGACTCCAGACTCAATCAGAACAAAAGTTCAAAGTTAAAAGCACATCGGTGCATCCATGTAATTTGTCTCACTTGACCACCCTACTTGGGCCATGGACACATTAAAAGCATTAAAACTCAACATGTTAACATCAAGCAGCATGTCTAGCAAGGTATCTCATAACCATTAAAACTAGAGGGTTACGAAACCAGATACCTCAACAACGTAGACTCATTATACAATATTCGTCACTGGAATGAAACACCACATGGGATTTTAATAACATTCCCTTAGACGATCAAGCACTTACTTGTGCTCCATCCTTTTGTAAGGAACTGCTTGATTCTTCCCTGCTTTTACATACTGTAACTAGAGTACCATTTCCACAAGCCCTGTCTTACTTTATCACTACCTTCGTAGTTCCTGACAACACACACAAAGACACTTGTGAAAATAATGTAGAGAAGATGAGGATCAGCTTACCCCAACAATGGACAAACTTCCAGAGTTCATTTTGCAATAACTCATATTTTTGACATTTATCATCCCTAGCTAGCAATGATCTTTGCTTACTACTGGATAGTGTGTCACACTTTGCATTGCAATTAACTCAAAACAGAGTACAACCCATCAACCTGTAAAAACATACACTGGCAGGACAATCATAATCTTTGTTGTTTACTTAACCTTTGGCCCCTGCATAGCTCCAACTCCAACAACGATTGGACAATGCTATCTAGACAAATTAAGTGAACCGACAAATTTCTTTTTACAAAGCTACATCATGTCAAGAATAATATGTTAAATCAATTAACATGCAAATCATTAGCATATTGAATCAAAGATCAAACCTAATTCACACCCAACAACTATGGTTTTAACATGATCAACATATTCACCATATCAGATTCTTTACATAGTGAGAATGAGCTCAAATACATACCTTGGCCGATTCAATAATGTGACCATACAGAATCACACCACTCATCTCATCAGTGCATTAGCATGCCAAGAATGAAAAACATTTGACATAGTTTGGGTACTTACACTTGACCCCCACATGACTAGCCTAGTCCACTCACCACATTAACCGCAAAAGTTAATTTAATATATGAAGGATATACCTCATACCTTGAGTTGTCTCATATGATTGTATCACTAACAAACCCCATGATCATTACTCAATCATGCTAGGAAGCTTAAACAACTTTACTGCAAAACAAACAAACTCATCACACAGGTGAGTAACAAAATTGGGTCAATACCAAACTTACATGTATATAGTGAAACCACAATATATCTTACCCTTATCCTCCTTCCAATGAAAACAAAAACCTTCCAAATCCTTTGAAAGACACTTACAACTGAAGGGCATATCATGGCAAGGCAAGACATATAAATCTCAAGCACATAAAACTCAACAAGAGCTTACTTTCAAGTTAACATGCTTCTTCTCTTCAAAACTACTTCAAGTAACATTTATCATGGTCTATTCATATGGTTCCGGATTCCTATCCTCTATTACTAGAATACCAAGAAATCAGTCCATCTAAACCTTTCAAACAAGAAAGTAAACACAAGACGGAACTCAACTAGTTCATGCTTTAGTCATTATACTTACCTTAGTTAATCCACTTCTCATCAACTACACTGGCCAGACCAAAGCTTAAGAAACAAAACACCCACAAGATCAACCAAGGTTAACAGGTTAATACATGATATTGGTCGTACTTGAGAAACTTCACATACATGATTCGTCATATCAAAGTCATACAGACTTACATACACAGCTCGTAGTTCAACATATGCATCACCCACACATTTACATACTGGTCACACATGCCATATGAAACATACTTTACAGAATTAACTTCATAGTTAAAAAAAAAAAAAAAAAACCCCACATCACATACCTTGTGATAATAAAACCTGACTCTTGTTAAAGTTTCAGGGAAAGACAACTAACAAATTGGGTTAATAACACTATACTAGTATAGCAGCTTGAACTATAAAGCTATCCCCACATAGCAAATATTCACGGAATATATAACCAACAAATAAGACATAGAAACTTACTTTCTATTCTTACAGCATGTGGAGTTCACAACATTTAGACTTGTACAACCTTACTAGTCCTTGTCAAACCATACCTTTCACTTCTGCTCTCAAGCATGGAGAAAAACCAGTCACACCTAGACCTTCAACAAGAAAGATTAAATGCTAGTCCCCTAGCAGTTATACACATTTCAAGTTCAAAAGATAAGCTAAACAAAAACACAAGAATTAATAACAATAATTCTAAATCCCCCTTTTGAAACTGAAAAGGAAACCTCACAAACTTATCACATACTCCATGCTCAATAAATATTTTTTCAAAATTAGGGAAACAATTCAACATGATACTATCAAAAGACAGAACAATAACATCCCGGATCAACTAAGAAAAATAGCAATACCCATAATCATATGATTAAATAAAGCACACAACAAATAGCAGAAAAAGGTATTTGCAAATTAGCAAACCAATTAGCACTTAGTTATAAACTAACATCTCAAAGGGTTTCCCATCTCAATTTATTCAACGACATGATAACATACTAACTCACCCCCCCTCATTGCAACACAAAACATCATAATAATAAAATTATGCATAACTGGGACACATTATAATAATCATATTATATAGAGTTAGAAATTATCAACAACAATAAATTTGATAGGAAACTTTCCTGATGTTTGGGACGAGTCTGATCACTGTTGCTAGCTACATGATCAAATTCTCCTTGGCTCCTTTACTGGACGAACTTGCTACTTGGAAAAATCGAAAGGCAATTACGAGCCTTGGTAAATAACACCCCACAGCTACATCTTCAACACCGTCACTCGCAACACCATTGTTACACACGAACGATGATAATCAATTCTCATCAAACAAATTCCAAAGAAACTTATTTAGCAATTAAATCACTATTAATCGAGTCTTCTCAACAACATAACCATGGCATATAACTGATAATTCTTGAAAGTCAACTTCAAAGTCAAATGCCCCACGAGACGATTTGAGTAGTAGTATTGACCTTTTTAAGTTTATGAAATTTTGAAGACCAATATGAAAAGTCCACCAAAAGGTATAATTCCAAAGCCAAAATAAAAGCCACCGCCTTCAATCAAACAGTTTAATAATTTACCCAAATTATATGAAGACCAACGCTTATGAATACTTCGAATTGGAAGCTAACAGTATCAAACTCCCTCCGTCCCTTTATTTACTTGCCTATTTCTAGCTTTTATTTCTTACATAATAAAGAGAAATAGGCATGTAAATAAGGGACGGAGGGAGTATTATTTATCTCCAAACTTGAAATAAATGATCTTCGAATTACGAAAAAGGACGACTTCAATTCGTCAATTCCCAATTAATTTCCGCATTAAATATTTAATATCCCATAAATTAGGGTTCTTGAACTTCGTCAAATATTCATGCTCCAAAATTCAAGAAATCAACGGTATAATAAATTGATAATATTTCGCTTCTAAATTGTTGGAAAAACTACCTGTTGATTCCAATAATAATAATAGCCAAATCAAGAACTTCCCTGGAACAAAATCTCCATACTCGAAATCGAAGACCAGTTCTCCTTCTGTTGTGCCGTGGTTTGGTACCCACTACCTAAGAAGCGAAATACGCCACCATCGGTACAGGTTTCCCGGTGACACACGCCCCCCAAGTTTTACACAACGATCTCCGCAATCCGTGTACCCGAACTCGAAGGTTGGAATTGCTCAAGAATTGTTCAGATCTCAAAGGGTAGGTTTGTGTTTTTATGTGTTTTGGGTTTTTCGAAAGTTATTTTATTGAAGAGGCTCTTGTTTGTATTTATAAAATTTCAATACAAGGAAACCAATAAATCCAAACAACCTATCAGTTTATGTTGTGCCCAACTAGGCCCAACTGATAGCCACTCCAAACAATATCTGACACACACGGTCATGTAAAAGAGGGTACACGACCGTGTAGACAGGTTTGTCTGCAAAACCACACAACCGTGTAGAGTAAGGTATACGACCATGTATATCACACGGTCATGTAGTACAAGATACATGACCATGTAGCGGATAGTTGTACAATAATGAGTTTTCAACCAAGGAGTTACTCTCACCTACTCGGTCGGACAAATCAACTCGATTAAGTTTAAGATAAAACATTTCCGGTTGCATTACTAACTCCAACATAGAATAATGAAAAAGAAGGGAGCAATGTGTCACAACTCAAGTCCCCACACCCACAAAGGCAGCAGCATCATCACTTGGGCACTAGGCAACAGATCGGGCCAAGGGAGATGCCCATGGGTGCTAGGAAGCACCTCTCCCCTAAAGAGCTTTATTTAGCTAAGGGGTTGTTTTCCTAGTGAACACCCAATTGACAGTAACACAATAATGGGCCATTTGGGGGCCCAAATGAAGCCCAACCGAGCTGAAACATGGGGGTCCGCCATTTTTAGGCCCAATAAAGATTGCGGTCAAGTCAAATTTTGGAGATGGGCTCCACAACGTTCTCGATTGCACTACATGGTTCGTGAGTCTTCCAGGAGCTTCTAGAATCTTCTAGGGCAATCTTGTGCATTCTTTATAGACTAGAGTAGTCTAGATTATTCCGGGACAATGTACATAGAGAGATGTAAATCATATTTGTGTAGAACTCTCTAGATTAGCCTTGTTCTAGGACCCTCCATTTGAGGAGGTTAGAACCTTCTAGAGTGGAATTCTCTAGGCTTTTGGGAGCCCTATAAATAGGGAGCTCCCCCCCCCCCCCCTTTCATTTGTACCTCATCCACACAAGTGTAAAATTCTCTCAAGCAATACAAAGCAATCCTTAAGCAATCTCTTTGTTCTCTCTCTTGCTTGCATACTTAGCCATTTCCTAGCTTTTCACACTTAACTTTAAAAGCATCGTACTTAGCTTTGCTAAGATACTTTGGGGATCCTTGACTAGAGTTACGGGGGTGATTCTAGTAGGACGCGTGCAAAGACTTGGGGAAAATAGTCAGCACGTGACAAATGTCTGCTTTAGGAGAATGCATGTAAATGAGTTCAACTGCTAAAAGCATAAGACCCGGAAGTACTAGTAATGTTCTTTCAAGCTTATTTGTGTACCTATTTATTTCATGGTAATAGACCTCATCATTGCCCTTTGTCACTCCTCCCGTCCCTAGATAACATACCACGTTTGATTAGGAAATATTTTCAAGAAATTTAGTTAATATCAAAATTACCAATCACGTACCCGGCCAAAAGGCCGAAATATACATAACCAAACCAATGTTGTTTTTCTTTGAAACTCTTTGTGTCTCAAAAAAAAAATAACAGTACAAGTATTAGGATCTTTTATCAAAATGGCTAATTTAATAAAGTATTTCCCAAAATGGCTAATTATAAATTTTAATTCCAAAACTAGCTAAATAATTGACTTGGAAGGAAATTATTTATTTCTTATTTTCCTTTGAACTGGAAAAGTACACTTTTTTGGGTTTTATTTTATTAATTTTGTTTTGTTTTTGGGTTTATTTTAAATTTTGCTTCTTTTTTTTAAGTTGGAAAATTTAAAGTCCAGTAATTTTGTGTGTAGTATATGGCTTTTAAATTTCGGCTTTGCCCACATTCCTGTTTGTTGGATTTTTTAAAATATGTATTTTTTTATTTTTTGGTTTTTTTTGGAAAATTTTAAAGCTATTGTTTAAAATATCCATTAATTTGGAAAATAAAATTCACATATATTTGTAACAATTCTCAATTTTATTACAAAGTTATACAAAACAAAAAATCACTCAAAAAATTATTCCAAACAACCACTTAACAAAATTAGCCAACATTAGCAGAGAGCATACATTTCACTACAAAAAAAATGTCCATACAAAACTGGAATTCTAGCGACAAAATTCAATCCGTTTCTAAATTAGAGACGGAATTTTAAAATCCGTCTCTAAATTAATTTAGAAACGGAATTAAAAAATCCTTTTCTAAATTAGAGACGGAATTAAAAAATCCGTCACTAAATTAGAAACAGAATTGAAAATCCGTCTCTAAATTAGAAACGGATTTTTTTTTCCTTTATTACAAACGGTTTTTATTTCCGTTGCTAAATTTAGAGACGGATTTTTTTTCCGTTGCTAAATTAGAGACGAACTTTTATTTTCCTTTGCTGATATGAGCGATGGATTTTTAATTCCGTCTCTAAATTATTTTCAAAACGAATTATGTCAAATATTACGTTACTTTAGCAAAAAATTATGTAAACTAAAATCCGTCTCTAAAATAGAGTGCTAGGACTTAGGATTAATTAGATTGTACTAAGCAGATTTGCAAAAGGATAGAGCAGCAATTGGTTGTAATATTTAATCAGAGTAATCAAATATTACAGATAGGTCTTCTTTCGAGAGGAAGGTGCTCTCCAAATGCTACTCAATTTTCTAGATGCCCTTTACATCATCATAGCATCCAATATATACTGCTTACAGCAAGCAAGCTTCTACAAGGATCCACAACATCCCCCCTTGCTAACAGAATATTATTCTCTAAACAAAAAGACTAACAAACCCTTATAACCCCCTAACAGAATTACAAAAGCTCAAACAAATTTATTGAAAGCAAATAAAATATCTTGGGCTGAAAAACGCATCTTCCTTCACTTGATTTGCTGGCGCTTCTTCATAGCATAAGTCATCATAATTGGAGGCTTGGGCTGATTGGGATGATTCCTTGCAATACCCTCCCCACAAAGTTTCACCTTGTCCTCAAGATGGAAAGTAGGAAAGCGATCCTCGATCTCATAGAAAGCTTCCCAAGTAGCTTCATACTCCGGTAGCCCTGCCCACTTGATCAACACTTCCACCAACAAGTGTTTCCCCTGCAGCCTATTGCGAACACCTAGCACATCTTCAGGCTCAACGTGTAGAACCAAGTCACCATCCAACTAGTCAGATAATGGAGAAGGGGTCAGGTTCTGGCCATAGGCCTTCGTTAGTTGGGATATGTGAAAAACAGGGTGGACTCGAGCTCCCTCAGGCAACTGTAACTTCTATGCAACTTCTCCCACTTTTTTTAACACCGGGTACGGGCCGTAAAATCTTGGGGACAGCTTCTTAAACTGTCTGGAAACCACCGAATTTTGGAGATAAGGTTAGAGCTTCAAAAACACCAAATCACCAACTTGGAAGTGGCCATCTCTCCTCTTTCTGTTCTCATAATCTTTCATATAATCCTGAGCTTTCAAGAGATGAAATTTGAGGTCATCTAGCACAGCATCACGATCTAAGAGTTGTTCTTCAATTGAGGACACATTTGTGGACCCAGGGGAAAAACGGACCAGGTGAGGTGGGTCTCTCCTGTATAAAATCTTAAACGGGGTGTGCTGAATAGTAGTGCGGAAAGCTGTATTGTAGCTATATTCAGCCCAAGGTATCCACTTAGCCCAGGTTCTCAGTTTGTCATTGATAAAGTACCGTAAGTAGGACTCCACGCCCTTGTTAATCACCTCGGTCTGCCCATCCGTTTGCGGATGATATGCTGTGCTCCTGTCTAAATGAGTGTCCTGTAACCTGAACAACTCATTCTAGAAAATACTCACAAATATCCGATCCCTGTCAGATACGATGGTGGAGGGAAAACCATGAAGTCTGACCACTTCTTTAAGAAAGACGTGAGCTACCATAGGTGCCGTGAAGGGATGTTTCAGCAGTAAGAAATGGGCATACTTTGAAAGTCTGTCTGCCACCACAAGGATAGTGTCCCACCCTGATGACTTGGGGAGACCTTCTATAAAGTTCATGGAAACGTCTTCCCAGACCTTGTCCAGCAATGGAAGAGGTTGCAGCAACCCCATGGAACTGACGGAGGCCGCTTTATTTTGTTGGCAAACCTTGCAATCACGCACATATTCAGCTATCATCTTCCTCATACCAATCCAATACCACTGGGCTGCTAACCTTTGATAGGTTTTAAACTCACCAGCGTGACCCCCAATGGGAGAGTCGTGATACTCATGTAGTAGAGCTAAAGTTAAGGTTGATACCCGGGGAATGACCAACCGCCCTTTGTATTTTAGCAACCCATTGGCCATAGAGAACCACTTAGGAACCTGGTCCCCCTTTTCTATCATCTGCACCATCTCAGTTATCCAGGTATCGTTCTTGACATGCTGGTGCACTACTGCCCACGGAACCCCACACTCAGCCACCATAGCCCAGTTCTCTGGAGATAGAGCCCTAGAAAGAGCGTCAGCCATAGTGTTGCTGGCCCCAGGTTTGTATTGAAACTCAAATGAGTACCCCATCAGCTTGCTAATCCACCTCTGGTAGGCTTGTCCTACCTCCCTCTGTTCGAGCAGAAATTTCAAACTCTTTTGGTCCGTTCAAACTGTGAAAGTCCTACCCAAGAGGTAGTGGCGCCATTTCTCTATAGCTATCACAATAGCCATCAATTCTTTTTTCGTAAATTGGTTTGGCTGAGGACCTACTGCCCAACAATTTACTGAAAAAATGCTATTGGCCTTTCAAACTGTAATAGAATCGCACCAACACCATGACCACAAGCGTCGGTTTCTGTTACAAATGGCTCCCTGAAATTGGGCATGACTAGTACAGGGGCTTTAGTCATTGCCTCTTTCAAATTCTGGAAAGTTGTTAAAGCAGCCTCATTCCATCCAAAACAGTTCTTCTTAAGCTGCTGAGTTAATGGCTGAGCAATGTGAGCAAATTCCGAATAAATTTCCAGTAATATCCAGTTAAGCCCAAAAAGCCACGAAGTTCTTTTAAATTGTGGGGTTGAGGTCAAGCACACATAGCATAGACTTTGTCATTGTCCACTGCAACACCCTCAGCCGAGATTATATGGCCCAAGTAAGCTACTGATCCTTGGCCAAAATCACATTTCTTTCCATTGATGTATAGCTGCTGCTCACGCATGACCCCCAAAACAGTGGCCAAATGCTCAACATGTTAATCCATATTCCTGCTGAATACCAGCACATCATCAAAAAAAACTAAAACGAATTTACGAAGGAAAGGGCGGAATACCGAGTTCATTAATGACTGGAATGTGGTCGGGGCATTAGTTAATGCATGACAAGGAACTCATAATGGCCATTATGAGTGCGGAATGCGGTTTTAGGCACATCACCTTCCCGGACTCGTATCTGATGGTAGCCAGACTTGAGGTCCAGTTTAGTGAACACTGTTGCCCCCGTAACTCGTCTAACAGCTCATCAATGACTGGAATCGGGTATTTCTCTGGCACTTTACTTTTATTCAAGGATCGGTAATCCACACAGAAACGCCAAGAGCCATCTTTCTTCTTAACCAAGAGGACTGGGCTTGAGTATGGGCTGGATGAAGGGCGGATGATTCCTGCTTGAATCATTTCACCTACCAATTTCTCAATCTCATTCTTCTGGTTGTGGGGGTACAGGAAGGGCCTCACATTAATAGGATTAGTGCCCTCATGCAGCACTATTGTGTGTTCTATTTCTCTTTGAGGAGGCAGACCTTCTAGGCATTCAAACACCTCCCTAAACTGGTTCAAAGTGAGCTGTAAAAATTCAGGAACACTGGGTCCAGACTCAGGTATAGGACCATCTTCTGCCATCTCACATAATTCCACCAAGAAGCTCGTTCCTTCCTTCCGGAGAGTCCGAATCATTTCCTTAAGAGAAATGTCAGTCCGTCCAAGTGACGGATCTCCCTGCAAAGTCACTCTGGCCCCTCCTAAATCAAACTTCATCAATTAAGTCTTCCAATTAGTGGCAATGGTGCCCAGTTTCTCAAGCCACTAGATGCCTAAAATGACATCCGCATTTCCCAACAGAAGTGTTAGGAAATCTTCCACCACCGTGAGACCTTGGAGGTGAAGGGTCACTCCTCTGCACTCACCATCTCCTTTGACAGATTCGTCGTTGCCCAGTGTCACCCCAACCCTGCCATGCTGAAAACAATCAAACCCAACTCCTCCACCACTTTAGTTGACACGAAGTTATGGGTAGTTTCGGGGTCAATCATGACACTTACGTCTTTACCATTAATTGACCCATGCAGCTTCATCGTTTTCGGATTTGTGATACCCACCACCGAATTTAAGGAGATGATCGATGGCGGATCCATGGGATCGATGGGTTTTTCTTCTCCCACTTCCACCACGGCCAATTCGCCAGTCCCTTCTTCCTCTAAAGCCTCCTCTTCCGATATCAACACGCTGAGCTTTCTCTTCTTACCACGGTGGTTCACACTCCACTTATCGTGACACCGGAAACACAAACCCATCTCACGTTTCTGCCGGAGATCCTGCTCACTCAATCGCCTCATACCTCCTATGTTTGGTGTTGGATTGTTCTTTTGGGGTATCGTGGTTTTCTGGAAAGAAGAGGAAAAATTAGGCTGGTAGTTGAGCTGTGAAAGGGTTGAGTGTGTGAGGTATTGTCTGGGTTGGAAATTGGTTATGAGTTTGTTGGGCTGGGCCCATTTTCTGGCTCCATACTTAAGCTTTTCCTCCACATCCAATGCCAGCTCCATGGCATCATCAAGACTGATGGACCTCAACAACCTCATATCAGCCCGAATATCATCCCTCAGCCCAGTCATAAATCGACTTAGGGCTACTTCTTCCATCAACCCATCTAGAGGAGCCATTAATTCAACAAACTTCCTCCTATACTCAAATACAGACAAGTTACTTTGATAAAATGCCATCCACTGCTCATAGAGGTTTCCAGAAGCAACTGTTCGAAATTTGCGAAGGAGAAGAGTCTTCAATTCCTCCCACCGTGTTATCCACCGACGACGGTGCTCATATTGAAACCACAAAATAGCATCACCCTCCAACGCCACCACGACGGCCTCCAAGCTATCCTCTGGGCTCAAACGGTAAAAATGGAAATATCCCTCTGCCCTAAGAATCCATCCATCGGGGTTGGTTCCATCAAAAACCGGTAAGTCCAACTTCTTCATCCTCCAGCTAGTCCCGTAATCTCCTGAGTTTTGGTGAGATGATTCGCCGAATTCTGGTCCCAATTCCAGCAAACACACCGTGTCCGGGAGGTAGGGCTTGCGGTGGTGGTCTGTCCCCAGATTGGGAGTTTTGTTTCAAACCCTCGATTTCTGATTGAAATCGCTGTGCAAACTTCTCGAAACGGTCTTCGGCGTTTTTAGCGGAAGCTTCAATGGCTGCCATTACAGAGGTCAGCCCAGACTCCAGAGATTCTAGACGTTGCGCGTTAGTTATCTAGGGCATCATCCAGTCACCGGAATCGACCGCTTTGATACCAATTTGCTAGGACTTAGGATTAATTAGATTTTATAAGCAGATTTGCAAAAGGATAGAGCAACAATTGGTTGTAATATTTAATCAGAGTAATCAAATATTACAGCTAGGCCTTCTTTCTAGAGCAAGGTGCTCTCCAAATGCTACTCAATTTTCTGGATGCCCTTTACATCATCATAGCATCTAATATATACTGCTTACAGCAAGCAAGCTTCTACAAGGATCCACAACATCCCCCCTTGCTAACAGAATATTATTCTCTAAATAAAAAGACTAACAAACCCTTATAACCCCCTAACAGAATTACAAAAGCTCAAACAGATTTACTAAAAGCAAATAAAATATCTTGGGCTGAAAAACGCATCTTCCTCACTTGATTTGTTGGCGCTTCTTCCTAGCATAAGTCACCAGAATTGGAGGCTTGGGCTGATTGGGCTGATTCCTTGCATAGAGACGGATATGAAAATCCGTTACTTAACTAGAGACGGATTTTAAATTCCGTCTTTAATATTTCTTTCACTTATTATCAATTATGTGCGTACAAGTAAACAAATAGTATTTGGTATAGTTGGTAAGAGTTTCACTATGTGACTTTGAGATCACGGGTTCGACTCCTACCTATTGCGGTTCTTGAGATTAGGGATTCAAGGAGCCTTACATGCAAAGCCGAGTCGAGTTGGCCTAAGTGAGGTCGAACCGAATAGCATATATTTTTAGCACAAAATTATTTTTTCCATTTCTAAATTTAGAGACACATTTTTTTTTCCCGTTGCTTATGTGAGCGATGGATTTTTTTTTTTCCGTTGCTAAATTTAGAGACGGATTTTTTTTTCTGTTGCTAATACCAGCGATAGATTAATATAATCCGTTGCTAAAACCAGTGACCGAAATAAAAATCCGTTAGTTCAGCAACGGAAAACAAATACAACGTCGCTAGTCTCATTTAGGGACAAGAGTTTTGCCAACGGAGTAATTCCGTTTCAAAATCTGTCGCTACTTATATTTAGCGACAGAAAAGTACAATCTAGCAACGGATTTGATCTGTTGCTAAATGTCTATTTTTTTGTAGTGATTAGTGAACATGAAAAAGATGAACTATACCTTAAAATCCCTATTGTCGTATACATTTTCGGTTGTGTTGATAAAAGAATACTACTCCCTCCGCCCACAATTATCTGCAACATTTGTCATAAATGGGTGCTCTCTATTATGTGCAACAAATTTTTTTTTCTTTCCTCTTTTAGTAAATTTTAAAGAGTAAAAAGACCACCTTACCCTTACTTTTATTTTTTAACTTTGTTTAACATCTTTTAATTACACTCAATTTTCCACCTTTTTCCCACTCATAAAAGGGGCCCCTCAATTTCACCTTTTTCCCACTCACTTTAACCCACCCAAAAACAAAAAAAAATAAGGGGCCACTTCTTTCCCTCATTTTTCCCACTTTAATTAAACTCCATTAAAAGTTTGCTTAGGAGTCCGCAAAAAGGACGTTTGGTGCAGATAATCGTGGGCGGAGGGAGTACTTCAAATTCCAATTTTTTGTGATACTATCAAGGAAAAAAAAATTGCTTTTTTTTTTGGTGTGATCTTGAAATTAGGTTTCTTATGAGCGACTTTACGTATATCTATATATAGTTTTTAAATTTTCCACTAAAAAAAACCAAAAAATAAATTTAAATAAACCCAAAAATTAGAAAAAAAAAAGTGAACCAAATCGGTTCAAAGGAAAATAAGAAATAAATAATTTTCTTCCAAGTCAACATTTAGCTAGTTTTGAAATTAAAATTTGTAACTAGCCGTTTGAGTAAATATTTTTATAAAATTAGCCATTTTGATAAAAGATTCCAAGTATTACCCCCCTATGGAAGGAATCAATGTATGAATCCAACTCTAAAGGTATTACTTTTAAATACATCATTTCTAAAATATTATTTCACAAATAAGTACTCCAATAGTCCTATAAATGAAAGGGTACTATCATCACTGAGAGCTCCAGTAGAATACATTCCAAGCTCCCTTCCATCATGGTAGATAAGTTCTAGGTACAAAAGCTACAATTTATACTACTCCCTTTGCCCGTGAATATCTGCAACATTTGCCAAAAACGGATGCTTTTATTATCTGCAATAAATTTTTTTATTTCCTTTTTGGGTAATATTTAACTATTAATTACCCACTTTTTGGTTAATGGTCCCCTCCACCACCTATTACCCACTACCTAAAACCCACTATAAATATTTGTGTTCACACTACAAATACCAAATATACCTTTTTATTTTTCAACACTTAAATGTTTAGTTTATATATATCATCATATGGGTAATTTTGTATTTTTACCTTTTTCTCTCATTAATTAAACCCACCAAAACTCAATTAACACTCTCCTAAAAGTTTTTCCTAGGATTCCGAAAATATGTCCTTTATTGCAGATATTCACGGGCAAAGGGAGTATAATTTTTATAGCTCCACTCATTGATGAACTAATCCAATTGAAATCTATAATCCAATAGATAGAAACACAGAGAAGCAAAGAACAATACCCCATCGTAATCTGAACCATTTTTTCACCCAAGACATCACATGTCCACCACTCCACCCGTCTCCAACATGACAGTTGGAAACTAATCAACAAAATCTTCGGGATTCAATTGAAAATACGAATTACTCAGTAATATCTTTGATTAGAGTAGTAGCACACATTAATGCAACATGCATTACAACTAAAATAAAGTGAATATATTACTTTTGTTTCAATTTCTTAAACATCTTAAACAAATTTACCAACTTGCAGAATACGCATTACAAAGTCAAGCAAAAAAAAACAATACTTTACAGCAATATGATACCAGAAAACACATCATGCAGGAGAGTTCAAAGTAAGAGGAGAGAGTTGGAGGTCTAGAATCAAACACTGCCATTTTTACCAATAAAAGCTCTGGTGAAACTCTCAACTGTCTCAAGTGTGGACACTCAAGATACGTAGCATGCACCTTCTCCACGTGGCGCATCGCATTGGTCGCTTTCCCATTAATTTCCTTAACAATATTGTTTATTCACATGCATATATATACAAAAATAACTTAAAACAAATAAATCAGGGATACACAAACTAGTTTAAACTAAATTGCTTTCAAATTCAGCAAGACAAACTAGTTCAAACGTGTTTCATACGCCGACAACGACAACGATGACGGAACCTCCGCTTCCGACCGTTCGGGTTCAGCTAGTTCCCAATCTATTCAACTAGCTGATGACCTTGAACGCGAAGACGAAGAAGAAGAATAGATGAAGAACTATAAATAGATTACATACTTCTAATTATAGATAATTTTTGTATAATATCCTTGTAAGAAATCATTATCATTGTACAATTTTTATCATTATTACTTATTCGATTAATATCAAACATTTATACTTGAGTTTTTTTTTTTTTTTTTGAAATTTATATATTCCAACGTTAAGAAGTATGTATTTATTTGTAATATTTCAAGTAATAATAATATGAAGTATGCATTAATCACATTCAAAGAATCAAAGTCCAATTTCCTCATTTTTTTAGCCGTTAAGATTTGAAATTTTCATCTTCGCCGTTAAGAAAATAAAAAGTAATATAAACAAAATAAGTTAATAACTAATTAACTATAATAAATAAAAAGTATAATAAATTATAACTATAATAAATATAAATTATAATAAAGTATAACTATTAAAAATAATTATAACTATAATAAATATAAATTATAATAATAAGAAGTAATAACAAGTATAATAATAAATTATAATAACAAGTATAATAATTAAATAAATAAATTATAATATTAATAAGTAATAACAAGTATAATAATAAACTTAATTATAAATTATAATAAGAAGAAGTAATATTAATAAGTAATAACAAGTATAAAAATAATAAATTATAATAACAAGTATAATAATTAAATAAATAAATTATAATAATAACAATTATAATAAAAAAAATAATAATAAACTTAATTAATTAATTTATAATAATAAGAAGTAAACTTAATTAGTTAATTATAAAAACATAATGTATTGCTTTTTTTAATAATAAAAAAAAATTAAGAACGTGCCAGGCACGTGGGCTGTGCCGTGCCGTGCAGTGGGCTGGCCTGGTGGAAATAGAGGCACGGAACGGCACGCCGAGACCGTGCTGGCGTGCTGCCCACCTTTATTCCCGAGTGAACCAAACAACACCTTAAAGTTGCGGTATGACCTACGACGCTGAATTTCATACTTTTGCATCATTGACTATTCTAGTGCTAGTAAATTAAAGGTGCCACATAAATACTAATTAAGGCTAATTGTTTAACTAATGTAGTAATGTATGATAGTACTAAGTTCATTTCAAGAGAATATGCTTGAAGTCTAGTCTATTTTTTTTTGATGTTTTTGATCCCACTTAAAGATGATCTATGTAATATAGCTTCAAAGTAGATTATCAAAAAAAAAAAAAAAAAAAAAAAAAAAGCTTCAAAGTTAATAGGTAAAGGTTTTCTTTTGAAAACATAAAGTAATGCATTGCAAGAAGTTGTATATTATGTATCATAATACTATAATTAATGACATGCACACATATATAATATTGCCTTACATGTTTTTCTTTATTATGCATATTGATTCCATTGTAAGTATCTAATAAATTAAATTAAGAGAATAATTGTCTATTAGGAATGAAAATGCCATAATTATTTTTTTTAATTGTTTTTGAATGAAACAATCAGGGAGAATGATTAATATATAAGGCTGATGAGATATTTCACCCATCACCTTATTTATTGGCTTGGTTTTCTGATGGAACCCTGTTGAGCATATATATTATCAAACTCTCTCTTTTCAAAATGCAATTTGCTTGTGTATGACTTAATGTAGCTTTATCATGGTATAATTGGTATTAAAGCACATAATTCTGAATCCTGATTTGATTCGAAGAACACAAAATAGAAAAATTTCATAACGATTCAACAACAGAATTTTAAGCGTGTTTGTTTATTGTTGAATATTTGTCCATCAATTTTGTTAAAGTTTCATTTTCTTATTTATGGAAAATATCATGTCCTTTCCACTTAAATAGTTTTATTTTTCTAATTTTTAACTTCTTAACAACTTTCTCTTTTAGATCAATTGAACAACTATCATTATTGCTTGAAAAAAATGACAAATAAAAAGATATTGTGCAAATTTTTGATATTTAACCAAGCTTTTTATAAAGTAACACATTGAACAAAGGACAAATTTCAAATTAATCATCCAACACAAAATACACTTTAAAATTAAAAAAACATAATGATGATTATTTTGTTGGTGAAATCCTTAATATATCCCCTTTTTGCCTGTCATTACAAAGAGTAAATGAAAGTACTTATATCCACTATCAATATAATACTTGCTATCAAATTCAAAGTATAGCCTTTACAAAAGTTGTAACTGTGCTCTCTTATTGAGACTTTCTATACTATACCATAGTAATTGTTACTATACCACTAGAATGCAGAGCCTAGTAGCCTACACACCTTGTAGATAAGGGTGTTCCAAAGCCATCTCAGCTGTAATCCTCTTGCTTGGGTCAACACTGAGTAATTGCTATATGCAAACAAAAAATTAAGCGACTTAAATTAGAAACTTATTAATACAAGTTTATAAATTGGCATTTATCTAGTATGCTTGGAAAGTATTTAAAATAATAAGTGACAAATTATTATACCAATATAAGATCCCTGCCTTCAAAATCCAATTCAGCACTAATTTCACCTTCAAGTTCCTTCAATCCAAACACAAAAGGTATAAGAATTGATAAACAAAACTTGAAAACTTGGTAACAACAAAATCAATATACCTTTTCAATGAATTGTGGCATATCAGTAGGATAGTTTGGGAGGGAACACACTCCAGCCCATGTTGCTTCAGTTGGGGTTCCCAACTTCCTGATGAAATACGTTAGGACATAAGTTAATAAATCATTTAAAATGCACCAAAACCTATAATGTACAACAAATTATAATATGAACATATTTACTTGAAAATTTGTTGGATGACGTGGAGCTCAGATTCGGAATGATCTTCAACAAGTGGCCTAGCCATCAAAAATTCATAGAAGAGACATCCTACCGACCATAAGTCCACTGCGGTTGTGTAGTTTACACTACCAAGTAAAATCTCTGGTGCTCTGTATTGGAGTGTCACTACCTATAAAATCAATGGGAAACAATTTTATTACAATAATGCTATTTCCCAACTAAACATTTCAAAAACCAAAATTACAATATAATACCAAAAATACAAACCTGTGGGGTATGTGAACCACCAACAAACTTTGAAGAACCAAAATCAGCAAGCTTGAGCTTCTTGAGCTGCTTTTCTCCAACTCCAATTTTTTGAACTAAAATATTTTCTGGCTTCACATCTCTATGTATGATGCCTTTTTTATGCAAATATGACAGTGCATCAAGAATTTGCTTCACATATTTCTACAAAAAAATAATTTATGTTAGACATTTTAATATGCTTTTTTTATAATTGATCAAACATAAATAAAGATAAAAATGATAAGAATAATACCTTTATCTCAGAAGGAGATTGATAAGCATTTGGGTTCGTCTCCAATTCACTTTGCAAATCGTATGGCACATATTCCTGTTGGGTTTGAGAGTGTGGAGAACGGTTTCAAGAAGGCTAAGGGGGTGCATAGCTTAGGAGATTAAGCTATGGGCTATTGCTTAGTGTAAAGCAATGGTGGATGTCAAAGGGCTGACTTCAAATGGGCATATCTCAAGATCTAGAAGTGATATTGAGATGATTCAAGTTGGAAGGGATAGCTCGTCTCAAGAGCTTTCCAACGCCTAGTCATAAGCTCGATTTGGTTAAGAATCGAGGGAGTTATGACTGTTTTAAGAAGAGTTGTCTGAGCAGTGCGGGAGTTCGACCGAACTTCTGAAAGGTTCGGTCGAACCTGTTGTAGATTTTCATTTGAAAAAGCTACTGACTCGAAGTTCGAACGAACCTCTGGAGGTTTGACCGAACCATCCTTGGTTCGGTCGAACATGGGGTAGGTTCGGTCGAACCTCGTGTATGCTCTGTTTTCTACGGTTTTGCGACTTAAGCGATGTGGCTTATTTAAGACCGTAGGATTGTTTTATTTAGCCTAGCACTATATATATTCATGTATTGTCATTGTAGAGTAGAATGAGATGAAGGGAAAGATGTAGAGATAGAGAGAGCCTCATGTAAACCCAAACACTTAGGGTTTAAGTGTTTGAGAGGGTGAGCTTGGGGTGGGAGCTTTAATGGTGATTGAAGCTTGTAATCTACATTGTTTTTCATCAAATTGTTACTCCATAGTGGATTGGTGGGTTTTTCTCCCGGTTCTCGGGTTTCCCACGGTAAATTCTCCTTGTCTTGTTTATTACTTGTTTTTCCGTCTTCATGGTTGTTAATTATCGTTAATCGCAAACTTAGCTAGCACATTCGTAATCCCTTTCAATTTAATACCAATTGTAAGGATTAAAGTGTTCAACTAACTTGCAATCAACCCACAATAGCAATGAACAAACAAGCATAACAATCAAAAACAACTTTGAAGGAATTAAAGCAAGTAAAAGGAAGACAATGTTACCGTGGGAAAACCCGAGAACCGGGAGAAAAAAACCCACCCTTGCACTATGGAGTAATATTGATGATGAATGAACTCAAGAATTACAAGCATGAATTGTATAGAATTCAAATGCTCCTCACAAACCCTCTCAAAACCTCTCTATGTGTTTAAATGTTTGTGAATACTCAACAAAGAGGCTTAGAAAAGGTATATATAGTCTAGGTAGAAAATACAATCCAACGGCTAAGATTAAAGCAAATCGCACAAGCCGAAAACGAAGCGACGAAATAGGGAGCGGGGAGGTTCGGCCGAACCTACCCAGAGTTCGGGCGAACCTAGGGTGGTTCGGTCGAACCTCCTTGGGTTTGGTCACTCCTCCTCTAGAAATGTAAACTGGTGCACCTACTGACTTAAAACCGGGTTCGACCGAACTTTTCACAGTTTGGTCGAACCTTAACAATAAGGCAGCTTCTATGCAATCTCCTTATGTCTCCATGTATTTATCTATCTCCACACTAATCCTAACAATTCCATCACTAAGTTTACACTACTTGGTGAAATAAAGATTTTTTCCAGCCTATTACCACCAATAAAATAGAATATCATAAGCTAACAATAAAATAGAATACATAAGCTAATGCAGAGAATGAACATTACAATGATTAGAGAGATAGAATTTCACCTAACAATATTTTCATGTTGGGTGTCCCTTAGAATAAACATTTCTCTGACCAAACTTTCAGTGATTTCATTATTCTGCAATGCAATCACCTTCATAGCAAATTGTTGTTGCTTCTCCACATCAGTAACTGTGAAGACTGCACCATAAGCTCCACTGTTTAGAAAATCTCCAATTTCGTACTGATTTCCATTAGTAGGAACTTCTTCAGCATGTTGTTGACCTATGAAACCTCCTTGTTTAATTTCCTTAAGTTCTTGTTTAATTTCTTCAAGTTTTTCCAAGATCAGTGATTCTATTTGTTCTTCCATCTACAATGAAAGAAAGAAGTATGAATAGCAGAGCAGAGAATGGGTTTGGGTGAGGAGAGATAACGTGTGGGTCCTAGTGAAAAGACTAGTCAGTTGTTTTGATAAAACAAGCAACTTTACTATTCAATTGGCACTAGTATAATTATTCACTGTATTTTTTAATAAAGATTTCAGATATTTGACCCTTTTTTTTTTTAGAAACAGGGAAATTAATTTATATTTAACGATAATCCAAGTACACAAAGCTAACCAAACATCAGGAACATACTTACAACAGTACCAATGCAAGCTCCCCAAAAGATTACACAACCAAAGAAGAAACTGATCTAAACTAGCCGAAATAAGACCAAAACTATGCATTACTAATGTAATGCATAGATATTTGATCCAACTGTAGAAAATAGGAGAACTAGGTAAGAAAAACACACCAAAACACGATAGGATGATCGAAAATCGATCGATTGATCAGAAAAAAACAAGCTCGCACAATCAATTAAAATATAAAGAACAGAAATCAAGTTTTCAAATATAGCTTGATCAAAATTTAATGCAAACTGTAGGAATATTGTGCAACAAATGGAAAAATTGTGCGATTACAAACAAAATTCAAATTACAATATCACACCTAGATGCATTACTTCAGATTTTGATGAACAATTGAAAATCGAGTAATTCAGAAGGTATAATTAACCCATTAAATCAAAAAACAGTAATCAATTTCTTAATATATATATAACCAAAATTCACATATTAAGCAGTAAAATTAATACCAAGAATTTGTTCTACAATATGACAAAATGAATGAACCAATAAATTAAACACCCACTTGATTTTCTCTCGTAATTCACCATTAATAAGCAATAAAGAATATTCAATCAACCCAGTATCGAAAATGCAGAAAATAATAGAGAGATTATCAAAGGAAAACAGCAAAATTGTAATAATAAGAGTAGAAAATGTCAAAATGAATGAACCAAGAAATTCAACACCCATTTAATTCTCTCTCACAATCCGCCATTAATAAGCAATAAAGAATGTATAATCAACCCAGAAAATCGAAAATGCAGAAAATAGTAGAGAGGTAATCAAAGAATTACAGCAAAATTGAAATAATAAGAGTAGAAAATGTCAAAATCTTACAGCAGAGTTGGTGGGCATAGATTCTTGATCATTGTTGTCATCGACTTTCTCCATCTTTATCTTCTTGCTTGCCTTTGAATTTACAATACTCAGAAAATTTTAGAACAAAGAATTTTTGTATTTCTTTTGTATTTTTTTGAGAGCAATAAATTGAAGTGGTTTATACTTTATATTACTGGTTCGCGCTCTTTTTTTTTTTTTTCTTTTTTTTTTTTAAATATACTACCTCCGTTTTTTTTTTATGTGCAACTTTCTATTTCTTTCTATTTTTAGTAAACAAAAACCCTAAAAATTACAAATTTACCCTTACTTAAAAATTCAAATTTTCTTAATGTTACCCTTATCTTATTTTAATCACAGTAACTTTTTTATCTAATCATAAATCATTAACCTAATTTTACCCACCCATTTACTCATCTCCTAGTCTATCCACCACCCATGCACCCTCTTCATCTCTGCTTCACCCTCTTCATCTCTTCATCTCTTTCACCTTCACCCTCTTCATCACCCTCCTCCCTCAAGAGTCACGACCACCGCCCCTCCCACCACCATTCTCTCTCCTCCTTCACAACCACCTTCCATCCCACCCCCTTTCTGCTCCCTATGACCACGACTTTCTGCTTCCTATGACCACCGGCTTTCTCTCTTCATCTTTTTTTTCGTTTTTTTTTTGGGTGATTTATGTTCGAATTTTCTTGGTTTTTTTTTCAATTTTCTAAGTTTCGAATTTTTGGGTTTTGATTTTGATTTCCTGAGTTTTGATTTTCTAGGTTTTGATTTTGTATTTCTGGGTTTTGATTACGGGGGTGGGTTAGGATTAAGGGGTGGTGGGTGGGTTAGGGTTAAGGGGTTTTCTACGGGTGGATTGCTAAACATCGCCCGCAAATCTCCACATAAAGCCCACAAAATTCACTTGATTTGACAATATTGCCCTTAACATATAAAAAAAAAAACACACTCACACTCTCATCACCAAACACTCATCTTCTTTCTACATCTCTCTTAAAAAAAAAATTCAAACTACGGCAATGTCAAGACGGCAAGGCAAAGAATTGGCGACGGCTGCGGCAGAGGGAAGGAGGGCTCACGGTGGCAAGGTATTTTTGTTGTCTTTAATTTAAAAAAAAACGGTCGTTATAGGCGGGGCGCTTGGCTAGGACGCCCAGCCCCTGGTGGTGGCGGTAGATCCGGCTGCCAGAACGACCGGGCTGGCGTCTGGGCTGGACGCCCAACCACGGTTGTGGCGTTTTTGTTAAGGCGCCAGCCCAGTAGTTCTGGCAGCCGGATCTAGCGCCACCACCGGGGGTTGGGCGTCCTGGCCAGGCGCCGCCCTTGTGGTAAATTTTTTTTTGTATGTATTTTTTTTTATATGTATAATATATTTTTTGTTTTTGGAAATTTATGTATTTTTATTTATATGTATAATATATTTTTTGTTTTTGGAAAATCAGAAAAAAAAATTTTATGTCTAATATATTTTTTTTTTATGTATAGTATTATTTTTTTATGTATAATATAATCAGAAATATTGTTTTGATAAAACAAGCAACTTTACTATTCAATTGGCACTAGTATAATTATTCACTGTATTTTTTAATAAAGATTTCAGATATTTGATCCTTTTTTTTTTAGAAACAGGGAAATTAATTTATATTAAACGATAATCCAAGTACACAAAGCTAACCAAACATCAGCAGGAACAAACTTACAACAGTACCAATGCAAGCTCCCCAAAAGATTACACAACCAAAGAAGAAATTGATCTAAACTAGCGGAAATAAGACCAAAACTATGCATTACATGCATTACTAATGTAATGGAAAAATTGTGCGATTACAAACAAAATTCAAACTACAATATCACACCTAGATGCATTACTTCAGATATTTGATGAACAGTTGAAAATTGCTCAATAGTTGCACAATTTTAGAATAATTAGGTCAAGAAACACGGTTGGATGATCGAAATGAAAAACGAGTTCGCATAATCGATTCAATAGCACTGAACAAAAATCAAGATTTTCAACAATCAACCATAGCTTCATCAAACACATTGCAAAATATAGGAACATTGTCATTGTAAGATTATTGAGAAAAACTGTGCGAATACTACATATCAGACATGCATTACTTCAGATAATTGATAAACAATAGAAAATCGCTCAATAGTTGCGCAATTTTAGGAGAACTAGGTCAAGAACACACAAAAACACGGTTGGATGAGCGAAAATCAATCGATTGATCAGTGAAAACGAGTTCTCACAATCGATTCAATAACACAAAACAGAAATCAAGATTTTCAACAATCAATTATAACATTGTCATTGTGCGATTATTGAGAAAAACTGTGTGAATACTACGAATTGGGGGAATTTAGAAATCAAACCATAAAAACTTCAAGAATTTGAAAATTAGACCTCAACGACGAAGATCCGACTGCAATCGCACCAAAAATCGTGAAGAAATTGCTCAAACCTCAGCCAAAACTGATGAAATCTGCATCAAATTGCAACGGAAGAGAGCATGGATTCAAAAACCAGCGATTTGCTGATGAGAAATGACAAACTAATTAGCATAAGAAGATAACGAGAGAGAGTACCTGCAACTGATGTGAAGTGCGTGTGAAGTGAGAGAAAGAGGAGGATGATGATTCGAATTTGATTTAATGTGATTTGCAATTAGCGCTAAAGAGTTTTTATAACGAAGTTTTTATATATTTATTTTTGGTGAGAAAGTGGGCCAAGCCCAGAAACAAAACACACAAACACACTACAGAAAAAAAAACGAAATTGAACAAAACAAAAGCAAAATTACCCGATTGGCAATTAGGGTGAGCACGGATAGGATATCCGATCCGAAATCCATTTTCGGATCGGATATCCGTATCCGAAATTAGGATATCTGATATCCGATATCCAATCTGAAAGCTTCGGATATCCGAAATTTTCGCATCAGATATTTCGGATATCCAGTATCCGATTCTTTTTATTAATAATTTCTAAATTCAAAAATAAAATTGAAAAAAGAAGAATAAAAATTGAGAATTGAATAAAATGAGAGAGAAAATTAGGATTAACAATCGGATCTACAACCAACCCAATCGGTGAAGGTAATAAAATCAGACTTGACGACGAATCATCATAAAAAGTAGTACAAGGATTAAACTCAGAAAACATAGATTCAAGCCAAGTAGACAGATCTAAAGGATTATAATGAACAGTTTCAGAAGCTAATTGAGAAAGACCATCTTCTCGAACATTTCTCATAGCTTGTTGTTCCACCATATCTGATGACCTGACCTTATACCCCAAAATGGCAAGCAACTCATTAACTCCGCAACTCATCAACTCCGGCAACTCATCAACCAGAACCCACCCCAACCACTTAACCCACAAACCTCCACAGATTGAACCTGAACTCACCCTCAATTACACCACCACCACACCTAAACCACCAACCACACCTTAGTTGCCAACACTATCACCCCCACCCCAGATGTGAACCACCTCCACCCAAACCCGAAATCGAAACCCCCTCTCACCCAGCCCCAAAATCGAAACCCCCTCTCACCCATACCCGAAATCAAAACCCCAACCCCAATTAGACCCGAAATCCCTCTCACCGTCACCAGAACCCAAACCTACACCCTAAGACCGAAACTCAAACCCGAACCCAAACTTGTTTTCTATGATTAAAATGATAAGGAGAAGTTCGGAGGTGGTGGTAGGTGGAAGCAGGCAGCTGGATGGGGAGTGAATTCCGACCTCCCACGCGGCGGCGGTGGTGGTGATGATGGAGATAGGAGGGGGCGAAGAGAGAAAGGAGAAGGAGAAGAAGAAGAGAAGAGGGGAAGAGAGAGAAAGAGAAGAAGAGAGGCGGGTGGGGGTATGGGGAAGTGGGGATTGAGGGTAGTTTTAGGGTTTGGCATATTTTATATGGGTGATTTTTTCGGATATTGGATCGGATATCCGATATCCAAAAAATCCAAAATTTGGATATCCGATCCGATATCCGAAAAATTCGGATCGGATATCCGATACGAAATCAAATTCGGATCGGATATTCATCGAATGCGGATCGGATCATCGGATTCTCGGATCTTCAAATAGTGTTGCTCAGCCCTATTGGCAATCCATGATTTTTTTGTAGGAAAAATTCAAGGAAGCCCAGGTTAATCTCGAAGATTAACAATCTAGTTTATCTCCTCTCACAATTTTATATTGTGAGAAGATATATTTCCAAATTTATCTCCGAGAGAAACTTGGATTTTCTCAAAAAATTCGTAATATTAATCGGACTAGATTAGTTTCCTTGCAACATAATTCATGATTTATTTTTTAGAAAAATTTGGTAATATTAATTTCAACTTTGTGTCATTTGTTTTTGGAAAAATTACCTGGAATAATCAGACCTTTGTCTCACCCACCCAAAAAAATCTCACCTTTTCGTATATTTTTAATTGTCCGACTTTTTAATGCCAAAATTCGCTTCAAATGGTCCCAAGTGACCTGTCACCGGTTAATTAGGTAATTTTTATTTTATTAAGTTTAATGCAATGTACAATGTCACCACGTGATTGGTAAAAAAGAAGATATAATTTTAAATTTTGTAAGAAATGATTATTACTAATTAACATTAATTAACTATTTTAAAACTAATTTTTTTTAAAATAATTAGAAATTAAAACCACTTATTAAAAAAAATTAAAACCACCACCACCAGCCATAGCCACCTCCCCGCCCCCACCATCGGCCTAGACCAGACCCAAAGCCGCCAACCTCGCCACGACCATACCCTAGCTCCCACACGTCGTTCGTCGACCCTCCCCTACCCCACTCCATCGCCTCTAAATGTAACACCCTAGAACTGTCTTTCCTTTAAAATACCTGTTTTGCCCTTTTTAAAATATGAAATAGAAAAATCTAAGATATTACTGCCACCGTGAAAACGGCTAAGGCAAGTATCAAAGACACACAACGGAAGACTATCTTTAAAACCATTTAAAAACAAGTCAACTTTAAAAGTCAAACCAAACGAAAGTAAAGTCAAACAAAGTCAAACTACAACTTGGAATCATTGTATGCCCTCAAAACCAAACAATACTGAAAATCTTTGCGTTAGTCTCATGAGCAATAAATAAAATAAATAATAATCAAAGCAATAGAACACATCATATTCCTATGGAAATTAAGCATGATTCGCTCTTCACTCATGCCCATCATGAATATGGTTCATCACCTGAAAAGCTCCTCTCTACTTGTCCCCACTACTCGCCATTAGAAATGGGTTATCGTATTGCCAAGGTAAAGACAAGGCCAAATAAACATACAACACACGATCAGTAATGCTGAGTACATAAGCGTAATAATAAAAACACACTAATATGCTTTCATCCTATCAACACACAACTTACCTTGTTGCACCTGTTTACAAGCATACAAGACATTCAACACTCAACTAGACAAATAACTAGTCTAATTATTTAGCTTGATTACGCATCAAACGGGTTTTCCCCCTAACCTACCCCAATAAAAGGGTACTAACACGGGAGCTAACCGTGCTAGTATAAAAGAACCACTTGTAAGTGGCGGAATTCCTGCGCATAATAAAAAAAAAAGGAATATACAGCGTCCTGTACTCCCAGTAGAAGTTATGGTTAAATATAAAACCCCATAACTCCCCCCATATGTTCATACTCAAGGTATATACGTTCCAAGAGTTTTGGTGCATAATCTCTTTCACTTTACGTTATTTACATATGAGACTTAGTGATAACTCTCAAACCATAATACAATCAATCATAACAAATCATTCAAGTAATCAAACACACCAATTTAATTATTGAATAATTAGTGACCACATAAATTTAGTGTTGAACCCTTTTTAAACTACCTCGGTGTCAAAGACACCTTAAACGCATAATGCGCCACAAATCCTATCCCTCGTTGTTAGAAACACCTTAAGTGCACATAGGCACCGCAATATAATTTAATCCTCGTGTACATAGACACTTAAGTAGCTCTTTCCTCATGCTTATAGCATTAATAAAAATTATATGAACCATAATAAAATTTTCTTTTCATATTCCAAACCAAATTAAACATTTAGTTTAATTAAACATGCTTTCTATCATGCCAATAATATAAGTGTGGTTCATAATCCAACATAATTAATTCCAATCACCAATTCAACTCAATAATTCATACTTTACAAATCAATCACCAAAACCAATCCAATCAACAATTTGAACCAATACCTATCATGATACTACCTTAGAATTAATTTATCAAAGCCTAGCATGTTTCTATACACTTAAATAATTAGCAAGTACGCGAACGTACCTTGAATATGATCTCAAAATCGCCACGACTAAATAAAATCACTCACTTGGAAGTCTCCTACAATACCAATACATAAACTCAATTATTCCCTTGATTACACAAATTTCCAGCAATATATACCCTCTTTAAATCACTCATAAACCCTTTAAAATAAGCTGAAATTTATTTTAAAACCCTTACTTTTATTCCCAATTAATGGGTACTTAAAAATCCTTTCAAGAAACATAATTATAGCTTATATATAAAAATTTCAGCATTATTAAATCATCTATAATTGTTGTAATTGTGTTTTAAAACACTTATTTCAATAATTTAAATCACCTACAACCAAATTCCATCAATATACATTAATTTAAAACCTAGGGTTTTCAATTTGGGGCTTTTTAATTCAAAACTAAATCTGAAAATTAATATACAAAATAATTATCATCAAACATCATAAAACCATCACAAAACCCAAAACCACTAATTAGATTTAGGGTAGATTTAATTAAAAATAAAAAGAATAAAGTTTTTTTTTGTTCGAAGGGTGCGCACGAACCACCATGAATGGGCGGCTGCCGCGCGCTCGCCTGGTGGCCGCTGTTGCTGGCGTGCGCTGGTGGTGGTAGCCGCCGGCCAGTGGTGGCGTGTGGTGGTGGACGGCCGGTGTGTGGTGGTGTGTGTGGGTGGTGATTGAAACAATAATAAAATAAAATAAAGGGAAGGGGAAAAATTAAGGGGAAAAGAAAATAAGAGGAGAGAAAGAATTTACCTTTGGGTGCACTCCACCTTAGGATATGATGGGTATTTATAACCTCTCTCAATACCCTCCTACTTAAAATTCCTTTACTACCCTTAATAATCTCTTTCCTAATCAAACTAGTATTTTGACTTTCTTTAAAAAAAAACTTTGACTTTAAAAGTTATCTTTTATAAAATAATATGCCCTAATATTTCCAAACCATGAAATAAAATATCTTCAAGATTATTAAATATAATAAAAATACAATTTTAATTAAAATCATTCTTTTTAAATTAATGAAAAACCCTAAATAATTCATTTTGAATTACTTAAATACTTTAAGAAATACTTATTTAAATTAAAATACGTATAAAAATACCGATTATTACACTAAACCACCAAACCATTACAGAAATCAAGGCGTGGGAAGGGGAGGGGGCCGAAATCGGGGCGTGGGGAAGGGTAAGGGTCGAAAAAGGGACAGGGGAAGGAGTTAAAAGGGTGGAAGTAAGGTTATCTCTCTCAAGCTAAGTAGGTCGGGAGATTCTTATGAAGTCTGTTGCCCATCCTATTCTGACATATATATATATGAAGTGCAAGTGTTTAAAATTCCTTGTAGTATTCTTAATTAGGTCCAGAGAATGTACAAAAATTTCTTTTGGGGATAACAATATAATGAGAGTAAGTTGGCTTGGGTGGCTTAAGATAGGTTGTTGTTTTAGAAAATTGATGGGGGATTGGGAATGTGTGATGACTTACAAGTCTTTAAAGCCATGTTGGCCAAGCAAGCTTGGTGTCTACTGACCAATTCTCACTCGTTGATGGCTAGAACATTAAAGCAGAAATACTTCCCAAATGTCGATGGAAGCTAAATTAAATCCCAACGCTAACTTTACTTGGAGGTCTATTTTGTCGGTTAGAGAGATGATTGCAAGAGGAGGTCAGGAACTTATTGGGAATGGTTGATATATTATTGGATCAATATTATGGAGATAATAAGTTCATTCTTTTGGGTTGTCATTGTCTGTTGCTAGACGTAATTAATGATCTTTGGGCTAGTCAAATAATCCAAAACCTAATAGAATGGATTCTGTGAGGTCACACTATGTGGTGATGGATTGAATAAAAAAAAAGGTCCATCAGTAGGCCTCATAAGGAGTGGCTGGCCATATGAGAAATAAGAGGGAGTAGTTTGGGCTTGGTTAGGACCTTAATTATACATGTGATGTATAGATAGAGGTCTTGCTTAGGTTTGAAATACAACACAGTTAGTAGTCAACTGAGAATCGACAAGCAAGCAATCAAACCCTAGCCTCACGCAAACACTCTATTCTCTCCCCTCCTCATGTTCGTACGCCCGTACGGCCACCCGCACGGTGGTGGTGCAAGGTGGTGATCGTGGTCAATTTTCTCCTCCCCTCTCCGTAGAAGGTGGATCGAAGGTGTTCGTTCCCAAATAACTAGCATTAGGGGAGGTTCGATCCTAGCCCGTGGACTAAATAGAGGAATCGCGCTTGAGGTTCTATTTTTCTAGAGTTCGTGGTCGATCGCACGTGGAATCACGCATCAAAGGTATAATTAAGTGTTTCTTTGTGTGTTATGCTTGTAGATCCTATTTAGGTGCGAACGAATATGATTCGTGAAATTCGCAATATAGTACCTAAATCCCTACAATGTTGCTCCCAACTCTCCCTAATTTCCAGTCTTTCATTAGCCCCTTAGTCTCGAATTCTAGCCCAAAAACTATAGATAGTTTGTGATGGAGTTTGGAACTCTGACTTGCTTAAGGAATCTTTTTCTCCCTGGGAAGCATCTGAGATTAAAAAGACTCCCCTGCCTTTGTTTGGTGAAGCTGATCGCTAGACGTGCGTGGCAGCTCGCAAAAATGGTGATTTCTCACTTCGTACGTGCTTATTTTGCTGAGCTTCAAGCTAAGGTGAATAATAATGCCTCCTCCTCCTCAAATCAAGCGAATTAGGTGTTGAAAAATCTATGGGTTTCCTATTTTCCCTAAAAATAAAGCACTTTGGTTGGAGATTCTTGCATAATGGGGTTCATGTGAGATGCAATATGAGAATAAGAGGTATAATTGACTGTGATATGTGTACAATCTATGGAGAAGCTCCAGAATCTTTTCTTCATGCTTTTGGTTAGATGATCATGATAAAGCCATCTCGTACGCTTCGCCTCTCCATCTGATTCCTGAGTGTGAGGATCAATGCTCTATTTTTTCCTGGATTTTATCTCTTTGGAGTGTTTATAAAAATATATGTTGGCGGGATATTTTCTAGGCTCTACTTTGGGGTGTGTGGTTAAGAAGGAATGCTTGGTGTTTTGAGAATCAAAGTGTGCCAATTGAAGTTACTATTCAGAAGCTTTGAGCATCATTATTGGGGAATATGAGAAAGCAAACTCTCACCTTCCCTATGAGCTGGCGGATAAGATGTCGATTACCCTGAAGTTGAAGCCCCCGCTTTGGGGTTTTTCAAATTGAACACTAATGCCTCTTGTTGTGGTAAATGGTGTGATCGGTATTGGGGGCGTGGTCCGAGACAGTGTGGGAGATGTGATGGTTGCTACTTGCACGATTGTTTGTGGTGATATGCAGGTTGATGTTGCGGAAGCTTTGGCTGCAAGGCATTGTTTCTCTATCACGATTTAGGCGGGGATCTCAAAGATCATGCTTGAATCTGATAATTTAAAGTTGGTTCAACACCTTATGATCAACAAGAAGGAAACTGTAGACTTTGGGCACATTGTAAACGATATTCTTGTATTAGCAAACTCTTGTATTTCTTTCTCTATCTTTCATGTGGGTAGAAGAGGCAATGGAGTTACTTATAGACTAGCTCATTGTGACTGACTCCAGTGTATTTGACTATTTAAGTGTTTAATTTCCTTAGGGAGGCAGCCCCAATTTCTCAATTGAAAAACATTGGCTGTTTCTTAGGCATTAGGAATCGTGAGTTTAAATTATTATATAATTTTATAGAGCTGACTGTGTAAGAAAAAAAATCATTGATGTGTACAATGAGTAAATGTCGTTTGACAGTGTTAAACTCACATCGTGAGTAGTTGTCTCCTTCTTCCTCCCTTCTTCTTTCCTGCAAGTTTGCAACAAAGGCGATACTAACAAACACCTTCATTGACACCCCCAACACCACAATAAACCCCAACCCCCAACAACACCATTTTCGACGGCTACGTCGCCATATTTAACGAAAAACTCCTAAGAAAAATACTTCAAAGTTGCACATAACATTTAACGGAGGTAGTATAAAAATTAAGGGCATGATTAACCCCAAATGGTAGGTTTTTAATCGTTTGATTGTGAATTTTCCCACTCAATTGATTTCCTCGGCCTCCATTATAGAAGAATTGAGAAATTTTCAAATTTTATTGTTGAGAAGGGGGGGAATGATGTAATGAGGGAGGTTCATCATTGTTGACGGAGCTAGTCAGCGTTATTGACGTCTTCTAACGCGGTCTCATATTAAAGTGATGAAATGACATAAAGAAAAAGACCAGTATGCCCTTTGAGATACTTTCAATGTTTTCTTCTTTGTGTTTGATAAAGATTACGTGCTTTTCGCCATGATCAATCAAAAGGTGTGCAAAAATCATTTTCTATTTGTAGCAGTGACGCCGGCGGTAGTAACAACTCTAACGAGCCCTGTAGCTTTAAGACAAAAACATTTTTGGGCAACAAATTGATGCGCACGGGTGCCAAACCAGTGCACGGCGTTGCAATGGAGGAAGACAATCAGAAAAAGCTGCTTAAACAAGTGATTGGAGGATCATCATCTTCAGATTCTGACACTGACGAACACGCTAATCATCTCTCACAATCAACAACAAACCCTAGTTTTATGTGGGAACGCATTGATCCAATCAAGGGTTTTTGGTTTTGCAGAGATTTTCTTTCTTCTCAACAACAATTTTCTCTTCTTTCTTCCATTCATACAGGTAATTTCTTCTGAAACTTTCGATTTTTTTTTAGCTTAATTTCGTTGTATTATTGATTTTTTGTTGAATTTAGATTATTAGGTTTCGAATTGCCAAAATTTAGAAAGAATTGGGTAGTTTGAGATTATATCTTGATGTTGTAGAGCTTAAGGTTCCTTCAATGGTGATGGGAATTCTACAGAACATTTTTAGGTTTGTGAGAGACCGAAGTTTCGAATCAAAGGTGAATTTTATGGGTGTCCTTTTGGTACCCTTTTAGTTGGAAGGAAGCTATATCCATCTTGTGTTTGTGATTGTTGTTGGTTAAGTTTGCAATGATAGAATCAACTTTGAGGATTTTTCAATTTTCGATATGTAAGAAAGGATTGGGTAGTTTGATATTATGTCTAATTGTTGATTCCTACATTGGTGATGAAAGTTTTATAGAACATTGCGGGGTTTGTGAAATTCAATGGATTGAATTGATTGTGAAACATACGAGCACCAGTTTCTCTTCAAACAAATGGTTTTTCTGTTAAGAAAAAATGATTTCGTATGAAATTACAAACCTTTAATATTGAGATAGGGATATAGGATGTGTTATTGAGCATTTGGGGAAATACAATTCCTTTGATGTCCCGAAGAAATCAAATTCTTCTCTGTGGGGATGTTATTTTTTGCTTTTGTGAGTGGGTGAGATAAATCATACAAATGGAATTGTGGCAGATATGTCTACCTTTATGCCCTTGATGATAGTTATCTGCAAAGCTCCCATTAGTATATTCAAGTTACCTTTCAGCCGAACTGATTCTTATTACTGTTTTGACTTATTTAATTCTTTATATGCTGAAAAGAGTTTCCTCTAAACTTCATGTTAGCGTTATTTTGCTATGAGTACTTGCTCTATGTGTGTCGTTTGCTTGTTCACTTGGCTTGTTTGACGAGTTGGTGTTGTTAGTGTTAATTGTTTAAGTCTATTGTTTGTATCGGTTGTTTTTCACAAATCTGATTGGTAAAATTAGTTGTTGATAGTGTGCATAATAACCTACCTATAACCAATTAGAGCCCCAATCAGCCTTTTAATTAGGTTATAAAGCTTTAATCCAACTAAGAAACTAATTATCAAACATATCTTTGATTATTTCACCACATAAAAAAAAATTGACAAAGTCTATTATTCCTCCGCCCCCAATTGTTTGCCGGCTTTGCCCCGTAGCTATTTTTTACTTTGTTAACTTTTGGGTGAGTGCAATTAAAAAGAAACAGAAGTGGTGGAGTCAATTGCATTTTACGTGAGATTAAAGTTGTGGTCCCTTTAATCTAAAACAGAAATGGAGCAATCTTTTAGGGACGACCTTAAATGAAATAATGGGCAAACTATGAGGGATGGAGGGAGTACCAAACAAGCCCATTGTCTAGTGCTTGAAGTTCTCTTTGATTGTTTTTTGTTTTCTATGCCAAATTCTAATGTTTCCTGAAGTTTTATTGTAGAATCCTGTCTCCAAGTTCAAGTAGCATAGGAATTAACAGTGAAGAGGGAAAAAGTGATATACAGTATCATTTAATTTGAAGCTCTAAAAGGGGAATAGGCATAATGTACAAACTAGAAAAACAGTTTGATACTTTGTTTTTGAGAACTCTAGTGAGCTACTTTGTGTTTCGGCTTGGCAAAGCTGAGTTGTACGTCTTGTTCTTGTACCTGATTACCTTCTCTGAATTAAGTTGAACTGTATGTGAACAGGATGACCAAATTTAGCATCGATTGAAACTGACTTGATGCAAATTGAATTGACATGATAATTAGTATGAACATTATTACTGTTTGAATTATTATTTTTCAATTTTTGTTTTGATCATTTAAATTGAGTACAAACCGAAATAACTCATACCTAGCCGAATGTTAAATCAAAAGAGCATAGCTCAAATTTAAGTAGTGTCTGTACAGAACCCATTCCAACTTAGTATTTGTGGAGCTTGTTGGTCATATAACTTTTCGTTTATTTCATTAGTTATTTGTTGGCTCTAGTTATTTATGAAGCAATAATTAAGAAGCGAATACTATAGCTCAAATTTATGCAGCGTCTGTATCAAACCCATTTCAAACAAGTATTAGTGGAGCTCATTCGTCATTATATTTTTGTCTATTTCATTAGTTATCTGTTGGCTGTAATTATTTATGAGACAATAATTAAGAAGCAATTACTCGGTTATGAATTTTCATTTGCTCTGTTCTTTTGACGAAATAAATGCCATGATTAAGATTTGAGTTTTTTACTGCCATGATTATATGTTTTAGGCCCTTAACTTGCCTTTCCTTCAGCCATAGTTAATGCATTGTGTTTGGTGGATTAGTATATAACGCTCTGTTGTTATTTATTTCATATAACATCAGTTGATTTCATGTTTGCTAAAGCATAAAATTGTTTGCAGAAGGGTGGCTCTCTGAAGCTGGTCACAACCAGGTATCGATCCATAAGTTTTGTTGTGTACTATTGACAAAGATATACTTCCTTCGTTTGTTTTAGTTGACACGTTTTGACTTTGGGCACTATTAACTTAAGTCACTTCTAGTCTTGTTAGATTTGTGTCATTGTATATTTTTCATATAAAAACTTATTTTTTTTCTTATCGATAATTGAAGATATTAATGTTTGAAATAACACATTGGCAAACGTGCCTAAAGAAGTTTTTCAACTAAAATGGAACGGAGGAAGTATGTCTCTATTCAAATTTCTCCATCTTTCTATTCAGACCATGATCATACAACTTCCATGATGTATACTGTAGATAGTTTTTCTCTTTTTTCTTGCTTTTTTTTAATGGAAATGCTTTAATTTAATAAAAATGTATGGCAATACTTTTCTTCCCACGAGGCTGGTATCCTGGTAGAAGAGAAAGCTGGCTCTTCAAAAGCAACTCTTTTCTTGAACCTTCAGCCTATCCTCCCTGGATCTTTTTTTACCTATCCTTTTTCTTTTTTTTTTTTTCTTCTTTTTAAAGCTTCATTTTATAAATATTCTTGTTGTGAATTGTGTTGCTGTTTGGGGGAATCTACTGACTGTGACTGCTGAGTATCAGACGAATAGTCTACTCGATCAAATAGATTTCTTGAGTGTTTTCTTTTGCTGTTGCTGTTGTCAAATTGTATGAGATCCAAGAAACGTATAGGAATGAATTGAATCTTCATTGTCAGTTACCCAATCTATTTGGTTAAAATTATCCGAATACTGAAAGTAAAGAAGTGTACTGTAAAATTTTTGTGTGAAATAGTTTAAAAGCTATGAAATATTGAAATCAACTGTCTTAAGAGAGCATAACAGATCACCTAAAATTTTGAATGTCTGTTTCAGTCAGAATATTATGTAGGTAATGGCCTAAAGGGAAGGAGTGGGAGAAGCAAACCACGCTAACTTATGCTATATGTTTCTGTCTTATTTGTTGGATGCCTTTTTCTTGCTTCATATTTCCCATAAATCTGCTCAATCGCTGATGAAAATTTAACGTAACTTTCTCAGTGCAGGCTATGAGATTTGGGGACCTTCCTATATGGGCACTTGATCTTTCTGATCAAATACATGAAGTGGTCTGTTTTGGTGATATGGAACCAAATAGTGGAAAGCTGAATCTTGATAGCGAGCCCTATGTATTACCTTCTCAGTTACTGTCTAGAGATCCATTCTTTGATCAACTTATTGTAAATGTATACCAGCCAGGTGAGGTGCGATTTGGTTATTTTGCTGTTTACTGGCTGACATTGTTCTTTTAGCTAATATTAATTATTTAATACTAACAAGGACCTTTATCCATATGAAAAGGAATTTTGTGAACTGAGTCACTCGTAATAGTCGTTTGCTTGTTGGACCCAACTTTCATATTCACATGGCCATGTCTTTATGGTTTAGTGCCAGGATTTATCTGATTAGTTTTATCTATCACTAGAACATGCGCATCTCAAGTTTTGCTTGTGATATGTCCCAGTTTTGTTTCCGTATGATGCAATTTGACAATTCTTTGAGATATATAAATCCCTCCTTTGAAGAGAATTGAAGCTGATAGGTAATGGTCCAATATTGATGATAATCTGGTTTTATCAAATCCTGTTGTATTTACTAGATAAATAACGTTATTAGCAAAATGAGCCCCAAATCCTTGCATACTTCTAGTAATCTAGTCTACATCAAATGAATTTCACAAATTGACAAGTTGACAATGATGTGACTCACTTCATGCTATTAGTTTTTACAGAATTTATGAAGTTTGTAGCTGTGAAAGCGTGGACACATAATTTGTTACATTCTCTTGATGTATAAAAGTCTAATATGTTTTAAGAATCATACAGGGTATCTGAGCTCATGTTGATCTGATGCGATTTGAAGACGGGATAGCTATAGTCTCCTTGGAGTCGTCCTGTGTCATGCACTTTTCACCAGGGAATGGAGAAGTTCCATTAGCTACGAAAATTCCTGTATACCTGACCCCAGGGTCTTTAGTTATCATGTGGGAGGATGCTCGCTATCATTGGAAGCATGAGATAAATCGAAAACCGGAATTTCAGGTTTGGCAAGGACAAGATATAGACCAGAAAAGGAGGACTTCCATAACTCTAAGGAAGCTCTGTTTTTCTGAATAATTCAGCCATGTTTGCCATCAGCTCAGAGGCTGCAGAATGAACGTTAGATTGCAAGCTGTTTTGTTCCTCATTATTCGTACCGAGATTATATTGAGCATTTGGAATGCCATGTCTGTAAAAAAGTTGTCCAAAATTCATTGGGCACCATTTTTTGTAATGATAATGAACATATAACTCACAGATTGATAATGTGAAACTTTGATTCAGAGGGTTGATAATGAGCTTTTGACCTTTTATAGACACCAATACAGAACTTAAACTTTTGACAAGTGAGATGCCATATTGCCATTAGATTCATAATTACTGTTACTATTCCCAAAAAAAATAATTATGTATTAATGTTTACTTTTTAAATATGAAATTTTTATTACAGAATCAAAAACAGTTAGGGATTTGCTAACACAAATAAATTATAGATTTTATCATAGTAGGTTTTTTTTTTTTTTTTTTTTTTTTTTTGAAAGATCTGAATTTTTTAGAATAAAACCCCAATTTGTGCTTGAGTTCAGATTTCAATTTTTATTCAATTGCATTATCAATTAAATAAGGAATAAATCTATTTTCCATTTGTTTTTGGTATGAAAACTAGCAGTTCTAGTAGTTGACTCAATTCTTCCGAACAGTTTTTCATTGTTAAGAAAAGATAACAAGGAAAAAATACGAGCTTGTAGTAATTAATACGGAGTAGTTGTTGTTTCAAGGTCAATCTATTCACTTGCCTAGATAAAACTTTTCATTGTTTACTAATAAATCGATCAATTAAACTCAGGTTTCTATAATCAATTCAATTCCCATTGTTTACTAATAAATCGATCAATTAAACTCAGGTTTCTATAATCAATTCAATTCCCGATTGAATTGGGGGCGAATGCTTAAGATCGCTTGGATTTAATAAGGGATCGCTTGGATTTATCCATAGTTTGTCAAAAATCCTATTTCTTAATTCGAATATTTTTTAGGTCTAGCCAAAATACGTTTTTCTTTGTTTATTCCTATTTTATATATTATATACGGAATATATAATAATTATGAAATATTGAATATGGAAATATATTTTCTAGTAAATAATGTGGCGTAGATTTGCTTAAACAAAGATTAACATAGCCTAAGAACCACCTCATTGAGTCCCCCTAAACCTCAAATTACATACAACCACCCTACACATTGTTTGGACCAATAATATAATACATATTTTCACCAATTGCTTATATAGTAATAATACCCGAGTAGATATTATGTACTTTATATTATAGGAGTGTAGAAGTAGATTTAATTTCATGCACTTGTTGATACAGATAATTTGCATCGTTAAGAAAGTATATTATCTTGATCTACAACTAAAAGATAAATTTTCATGTCGAAATTTTTTAAGCATATTAGAAATAGAATAAGGTTAGTTAGTTAGTTGATATTTTGTATTTCATCCGTATTTGATAAGAGACTTGGTACAAAAATCACTCACCTAAACTTAATTAATCTATGATGATAGAATATCAAATTATGTTAAATCCTTAATCTTGTATGAAACCCAAAGCATATTATAAATACCCATGCATATCATGAATAAACGTTCATTTAACACCTACAATTCACCTACATCCATATTATTCTTTTCTCTTAAGCTTAACCTTAAACAAAACAATGGCTTCATCTGATCGTGTCAAAATTCAACCAAAGATTGATGATCTTTAACCGAAATTTCCCTATAATCGGAACTTGGAAGAGTCATGAACTTCATGGTCGTGTGATCACAGTTTGTACTTTCCATGCAATACGTCTCAAGTTGTCGTAGACAACCACGTTAAGCGTTACTACATTAATGGTCTTGAGGATAAAATCGTCTGTCCTTACACAAACTTTACTATGTTATTAGAGAATTTCAGAAATACGATTAATACAAGTAGCTTTGTCTCCAGACTTGATGATGCCGCCTTTAAGAAAAAAGAAGTGGAAAAGAATGTGGTTGATCAAAGTGGCCAGGAATTTCAAGAAAGTTACGAAAATAGTTGTACGGATGAAAGCAAGAACGACGAGGCAAAGTGTTTGGGTAGTTTGCATCAAGATTCTAATGCACCCTTGAAGAACAACAAGAAAGAGCAAAAGGATATGGTTATTAATCAAAGCCGCCAAGAATGTCATGGATGTCGTTACGAAAATAATCATACGGATGGAAGCGAGAATGAGAGGTGTTGTTACAAGGATTGGTTGGTTTATCATGATAATTAAGTACTAGTTTCTTGAATTTTCATTAGTTCAAGATTGTCTATGTTTTATTAGAATGTTCTTATAGTATTATATTTTATCAAACGAAGGGATTATATATATATTTTGATATATTGATTAGAGGATTTGCAAAATAGGTGTAGGATGTGTTTAATTATTGCTTAATTTCATCAATAATTTTCACCTTCGTCTATGCCAGTGAACCGTGGTGGATTATTTGGAAATTAGTCAATTACTAGCGTTTGACTCGTATCTGAGTTGTATTTGTTTAATTAATACTTTTGATCCTCATCTGTTTTTATTTTTTTTTAAATGTAACACTTTTCCATTCACGCTTGTCAATGCATTATTTTTATCACTCAAGGTTTGATACGAGTGATGTATAAATATTATTGTAATAGATAACTATTATTGTAATATAGGAAGGTAATAGATAAATATTATTGTAATAGAGTTTGAGTTTTATTAAATTACTAGCGTGATTAATTGGTTATCAAGTATATATCTTATTCACAAATTTTTATATGTGGTTGGCCAGCCATAATAGGGGTTACTTCGTTAGTGTAATTGAGGTTACTTGGTCAGTTTTAAAGGAGTTATTACTTCGTCAGTGTTATAGGATTTCTCAGTCAGTGTTATCGGGGTTACTCGGTCAGAATTATAAGGGTTACTTGATCAATGTTATGGGGGTTACTTTGTTCTTTTATAAATGGCCACACGCTGTGGCCAGCCACACACAAGACGTGATGTATCTTATTATATATTATTAATATTATGAGCATGTAATATTGTTTAAATCTCTCTCTCTCTCTCTCTCTCTCTCTCTCTCTCTCTCTCTCTCTCTTCTCTCTCTCTCTCTCTCTCTCTCTCTCTCTCTCTCTCTCTCTCTCTCTCTCTCTCTCTCTCTCTCTTAATTATAGTTGCAACATTGCTTATTTAAAAAGGACTTGTTAAGATTATGTTTAGTTCACCTTATTTCAAAATCATATAATTAATTTTTATTAGATTAGACTAAATAAGTTATAAACATGCTTACTTGTTTTATGTGAGATCTTTATCGGTACATTTTATATCTTTAATTTTTGCAATGAAAATAAATATAAAACTAAATTAAAAAAAATATACTTGTATACAAATCTAATAAAATATTTAAAATAAGATATTTAAATAAGGTGAACTTGTATAAACTATTAGGTTATGTATAAAATACATGTATACAAATCTAACAAAATAAGATTGCTAACTTAACATAACCTAATATATACACATATATTTTATTTCTCTCTCAGCTACCTCACTTAAATTATTTTTCTAACGAGTACTGTATTATTTATCTCTCCCACTAAGGGCACTAACAGTTAAATATCTGCTAGCTATACTTATATCATAAAATTCAATCTTTTATTAAACTTTATGCAATGTCTAACGTTAATAGTAATTCGAAATCGAGGATGTCAAATACATAAGATACTTGTATGAGTAGTACAATATTTGACACTAACCCGTTTTCTTTAATTCCACCATGTGTACCTCATAACCTCCACTAAATTACTCCATGTATTATGTAATATGTTTGTGTAGCACCTTCATTTAACTTATATAAAGTACACTAACGCTGATTACCTTAATCAATTAATTAATGCAACCATCCAAATAAATAAGTTGTTCAACAACTTATTTCTTTTTTTTTTTAAAAAAAAAGGTGATCAAAAAGTCGGACCAGGTTTAGCCTTAACATTATATCTCATGCTCGAACTCGGAAAATGTAGCGGACTTTTATCAACGGATTTGAATTATTAACTAAAAAATGTTTTAAACTTATCCAAACATGCCCTATTTTCAAGCCAAATTGGGCCAGACCCATATTAAATTGTTAATCACCTCTAAAATAATGTAATGATTCTTACAGATTGCAAGACCACTTCCAATGGTGAGCAAAAAAAATGCTTGTCCACTATCTCTCTATCCACTTTCTCTCTCAACAAATCAGTCTTGTCCATGGACAAATTTTTTTCACAATTTTTCTCCCAATGGTGAGCAAAAAAATGCTTGCCCACCACTTTCTCTCTCTTAATTTTTCAATACCCCACCATTACTTTCTCTCTCCTACACAACACTTCTTTATTTAATAATTTCCTTTACATTTTAACAATATTACTCCAAATAAATAAAAACAAGTCTAAATTTGTGTAACTTATTTTTTTTATTTGTGTCGTTTTTATCGTTAAAATTTGTCGTTAAATTATGTACCTTAGATGAAATAATTGTAAAAAAACGCTCAAAATTTCGTAAATGTTTCTATTTATTTTAAAAAGCGATACAGTACTAGAAACCAATTACATTGCAACGTCATGCGTAATTAAACTTAGGGAATAAAATAAATAAAACAATTAAAACATAACCCGACTGCGAACGAAAAAGTAGGTGGGCCATAGTACTTGGCCTTTATTTAAGTCGTGCTAATTTTTCCCTAATTATTTGGCCCGTATTGTAACCAAATATGTTCAACTAAATCACGTTTCAGAGATAGATGAATTTCTCTATCACGGAGGGAAGCTTTTCGTTGTAGAAATGAGTTAAAGTCAAAGTTGGTAGGTCGGCCTACGTTGAATCCAAATGGTGGCGTTGTAGACGCTGATGCTGGTGTTAATTCTTGTTGATCTTCTTCGTAGAAGCTTCTTAGAACTTCGGCTCGAGTGTAGTTGTGGCGCTCATCTTCAACAATCATGTTGTGCATAATGATACATGCTTTCATTATGTCCCGCAGTATGTCCTCATCGTACGCCAGTGACGGTTTTCGTATCATTGCAAATCGAGCTTGCAAAACACCGAAAGCTCTTTCAACGTCCTTCCGAGCAGCAGCCTGGTGGTCAGCGAACATTTTATCCTTCTGAAGTTGAGGGTATATGATACCCTGAATAAAAGTTGCACACTTCGGATAAATGTCGTCGGCTAAGTAATAAGCCATGTTGTATTCATGGTCGTTAACTGTAAAATTTACCGGAGGAGCTCGACCATGCAGAACCTCATCGAACACTGGTGAACGGTACAACACATTAAGATCATTACAAGATCCGGGAATACCAAAGAAGGAATGTCATATCCATAAATCCTGATCCGCAACGGCTTCCAGTATTAGCGTTGCTTTCTTGTTCCTACTGGCGTACTGCGCTTTCCAAGCCATTGGACGGTTCTTCCATTCCCAATGCATTCAATCAATGCTGCCTATCATGCCTGGAAAACCACGCAGTTCATTTTGATGCAGTATCCGGGCCAAATCATCAGTTGTAGGGTTTCGCAGGTACTCGGTTCCGAACTGATCAATGACCCTAGCACAAAAACGTTGAAGGGCAACTCGAGCGGTTGACTGACTGATTCGAACGTATTCATCCACGGCGTCTGCAGCCATGTCGTAGGCTAACATTCTTATCGCGGCTGTACATTTTTGCAGAGGTGATAAGCCTAACCTTCCAGCTGCATCCCTACGCTGTTGGAAGTAAACATCACCTTCAACAACCTTGTTCATTATACATAAAAACAAAGGTCATTGCATATGAAATCTTCTTCTAAATTGGGTGGTGTTGTACACAGGATTATCGAAAAAATAATCATTAAACAGCCTGGCATGTCCCATTTCCCTATCTCTTCTATTCGTACCCCCTCTAAGTGTTTTTGTAGTGGGTTGGGATTGTGTTTGGGGCATGAGGAAAGTTGGGGGTTGGTATGTGAAGAGTTCATCAACGAGTTGATCATATTCTTCAGTATTTGAAGAAGATGAACTTGAACTTGATCTTGATGATGGTCTGGAATACATCTTGTATTAATATTGTAAGTTTCTGAATTGGTATGGTTGTGGATATGTGTCATGCCTACTATATATAGCAAATATATCAAATGAATATGTGGTTACAAATCTGAATGACCACACCAACTAAAGGAATCAAATTTTCAGCCATAGAATAGGTATATTATGCTAGTTGACAATGACAAATCTTGAGTGCAATTATGTCGGTATCAATGAACCAAAGTTAAAGCATTCTGACAAAGTGAATTCAGAAAAATGTGACTACACAATGCCAAAGACTAATTGCAATTATGTCGGTATCAATGACCCAAAGTTAAAGCATTCTAACAAAGTAAATTCAGAAAAATGTGACTACACAATGACAAAGACTGATTGCAATTATGTCTGTATCAATGACCCAAAGTTAAAACATTCCGACAAAGTGAATTCAGAAAAAAGTGACTACCCAATGACAACAACTGAATGCAATTATGTCGGTAACAATGACAACTGAAATCAACTTGTTAAACAACTTGTCATTCAATATTGGAAAATCAGAATACAAGTTTACATCTGACATTGAAATTAAACACACCACTAATACAAGTTAAAAATAATAGTCTACACTGCGCATAATTAAAAACTTGAGTAGCGTAGACCTACTACAATTACATGCTTAAAAGCCTTGTAATTTACCCAGTAAAAAAATTCTTGTACGCCTCTTCTTGAGGAGTGAGTGGCGTAGGTGAATTCTTCAGAGTTTGCAGCATATCAAACATGGTTCTCATCTTATAAATGTCAAATTCCTCCCGTTTCCTCTGTTCCTTATCCTTTTCAATTTTGATCCTCTCTTCCTTCAAAATGGCCTCCCTTTCGCGAATTGTAGCGAATTCCTTCATTCGTTCGCCAAGGTCAGACGAACCACTTTCTGTAGCTACTGCTTTCTCTTTACCAGTTGAAAAACCATCCGTAGGGGTTTCATCCCCTACATCATCTCTGGACCTCTTCCCACTTTCAGCACTAACTAAAAAATGTTTTAAACTTATCCAAACCCGCCCTATTTTCAAACCAAATTGGGCCAGACCCATGTTAAATTGTTAATCACCTCTAAAATAGTAATGATTCTTACAGATTGTAATAACAACACAAAAATTCCCCATCCAAAAACACTGACACTCTTCCCAACACTCTCTCTCTCGGTCTCTCCTCTCTTCTCTGTCCTAGGGTTCTTAATTCACCTTTAAAAATCCCCAATTTTCTCAATTGCCGCCATTAATGGCTTCCCTAATTCCTTGAATTTCCGCTATTAATCTCCAAAAATGTTAGAGAAGTGCTTAGGAGTTCGCAAAGCTAGGCAGCTCTACAGATTCTTCCGCCATTGTAATGTCACCTTCCTCTACCTTCTTCTCACCATCATCGTTCTTCGCGGCACAATTGGGGCCGGAAAATTCGGAACTCCAGAGCAAGATTTCCTCGAAATTCGCAACCATTTCTCATCTCGTAAGCTTACTGAACCTCATCATCTTCTTGAAGAGGTAAAATCATCGTCTCCTTCGAATTCGAATTCGTTTAATTACGCTAATTTTGATTACAAGAAGTTTTATTATGATGATGATACTGGTGTTGATGTTGAATTATCTTCGTCTTCTGGATTATTGCCGTATAAATTGGGTCTTAAAGTTGTTGATTGGGATGGGAGGAGAGAGAATTGGTTGAAAGAACACCCAGAAATGCCCAATTTTATTGGGGAGAAGAAGAAGCCTAGGGTTTTGTTAGTAACTGGTTCGTCTCCGAAACCTTGTAAGAGTCCTGTAGGTGATTATTACTTGTTGAAGTCGATAATTAAAGAATAAGATTGATTATTGTAGGTTACATGGGATTGAGATTTTCTATAATATGGCATTGTTGGATGCTGAAATGTCCGGGTTTTGGTCGAAATTGCCGTTGATGAGGACTCTGTTGTTGGGTAACCCCGAAATCGAGTATCTTTGGTGGATGGATAGTGATGCTATGTTTACTGATATGGAATTTGAGTTGCCTTGGGAGAGGTATGAGGGTTATAATTTGATTATGCATGGTTGGAAGGAGATGGTTTTCGAACAGAAAAATTGGATTGGGTTGAATACTGGGAGTTTTTTGATTCGGAATTGTCAATGGTCGTTGGACCTTCTTGACGCGTGGGCTCCAATGGGGCCGAAGGGGAAGACAAGGGTTGAGGCGGGGAAGGTTCTTAGTCAGGAGTTGAAGGGTCGACCTCCATTTGAAGCGGATGATCAATCTGCTATGGTTTATTTGTTGGCAAAGAATAAGGAGAAGTGGGGTGAGAAGGTTTATTTGGAGAATTCGTATTACTTGCACGGCTATTGGGGGATTTTGGTTGATAAATATGAAGAGATGCTTGAGAATCATCATCCGGGTTTAGGTGATGATAGGTGGCCGTTGGTGACTCATTTCGTGGGTTGTAAGCCTTGCGGAGTGATTAGTGATTATCCTGTGGAAAGATGTTTGAAACATATGGAGAGAGCGTTCAATTTTGGGGACAACCAGGTCTTGAAAATGTATGGATTTTCTCATGTGTCACTTGCTAGCAGGAGAGTTAAGAAATTACGAGATGAGACCCTGAAACTGGACGAGGTTAAAGATAAGCAGGGGATTGAGGCAACGAAGGCATCATGATCTTGAGCTGGCTTGTCATCCCTCTCTTTTATCTGTGATCTCTCAGCTCTTATTTCATGTTTGTGTATGACATCATAGGTTTCGTATGAGGGTTTGTGTATGTGCTTGTTAGGATTGTACATAATATTCTTTTGTTCCTTTTTAGGAAACCATACTCGTATCACATGAAAGAGATAAGTACCATGTTTTTTTGGTTCTCTTCTCAGCTGCTGTTGCTTGATAAATATCTAGTGAATTTGATGTATTAACACTGATCTTGTCGGTGTTTGTTACCGGGGGATCTGAGTATATAATCCATGTTTAGCATCTTTCAGAAATCTAAGTACATAATCCATGTTTAGTTTCTTGCCTTTTCTTTCTGCAATGGTTTCTTATTCTATGGAAAGTCTTCAAATATAGGGTGTCATGGTTAACCTTAATGGTGATTGGGTTTATGATGGGCAGTAAACAATAATACTTGTGTAGTGGATCATGTGAATGGTATTTTTTGATGAGCTGCTGACATGAATCACTGGGCAGTTGAATAATTACATACTAGGACTCCCGGCGTTTACCACTTGGGTGCATGAATTACTGCACACCGGTTTAGGCACTACACACGCCAAACGTGTGTTGATCAAGCCAGTCATGTACACCCCTATCATAACCAGTATGCAGAGTACACTGATGGGTTCCTAGTATTATTTACCCCTGTTTGAAGGTCACAGCTTATAACTATATGTCTGTCACAATTCTGGGTTAAGACTTAAGAGGCATATGTTTTTTGCTGCCAGTTATCGCGATTTCTCTCATGTTATTGGTGATGATCTCGAAAATGAGACTAGGTTTGGAAAATAGATATTTACTACTTCTAGGAGCTTATTGGTGTATCTGACATTTTACATATTTGTTAACGAGCAATGGAAAGGCCTTCACTGAAGGCAAGCAAAGACACTCTGATCTTCAGTTGAAGCATTGGATTGTCGATAATGATGGTCTTGGTAATAGATATCTTTCACATTATCAGTTTTACGCTTATCATCCCGCTCATTTATCAATATTAACACGTAAGACTTTGGTTTATCTATATTTAGATTTATTATTAATACAATATGAATTTTTAAATAGACCGCCTTAGATAACTGAAAATATTCTTTGAACATCTCAAAGGCCCAAAAAGTGTATAACTTTAACATTTAATAGATTTATATCTCTAGTTTCTGTCTAGTGGACAGTGTACTCCTTACGATTTTTTGCAGATGCTGAAATTCTTTGCTCAAACTCTTGTATTAGTACAGCAGCAAGGCAGCAACCAAATATATTTAAACTTTTTTCTGTAATATTAAGAAACTTCATCAAACTTGAAGATAATTAGTACATACAAACATTATAACTCACATAATAAGCAAATACGAGTAACTATAAAGCGAAAGAAAAGTAAAAAGATAAGAAGAAACACGTTTAAAACGACATCAAAATGGTTGCGAAAGAGCTTTATATCTACAGACATTCAACAACAGATTCATGTTACACCAATAATTTTAGTTCAGCATAAACTTAAGGCTTATAAAACAAAGAAGTGCAGACCATCCCAAGCACGGCAGAACTAAATCAGCGGCGATGTCGCTCACTTGTTTAAACGCCCTATAACACTGATACAAACCATAACAAACTCCGACTGCAACCAACAAACCAGCCCAGTTCGCACCGAGCTTAAACATCAAGGGATCCCAAAGGAGACTCAACCCAAATTGACCAAAATATAACCCGGCTGTATTCGGGTTCTTATGAAACCCACCTTCAGCCCAAACGAGCCACCCACAAAGGCCCAATAAGGAAGCTGAGCCCAAACAAGCCATGTGCAAAGCCCATATTGGAGGTACCCAATTCGGTCTGTTGAACAACTTGTAGTTGTCACTTGTACCAAACATGTAGATGTTGGTAAGTGTTAGAATCACCGGGATTGTTAATGCTACACTCAATGATTTAAGACCGCGTTTTGCCATGGTTCTCTTCATCTTCTGCCCAGCCCCTCGAACGCTTTCGTCGTTTGCGGTTGTGGGTTCGTACCTAGTAGTCCTTTGCTTAAGGTTTTGAGTATCCATTTTTACTTGTAAAATTTGAGGTAGGAAGAAGTATAGTGTTTTGTATGAAGATGTATGAACTATGAAGAACTAGAGAAGAAGAAAGGATGACTACAAAGTTTATGTAATAAGGGAACAAACATAAAAATGACAGCAATGCTATAAAAGATTAGACAGGTAGGGGATGTTACAAATTGCCACCGTTGCAATATACAGTAGATTTGAATAAAAGTTAGGATTAGTATTATACCCGGGAATACGTAATATTTATATGATGACACTTGATCAAAGTTATTACGTCCGTATTATTCTAGGATGTGTAATGAGTAAATTGATTGAATATTTGAGTGGTCGCATACTTGAATTTTATTATAGTATTATCCGCTAAGTTAGTAAGTTCGATATATTATAGAACTACAGTACTTGCGTTGCCATGCACGTGGCTGTTCGTGATGAAAGGTCTTTACCGACACCGCTCAAGGCCCATTGCTGAAGGCCCATTGCTGATGCGACCCATTATTGTAATGAATAATGATTAATAGGGTAGTTATGATGTGAAACGAGTTCGAGTTTGAGTTACTTCGATTTTTATTTTTTATTTTTTTTTATTTTTTTATTTTTTTTGACAATTGAGGTACTTCGACTTGACTCGTTTGGTTTCGTTGAATTTTTCTGTTTTTTTATTTTGTAAAATCATATTATATAAGTTATATGTTGAATTAAAAATTAGTTTCTTAAAAAAAAAAAGAATTAAAAATTATTAAAACTTATTAAAATCATGATAATTTTGAAAATTGACAACAAAAGAGTGGAAATAAATTTTTCTTATTTTTCAATTTTTTGAACTAAAAACAAAAAAGGATGTCAAACAAGCATGATCAAGTCAAGATTAATCGAGTCGAGTTTTGGTTTGACCAAATTTGACCGAGTCAATCTCAAGTAACTTTCAATTTGATTCTTCTACGTAGAACTCCTTATTTAGTGTAAAATGTCTTCCTTCTCTTTAATTTTGTCTTTTGAGAAATATACATGTGGTGATATGAGTAGTACATAAATAATGTACTACCTCCGCTTCGAATTAGTTGCAACTTTGAGCTCGAGACGGATTTTAAGAAAAAATTTTCATAATGGCTGATTAATAAATTAAAGAATAATAAATTAAGGGTAGGAGAGAGAAAGTGAAGGTAATTAATCAATTAGTAACCACCACCACTAACAGCACCGAGCCCACCACCGTAGTCCAATAGCTGCCACCCCGAAACCACCCACCTCACAGCCTCAAACCACCCCATTTCAACCTGAACCACCCTGAAATCACTCCATCTTTACCCGAACCACCCTAAAACCACCCACACACACCCAAACAACCGTAAAACCGCCCTCTCCACCTGAACAACCACGAAACCACCCTCTCTCAGCCCAAACAACTTTAAAACTACCCCCCTCAACTCAAATCATCTTGGAACTGCACCTTCTCCTCCAAATCCACCCCATAACAACCACCGTCATTCACCCCCAAAACCTGCCACACTCACAATGAATCGCCCCAAAACTACCCCCACTCACCCTGAACCACATCGAAACCGCCCTCACTCTACCTAAACCACCCAAAAACAGCCTCGAGCCACCCCAAACTAGCCAACCCACCCCGCAATCCATCAAATCTAAACGATTCTTTTTTTTAAAAAAAAGAGAGAGAGGGGGGGGGGGAACAATGGAGAAGGAGGCGACGACGACTTTGATGATAGCGATGAGCATCGACGGTGTTGAAGATGGTGGGTAGATGCAGCGACGGTGACGGTGACGGTAAAGTTGGTGGTCTAATTATATCGTGGGAGATGAAGATGGAAGCTGAATGATTTTTTATGATTGTTGATTTAATTGGGTAACAAATTAACAATATTATGTTAAATAAGTTAGATTAGGAATTTAATGAAATCTGATTTGGGTAACTAATTGTGTTTATAAAATATTTAGTCAGGGTATTTTTGTACTTTCATTGAAAAAAACTTACTAAAAAAGAAAAAAAAAAATGGAAAGTTGCAACTAATATGTAACATAGGTAGTATATTTATTAATTTTTATTGTTTAAAAAAAGTTTTTAAATCAATTTTTTTTTAAAAATATAATCCATCATTCGTATTTTATTTATATTTATTACTTGCTCCACTTTCCTTTTGCGGCTGTATTTTATTAGTTGCTCAATTTCCTTTTTCTGGAAACCTTTAACAATATTTTACTATTTTCCTCCATTAATGATCCCCTTATATCATATTTAATATTTTCATATTTTCTCTTCTCTCCACTTTTACTCACTTTTGCTTTTTTAGATTTTTTTATTCTTAAACCAACCCAACTTCCATAAAGTAATACTTACTACAATTTCTTCTAAAAGTTCATGTCTGAAGAAACGGAGCAGGTAATAAAATTTGGAAAGAGTATTAATTGATTGAATATTTGAGTGGTCGCATACTCGAATTTTATTATAGTATTATCCGCTAAGTTAGTAAGTTCGATATATTATAGAACTACAGTACTTGCGTTGCCATGCACGTGGCTGTTCGTGATGAAAGATCTTTACCGACACCGCTCAAGGCCCACTGCTGAAGGCCCATTGCTGATGCGACCCATTATTGTAATGAATAATGATTGATAGGGTAGTTATGATGTGAAACGAGTTCGAGTTTGAGGTACTTCGATTTTTTTTTTTTGACAATCGAGGTATTTCGTCTTGACTCGTTTGGTTTCGTTGATTTTTTCTGTTTTTTTTTTCTTTTCAAAATCATATTAGATAAGTTATATGATGAGTTAAAAATTAGTTCCCTAAAAAAGAAAAAAGAATTAAAAATTAGTTAAACTTATTAAAATCGTGATAATTTTAAAAATTGACAATAAAAGAGTAGAAATACATTTTTTGTTATGAAATTAAAGAGAAAGAGGAAAAGTGGCGGAGAGAATTGATCGATATTCTTATTATTGAATGATGTGGGAGTACATATGTATATATACATGTAATACAATTAGGGTTTCCTTGTAGAATAATAAGTCTTGTATATCTTGAATATCCTAAAATAATCATAAGGGTATAATAGACATCCACTAAATACATATATTATATAACACTCCCCCTTGGATGACCATTATCGAATAATGTGCCTCGTTAATATCTTACTAGGAAAAACTCGATGGGATAAAAACCTAGTGAAGGAAAATGAGTACAACACTATCGTAATACGCCTTGACATGTTGCCTCATTAAAAACCTTACCAAGAAAACCCAATGTGGGACAAAACCATGGTTAAGGGAAAAAGAGTGCAACGCGTATTTTCTCCCCCTGATGAATGCATAACTTGAGATCTTCCAATGTAATGATCCAATGCTTAGTAACTTCACACTTGTAGCTGAATATCATTACTTGATAGTTGATCCTCCTTGATATAATCAAACTTGAATCTTCTAATCTTCATTGTGAGACATCTTCATTTCTCCACACTTGTGAGAACAATATCTATGTTGAGTTTACCACTATTATCTTATATGACATTTTTGTTTCAAGTTGTCTTACCATCAAAATTATACCTACTTTTGGAGGTCGTTAAAGTAGCTATTGATAATCAAATATTGATAATAATTTATGGCAACTCATGATATCTTGATATCATTACCTAAGTTTATATGAATTAGTAATATATAACATAAGAAATTATTATATACTTTACTCATAGTTCTTCTGGACCATAAGAAGATTATCCTTACTGCAATATAGCTCATTACTATTCTTCTTCAGACATTTTGCATTTTATACGGGAGTTTTCCAATGAATAAAAATCGATTAACTCTCACTTGGTTAAACTCCAGGTTGATATTTCAATAATTTAGTCACCAATACTCTCCATGAGTTTGATAACAATATCAACATTGTCATTTTTCAGAATATCGAATTTGTAGGGCTAGATATTTGAATACGTTGTATATAAGTTCTGCGGGAACTTTTCATGCATGATTCATAACATGCTACTGGATTGTCATCATATAAACTTTCATCACAATTATAAGCCCATCGGAGTATAAATTTCTTCTTGTAAGCTTTCATCATAATTATAAAGTCGTCATACCATAAACATTCACATATAACACAATTGTTGTATAGACCTAATGCATGCAATATGAGATGTAGAATTCATGATAAAACATTAAACAGAATATATATGTAATGAATAATGCATCAAACTACATCCTATACATATAATGAGTAATTCATAATTTTAAAACTCAAACATGCACATAAATAAAAGACTCAAAAATGCAAACACTGTACAGTGTGGATTTCAAAAATCCATTTTCTAATTGGACCACTAGTCCATGATAAATTTTTGATTTATTATCTTAGTTTCATGTCGACATCCAAATGGACATATATTTCTGATCCCTTATTCACTAGTTCCATTCTATCATGCATATGCATTATTTATCGGTTCCATCATATACCGGCATCATCATATACCTCAAAGTACAATTTTAATTTACATGCTATTTTGACAATGATATCTGAATACATTTCTCATTGGTACCATCATAACTTTTCTTACATCATATGCCATCTATTGTAATAATTCAGATATCTATACCACTTTTGGGGTATTTCATACACTATGGTATTTATATACTATTACAATATTAAAAGTGTTAATTGCACTATCTTGCCACATATCATATCTTTATTTTGGAACCGATCATACAACCCACACTTCAGGTGTAGTGATTCAAGTATAATTGGCAAGATTTTATCTCAATGTATATGCATAATATGACCAAAATGTATCTTCGACGCTATGCAACATGAGTCATAACTGAATACAAATCAAATCATAAATGTGCAACATATCTTGATAATATATAGACAAAAGTTGGCATATAACTTTTCAAACTACCATTATAGGGATCATCAAATTCTTTTCGATTTTCCAACTTTTGCTGATTCTTCTCCCCCTAAGTTGGTAAAATATCTCATTTATAGGGGCATCTAATTCTATACCAACTTAGCATATAAATTTGCATTAAAATTCATTTCATACGAGGATCGTAATCAAAATTTATCTCTCAAAAGAATTATATTAAACAAGCTTTTATCTCTTCTAGAGAGCAATTTTAAAGAAAAATCATTTCTTCATTAACTATACATTACATAACGCATACGTATTTATTATTAAATCTTTCATAATTTATTCTCTTCAGGAGATCAATAATTCAATATCAATGGGGAGACATATGTTGTGCAGTTTAATTTCCTTCTTTTCCTATTTGTTATGTGCTGACATACAATAGCCCCAATCAATAGAATTGTTATACAAATATAAGCTTGATTGTAATTCTACTAGGTGATGATCTTCTGGATCACTAGAAACCTTGATAGTATGATACTAATTAAATATTCTGAATTTCCACATACAACTTGTATTTGGTGAGCTTCTGGTCACCAACATGTGACAACATATAAGTTATTCTGGTGAACTTCTAGTCATCTATTACTCTTTCGCATGAAAATTTATTCAAAACAAATATATTATCTCTTGAAATTTGCTTCAACACAAATCATTAAAAATCACAATCCAAATATAGCTCAATCTTAATGTTATGTCTTGCCATTCAATTCATTTTATATATCTAACATTGAGAGAGTGTCAGCACATTATCAAATGAAACTTCAGGTTTTCATAACGGGTATTTATTGAACTCGGATGGCATAATTTAATTATCACATCCAATCGTTTATCTAAATTTAAATTTTGGTCATTTTTCCAACATTAGTGTTTACTTTATTAGATATATTTTATGCATTGCCATGAGTATGATGTGATATTAGAACACCAATGTGTTTCTTATATATTTGGCAAGACAATCAACTAATACTGAATACTTGATCCAATAATAACTCAGGTCATACCCTGTTGGAGCATTGATTATAATCTTGATACATGATAATCTTGTTGGACATTTTATACTCTTCTGGAGTATTTTATATAATCATGGTACATAATAATTTTACTAAACATATTCTCTTATATAGATCTAGCACAATGTATCACTTTCTCAAATTCGCTATTGTCAATAATTGCTCTTTCCTGTTTGAAAATTCTTATCTTTGGAACTTAATTGGCTACTACGCTTCAGGCGTGCTTTAGGATCATTAGAAACTATTGTTATCCTTCTGGGATATCAATTTTAATTGGAGCATTTACAGTTGGTATATAGTCAATGACATTTATTCATTTCCATCTTCAGGATGGTATTATTCTAAATATTTGATTATCATGTGGCCACCTCTATTAAATCATTAAATCATTGATATTTAGGCTAGTGTATGTACCAAATTGACCATCAATATATTTAATTATTCATGTGAAAGAATTACATAAAAACAATGGAATAAACACTATCTCCCCCTAATCCTTGCATATGGGGGTATAGAAATAGTCCAAGAATCTTTAAATCTCTTGCTCTTTTTAAGCCATTAATTCTTTTAGCAATGCATGTATCAAACAAAGCAAAGTTACTATTTTCTTCTTGCCCAATTATATAAATCCTTATATTGAAAATTCTCAAAAGTATGGGCACAGTGAATACATTATTCAACTAATTAATTAATCTTTTAATTTCACAATGTCATGCTTAGATTAATTTTATTTCAAATGAATATTATGTACTCATGTTTGTAATTATTATGAACTTTACATGAATGATAATCATCATGCAAACATATACCTTTTAATCATAAGAATTATCATTCACTTCTGAGAATGAGTAAATTCAATTATTTATCAACATTTATATATATATAGATCGAGTTCAATACCTTAAATGTGCAACCAATAGACAATATTAGAACTAATCAAAATATTTTGTATATTTTTCTCTTGACATTGTGTTTATAAAATCACTTTAGTCCTGTGACTGGTGGACATATTCAGGCCACGTATACGGTATATTTGACCCTTTAATTCATTAGTTTAAGGAAATTCAAGTCGTTACGTATGAATACTTCACGTTCAATTTATTCATCATTCCTATAATTCAACTTCATGTATATAAGTATATAATCAAATTCAATCACACATCAAACAATACTTATACCATCGTATTAGTATGTTTCATAATAGTACCCTCTTATAAGGTTACTAAGTTAATGTCAATTTTAATGCATGTTCATGAGATATTTTAAAGTATATATTAAAAGAAAAAAATTTGGAACTTCAAGTCCAAAATTTAAAAAGGAGTATGCAATTATAGAGTATTTGCTTGCAACTAATCATTGATTTTATAGTTTAAAATACAATTTTACAGACATGCATCTAACTAGTATCAAGTTATCAAGTATCAAGGAATTCCTCGACAAAACAAATAAAGATAAATTAAATTATGGATGAAAATTATAAATATAGATATTTGGTTAATACTAAGGATGCAAAATAGACCTGATATACGAATAAAATTGGTCTCTTGGTTAATAGAGCTACGAATTGATAAAGTCAATCTTATCTTTAATTAGTTTGTTAGAGCTTGTAACATACTAATCAAAAAGGAATCTCGGTACACATAGATATCTTGATAAATAAAATATCTTAGAATTATAATTAAGATTAGATATTATGTGAGGCAATGACCAAATATAAATACTCCATATGCAATCAAAAGAATATAATCAAACATCACACAGTAATTCTTATACCAAGGTTTATTATAATAAGGTAGCAATAATAATCATAATTCATTCCTTACAATAAACAAGATCAAAAAGCATAGATTTAAATAATTCTTAATACTTAGTGTTGGTGTTACAGTGCGATATAGTACCAAGTTAAGTAATCATTACTATGGATTAGTGGCATTCCTTGTGAAAGAATTTTGCCGCACAACATAAATGGTTATTATTAGTATACATACTGTTATATAATTCTTATAGATTGAAGTCCAACATTATATACTCCAACATGTGCTATGTACAATGAGCACTAGATTACAACTCAATTAAAATTCATTCATAATTTAAATCACATAAAAATTTAATCAAGAAATATGCACTTTAATCCATTGAATAACAAAAATAATTCCTAATTATGAGTTACATGCTTACATAAGTCTATGCAGCACAGTAGCACACTACGTTAAAATTATGGAATTGGATATTCTTAGCTCATTAATTTCTAAATTTTAGCACATGAATCAAAACGTTTTGAAAGTTTAATATCTTTTCAACTAAATTAATAATAAAATTTCATTGTGATGTATTATATTAATACAAAATTTAAAAAAAAAAAATCAAATTGCAAATCAATGTAAAGAAGGAAACTTTCGACGACTAACAAACAATTAAAATAAAAATAAAAAATAATAGCATACCTTTTGTTGAATTGGCAAGATTGTTGAGATTACAACCAAATTACAGTGCACAGTCTATGATTATTAACAAGATCTAAATTGTTGCCTTGTCGGCCAAGGTAAATGCTTAATCAAGGTTAATTTCCTTTGTCACTTCGTCAAGGTTAGTCACACTAGTTTATTAGTTAGTCTAAAACATAACTCTACCACCACATTTTAAAAGCAAGATATCATAATAAATAAATAATGCATAAAGGGGCACATACATGATACAATTTATTAGGCAAGATGATAGTTAATAATAAGATAAAATTAAGATGGAACTTATCTGGTTGCGTCCATATACCGAGGACAATGACAAATATAATTCAGTTTGGCCTTTAACAATGATCATAGCCCACAGAAAATACAGTTTAGTGTATTCTTCTAAATTGCCGGAGGAGAATAGCATAATATTTCCACCAACAACAATATACGTGGAGTGTGGCTTTCATAGATTTCGAATATGATTTTTAGTCGGATGTGTAGAGTGATCACGTTATGGTTAACGCTATGAGCATTCCCTTGGTAATTAATTAAACATTCTATTAAGGCTTCATGGTGATGTATGCGAGTCTGATTGACTCATCGTTTCTCTGTTAGTAGTCGCTCTTCCATCAATTGCTTAATCGGCTATGGTTGCTCAATAGGCTAGGGCTTGGTGCTGATAACGTGTTATGAAATTAAAGAGAAAGAGGAAAAGTGGGGGAGAGAATAGATCGATATTCTTATTATTGAATGATGTGGGAGTACATATGTATATATACATGTAATACAATTAGGGTTCCTTGTAGAATAATAAGTCTTGTATATCTAGAATATCCTAGAATAATCATAAGGGTATAATGGACATCCACTAAATACATATATTATATAACACAAAAGAGTAGAAATACATTTTTCTTGTTTTTCTATTTTTTGAATTGAAAACAAAAAATGATGTCAAACAAGCATGATCGAATCAAGATTAATCGAGTCGAGTTTTGGTTTGAACCGAGTCAATCTCAAGTAACTTTCAATTTGATTCTTCTTTGTAGAACTCCCTACTTAGTGTAAAATGTCTTCCTTCTCTTTAATATTGTCTTTTGAGAAATATACATGTGGTGATATGAATAGTACATAAATAATGTACTACCTCCGTTTCGAATTAGTTGCAACTTTGAGGTCAACACGGATTTTAAGAAAAAAAAATTTATAATGGCTGATTAATAAATTAAGGGTAGGAGAGAGAAGTGAAGGTAATTAATCAATTAGTAACCACCACCACTAACAGCACCGGCCCACCACTGTAGGCCAATAGCAGCCACCCCGAAACCACCCACCTCACAGCCTCAAACCACCCCATTTCAACCCGAACCACCTTGAAATCACTCCATCTCTACCCGAACCACCTTGAAACCACCCACACACACCTGAACAACCGTAAAACCGCTCTTTTCACCTGAAAAACCACGAAACCACCCTCTCTCAGCCCAAACAACTTTAAAACTACCCCCCTCAACTCAAATCACCTTGAAACCGCACCTTCTCCGCCAAAACCACCCCATAACAACCACCGTCACTCACCCCCAAAATTGTAGGGATCGGAAGAGCTCATTACGACACTCACTAAATCACCAACTCAAGACAATCAACCAAATATCCAAACCAATCAACCCAATATATCACACAACAAGAATATGAAATATGGACAACTATATTTCACTCACAAAGCATCAATAAGAAGCGGAATAAAATGTAAGCAACACACACGAATTATGCGTGGAAAACCCCTTCGATGTGAAGGATAAAAACCTCTTGAGGAGTCCACCCTTAATATTATCTTATTGATGATAAAATTGAGGGTAAAATGAAACCAATATATTTCACAACAATTAACAACCCACCAACAACAGTAAACAATAAGAGATTGAAAATTAGAGAGCAAAAGAGTAGAATTCACCCAAAATAGAAGTTCTGTCCAGAGACGACTGTGACCAAACCAGAGCTCAAACTGACGATCCAACCGTCCAAAATGAAGCCCTAGGTGTCAGGAACAAGCTGTCAAAATTTTGAGGATGATCCAACGGTGAAATTTCTGGTAATGGACAAATTACAGAAGTCCGCCCTGAAAACTCCGAAAATGAAAACCTCACTTCTCTCTCTATTTTTGTGTGTGTGTGTTCAGCTACTAGCTGCCTCACTTGGTCACTTATTTACCACAAGATTTCCCATCTAAAGCTTCCAAGAGAAGCCACAACTAAAGTCCCTAAATTGGACTTAATTCAAACTAGTAAAATGTAATAAAAATGGACCAAGTAAATGGACCAAAATAAGATACATTTTACTTTAATTGGGCTGGACCCATAACAAAAACATGCCACACTCACCATGAATGGCCCCAAAACTACCCCCACTCACCCTGAACCACATCGAAACCACCCTCACTCTACCTAATCCACCCAAAAACAGCCTCGAGCCACCCCAAACTAGCCCACCCACCCCGCAATCCATCAAATCTAAACGATAGTTTTTTTTTTTTTTAAAAAAAAGAGAGAGATAGAGAGAGAGAAAGAGAGAGAGAGGGGGGGGGGGGACAACGGAGAAGGAGGCGACGACGACTTTGATGATAGTGATGAGCATCAACGGTGTTGAAGATGGTGGGTAGATGCAGCGACAACGACGGTAAAGATGGTGGTCTAATTATTTCGTGGGAGATGAAGATGGAAGCTGAATGATTTTTTATGATTGTTGATTTAATTGGGTAATAATATTATGTTAAAAAAGATAGATTAGGAATTTAATGAAATCTGATTTGGGTAACTAATTGTGTTTATAAAATATTTAGTAAGATATTTTTGTACTTTTATTGAAAAACCTTACTAAAAAAGGAAAAAAAAAATTGGAAAGTTGCAATTAATGTGTAGCAACCTATTTTGGAAAAAGTTGCAATTAATATGTAATTTAGATAGTATATTTATTAATTATTATTGCTTTAAAAAAGTTTTTAAATCAATTTTTTTAAAAAAATATAATCCTTTATCCGTATTTTATTACTTGCTCCACTTTCCTTTTGCGGCTGTATTTTATTAGTTGCTCCGTTTCCTTTTTTTGGATACCTTTAACAATATTTTACTATTTTCCTCCATTAATGGTCCCCTTATATCATGTTTAATATTTTCATGTTTTCTCTTCTCTCCACTTTTACTCACTTTTGCTTTTTTAGATTTTTTTTATTCTTCAACCAACCCAATTCCCATTATAAAGTAATACTTACTACAATTTCTTCTAAAATTTTGTGTCTGAAAAAATGGAGCAGGTAATAAAATACGGAAAGAGTATTATATAAAGAAATTTGAGTTTCCTACGAGCTTTATTTCGAGTCGAGCTCGAGTAGCCCGCGAGTTGTTTCATCTCATAAGCACCCCTAATGATTGACGTCATATTTTATTCCTCTTATTTTCATCCATTAAGGGAAATTAAATTTTCATAAGTTCAATATATGTTCATCAGCAATTATAAAGGCTATATATGTCTAATAATGTTTAGCAGGAGAAATTGAAAGTGTTCACTAAGCCTTTGTGCTGCCAAACATTTAAATAATGAACATATAAGTCATAATTGATTGATTCAAGATCCTTTAATAATTAAATTCAATTAGAATAAGCTTATTGTTGATGAAGGTCAATTAATGCATGAACAATAATTAATGAAAAGTCATTATTTTTGTTGACCTCAATAAGCTAATAATCGAATTGAAGTATTTTACTAGGTGAACTGTTTTCGAAAAAGATAGATGAGAAAAAAAAAAAGATGGATTGAAACTTTGAAAGTAGTCATCGAAATTTAGAAATATTAATTAACCCGAATAATAAACATCTTAAAATGATTAAAAATATGGAATAGGGAATTCGTTGTAGATTACAGTATTTTTAATGTTCATGTTGTTTATTCTAAAGGTAATTTATTGGGAAATTCTAAACGGTGACCCCCAACTTCTGCTACGCACACATGGTGAAAATCAATTATATAAATGACCTTATTTAAGAATCTTATCCCACTTATAACCTTATTGCGTTATATAATTAATTAACCTCAACTATGGTTAGATTTTTTTTTTTTTTTTTTTTTTAAAAAAAAAAAAGAAGAAAATAAAAAAATTAACTCAACCACCAAAGCAGCCACCACCACCTTTCCCAAGTACACTACAAAAAAATAGACATTTAGCAACAGATCAAATTCGTTGCTAGATTGTACTTTTCTATAAATATAGGTAGCGACAGATTTTGAAACGGAATTACTCCGTTGGCAAAACTGTTGTCGCTAAATGAGACTAGCAACGTTGTATTTGCTTTTCGTTGCTGAACTTAGCAACGAATTATTTTTATCTGTTGCTGGTATTAGCACGCAACGGAAAAAAAAAATCCGTCACTCATATCAGCAATGGAAAAAAAAAATCCGTCTTTAATTTTGCAACGGAAAAAAAATCCGTCTCTAAATTTAGCAACGGAAAAAAAAATCCGTTTCTAATTTAGAAACGGTGTTTTTTCTAATTTAGAAACGGATTTTTTAATTCCATTTCTAAATTAATTTAAAGACGGATTTTCTTAATTTTTTTTCTAATTTAGAAACGGATTGAATTTCATCGTTAGAGTTCCGTTTCTATATGGACATTTGTTGTAGTGACTTACCCAGCCACCATATCCCTTTCCGGCAATGCTACCCTAGGCTCCCCTAATCGCCAGTGACACTACCTCAGCTCCACCTAAACACCGCCCAGCCAAAACCCAAAACCATGCCCACAACCCTCCTTCTCTCTCATCCTCCTCCTACGCCACCTCCATCACACAAACACCACCTCACATTGCCCTACTTCCCGCATTAAACTGCAATGGCAACGAGCACACCGTTGTACCTTCACCAATAATTGCAACCTTCCCGCATCTCCACCGTAACAACCACCAACAACTTTGCAGCCACCACCAACCTCCAAACCGCATACACCATTCCCCTGCTCCCTGCATCAAATTGCAGCGGCAGACGCAATCACATCAAACCCGCTGCCACCAATCAGCAGCCCTCATCATCTACCCAACACCACGAGCCGCTAATTCGTCACCGTTGCCACAAACTACACCCACCATCGCGGCCTTCAAACCGTGCAGCCCCTCCTCCAACCACAACCCACGACCTTCCCCTCCTCGCCCTCCTCCGCTCAGACCCAAACCACCCTAAATACCTCCCTCCTTCTCTCTCCTTTGACAACCTAGCCCTTTGTCGTGGCTTAGGTGAGGTGGTAGGGTTAGGGTTTCGGTGAAGAAGGTGGTGGAGGTAGATGATTGGTGGTGGTTTATTTATTTATTTATTTATTATTATTTTTTTTAAATAAATCTAACCATAGTTAAATTTAATTAACATTTTAATGAAATAAGGTTATAAGTGGGATAAAATTCTTAAAAAAGGTCATTTTGTAAAATTGATTTTCAAGAGGGTTACATGTGTGCGTAGCAAAAGTTGGGGGTTACCTTTGAGAATTTTTTAAATTTATTTTATTATTGGTTTAAAAAGAATGATTGCCTGTGAAATTCAAGAAATAATTTGGATCGGAAATTTCTTTTTCTTTTTTTTTTTATTTTTCTTTTTTTTTTTTTTTTTTTTTATTGAGGCAATCATCCCAATTTGACCAAGTATATTTTTTTTTGGAAGTTTTTTGAGGCAATTGCCCAAGTATAAGTGAATAACATCCGAATTACATAGGTTACTTCAGTCATTGTAAATAAGAATGTTTAAAGTAAAATATTAGCAATGAACAGAGGCAAGCAACTGAATGAACATAGTGGGCCTAGTGGCAACAGATAGAGTAGAGTAACAAAATGGTAATTGTTGATAAGTATATTAGGTGACTCGTACTTCGTAGCTTTGTCCGCCCGATCGGGCGGACATTGCCCGGTCTGACCGGGCGGAAGAAGAAGAGGTGCCTGGCAAATTCGTTGAAGAAGCTGCTCTCGCGCCCGACCGGGCGAGCCTTCGCCCGACCGGGCGAGCCTTCGCCCGATCGGGCAGACCTTGCCCGGTCTGACCGGGCGGTGGGGGTTGGATACGTTGAAGCATTCGTATGGAGTTTTCTTCTCGCGCCCGATCGGGCAGACCTTGCCCGGTCTGACCGGGCGGAGAAGGAAAAATGCGGAGACGCGGATTTTACGATTTAAAGTTATCTTTTATGTTATCTTTTTGCCCAAGTATCTTTTATTTTAGGGATTAATATAAAACCTCCCTAATATCAGTATTAGGGTCAGAAGAGAGACAGAGTGAGAGCCGTTCTTGAGAAATACAAGAATCATCTTTGTAATCTTTGCAGTTTATAGTGAAATCATTCGATCTCGGTGCCCGTGGACGTAGCTATCACATCGATAGTGAACCACGTAAATTCTTGGTGTTGTTCTTATTGTTTGCATTGAATTTCTTTATTGTTTTCTTGTTTGTTTACGACCTTTGCTTCCGCTGTCGCACAACAATTGGTATCAAGAGCTCAGGTTCAATCCTTGGAGAGTTTCTTGAAGATAACAATGGCAGGAGATTCAACAATAAGAATTGAGAAGTTTACCGGGAAAAATAGTTTCGGGCTATGGCAAATTAAGATGAAGGCTCTGTTAAAACAACAGCAGATATGGCGTCCGTTGGCTCCAAAGAGTACTACTTCGGAGTCAGGAGACGGACCGACTGACTCGCAGTTAGAAGTTATGGAAGAGAAGGCACACTCTACCATATTACTTAGTCTTGATGATCAAATCATCACGGAGGTGGCTGATCAGGAAACGGCGGCTGGATTGTGGCTGAAGCTGGAGTCATTGTATATGACTAAGTCGTTGACCAACAAATTATTACTGAAACAGCGGTTGTTTAGCCTCCGGATGCAGTCAGGTACTTCCTTACGGGAACATCTAGAAAAACTTAACTCTATTTTGCTTGATTTACGTAATTTAGATGTTAAAATTGATGATGAGGATGCTGCGTTGATTTTACTTGTATCTCTACCGTCTAGCTTTGAGAATTTTGTAGAGTCTTTTGTTGTTGGTAAGGATTCTATAACCTTAGAAGAAGTGAAGGCAGCACTTCATACTAGGGAACTCAGAATGAAAGCTACGAGTGATAATGGGGATAATGGTAGTGGGTTATTTGTTAAGTCCGGAAAGTCTAAAAAGAATAAGGGGTTTAACAAGGGGAACAATGCTGGGTCGGGTGCTGGAAACGGCAAGGATGGATCTAGTAAAACTACTACTAAAACATGTTATTACTGTAAAGAACCGGGTCACTTTAGGAATAATTGTCCGGTGAGGAAAAACAAGTCCCAGGCTGCTGTAGTTGAAGAGAAACCGAATGAGAGCTATAATTCAGAGGAAGATTTAGCATTAGTCAGTTCTGCTAGGTCTGATGATTTATCTGATAACTGGGTTCTAGATTCGGGGTGTTCGTTCCATATGTGTCCACGTCGAGATTGGTTTGATACATATGAACCTCGCAATGGGGGTATGGTTATAGTCGGTAACAATGCTCCATGTAAGGTCACAGGTATTGGTTCCATGAGGTTGAGGACCGTTGATGGGCGGAGGTTAACTTTGACTAATGTACGGCATGTTCCTGCTTTAGGAAAGAATCTGATTTCATTGGGTACCCTGGATGAATTGGGGTACAATGGTGTGTTTTCAGATGGGGAGTTGTGTATTTTCAGAGGTTCGGAGTTGGTACTTAAGGGTATCAAAAGGAACACCCTCTATGTTTTTGAGGGTGTTACACTGCCTAGTTCTGCGGTTTGCGCATCTGTATCTCACCAGGAGATGACTAAGATTTGGCACATGAGGCTTGGTCATATGGGGGAGAAGGGGATGCAGCTATTGTCCAAGAGGGGTCTTCTATCCGGGGTCAAGGTTGCCAACCTTGAATTTTGTGAGCATTGTGTGTTTGGTAAGAAACACAGGTCAAAGTTCAGCAAGGGTGCTCACATTACTGATGCAGTGCTCGATTACATCCATTCAGATTGCTGGGGTCCATCTAGAGTTGAAGGTATGGGAGGTTACCACTATTTTGTGTCATTTGTTGATGACAAGTCCCGATACACATGGCTTAGGTTGCTTAAGTCAAAGGATGAGGCCTTCAAAGTTTTCAAGCAATGGAAAGCTTTGGTGGAAAATCGACAAGGAAGGAAGATCAAGAAGCTACGAACGGACAATGGGCTAGAGTTTTGCAAAGACGAGTTTAATCAGTTCTGTGCAGATGAGGGTATAGGTCGGCATCATACTGTCAGGAAGACACCACAGCAGAACGGTGTAGCAGAACGGGTTAATCAGACACTGCTAGAGAGAGTTCGATGCATGCTCTCTAATGCAGGGCTTGGGAGGAGGTACTGGAGTGAAGCTGTGTTAACAGCTTGTTATGTCATTAATAGGGGTCCTCATTCTGGAATTGATTCCAAAATTCCGTTTGAGATCTGGAGTGGTAAGTTGCCTAATTTTTCGAATTTGAAGATTTTTGGTTGTGTTGCTTATTATCATGTTATTGAGGGTAAGCTGGATCCACGAGCCAAGAAGGGGTGTTTTGTTGGGTACGGGGATGGTGTGAAGGGGTTTAGAATTTTTTCACCTTCGGAGGGTCGGGTCATTCTTAGTAGGGATGTTACTTTCGATGAAAACACCATGTATTCAATTAAAAATGCAGAGATTTCAGATTTGAGAAGGGAAGTAGACAATTTATTACAGACAGATGGGGTACTTGAGGTACATCAGTCTACCATTGCTGATTTACCTCGGGTACAATATATTGATGATGATGCTGATGTTCCAGTGCCGGGTACTCCTGAACCTGAGATTACTCCTACTCATTCTAACTCTGGGGATGAGGTGGAGCAATCTAATCAGGGGTCATCTAGTCAACCTGACACCATTCTTGAGATGCCTAAACGAGTTATCAAGAAGCCTGTTAGATTGATTGAAGAGATGGAGGGAAGAAATTGCTGTGTTGATGCGATGACAGGTTATGCATTGAGTGTAGCTGATGATGTAGAGTCATTTGAACCTGCCACATATAAACAAGCAATTAGTTGTAGTGAGTCTGCGCAATGGCTTGCCGCAATGGGTGAAGAGATGCAGTCCCTTTACAAGAACAGAGTGTGGGAACTGGTAAAGGTACCGGAAGGGAGGAAGCTTGTGGGTTGTAAATGGATTTACAAGAAGAAAGAAGGGTTGTCGGAAACTGAGCAAATACGTTTTAAGGCTAGGCTAGTTGCTAAGGGGTTCAGTCAGGTAGAAGGGGTTGACTTTGTTGAGATATTCTCACCTGTGGTTCGACATACTTCTATCCGTGTGTTATTGTCAATTGTAGCACATTTTGATCTTGAGCTGGAGCAGTTGGATGTTAAAACGGCCTTCCTTCATGGCGATTTGGAGGAGGAGATTCTGATGAAGCAGCCCGAAGGATTCGAAGCTCCTGGAAAGGAACACTATGCCTGCAGATTGCTAAAGTCATTGTATGGACTTAAGCAATCCCCCCGACAGTGGTACAAAAGGTTTGATTCTTTTATGGTTTCACAAGGTTTTGACAGGAATTCATATGATTGCTGTGTGTATCATAGTAAGCTGGATAATGGTTCCATGATTTATCTTTTGTTATATGTTGATGACATGTTGGTTGCCACAAAGAATAAATCTGATATTGCTAGATTAAAGGAGATGCTTAACTCGGAGTTTGACATGAAAGACTTGGGTGCAGCTAGGAAGATTTTGGGTATGGAGATCTACAGGGATCGGGCTAGAGGTAAGCTTTTCTTGACTCAGAAAAGCTACATTGAAAAGATTTTGTCTCGTTTTGGGATGGAAAAATCGAAGCCTATAAGTACGCCAACTACTGTTAGTTGTAAGTTGTCTTTGTCTATGTCACCTCAATCAGAGGAGGAGTTGTCTTATATGTCTAGAGTTCCATATGCAAACGCGGTTGGTTGTTTGATGTATGCTATGGTCTGTACTAGGCCGGATATTGCGCATGCTGTTAGTGTTGTAAGCAGGTTTATGGCTCGACCTGGGAGGGAACACTGGCAAGGGGTGAAAAGGATTTTTCGCTACCTGAGAGGGACAGCTGATATTGGTCTTGTGTACGGGAATGATAAGGAATGCTTGGTCACTGGGTACAGTGATTCTGATTATGCAGCTGATGTGGATACCAGGAGGTCTGTGACTGGTTATGTGTTCACTTTGGGTGGTTCTGTGGTTAGTTGGAAGTCTACATTGCAGTCATCAGTTACGTTGTCAACTACTGAAGCTGAGTATATGGCTCTAACTTCTGCAGCTAAGGAGTCTATTTGGCTCAAAGGCCTAGTAGGTGAACTGGGTATTGCACAGGATTTTGCTACAGTGTATTGTGATAGTCTAAGTGCGATTTGCTTAGCTAAAGATCAAGTACACCATGATCGGACGAAGCACATTGATGTCAGGTATCATTTCTTGCGTACTGACAAGAGGATTAAGGTGAAGAAGATTGGGACTGCTGACAACCCGGCTGATTTCTTCACTAAGCCTGTTCCGTTTAGCAAGTTTAAACATTGCTTAGACTTGCTAAATATTGATTACTACGTGATGTAGTAGGCCCTGAGGGGCGAAGTTGGGGAGCTCCTGGTGTAGGTGTGTTGGCCTTAAGGTGGAGCTTGCCCGGGGCTTGTGATGCAGGTGGAGCATTATGAGTTGTTATACTTGGAGACGAGTATGTGATGGGTCTTGGTTGAAGACTTATCGGGATGTATGGCTTATGCATGAGTCTTGCATCGGGTTTGGCTTGAGATGTTTTTTCACTATGTCTTGATGGGGTCGTTTGCTGACTACGAGTTCTCGTCAAGGTGGAGATTGTTGATAAGTATATTAGGTGACTCGTACTTCGTAGCTTTGTCCGCCCGATCGGGCGGACATTGCCCGGTCTGACCGGGCGGAAGAAGAAGAGGTGCCTGGCAAATTCGTTGAAGAAGCTGCTCTCGCGCCCGACCGGGCGAGCCTTCGCCCGACCGGGCGAGCCTTCGCCCGATCGGGCAGACCTTGCCCGGTCTGACCGGGCGGTGGGGGTTGGATACGTTGAAGCATTCGTATGGAGTTTTCTTCTCGCGCCCGATCGGGCAGACCTTGCCCGGTCTGACCGGGCGGAGAAGGAAAAATGCGGAGACGCGGATTTTACGATTTAAAGTTATCTTTTATGTTATCTTTTTGCCCAAGTATCTTTTATTTTAGGGATTAATATAAAACCTCCCTAATATCAGTATTAGGGTCAGAAGAGAGACAGAGTGAGAGCCGTTCTTGAGAAATACAAGAATCATCTTTGTAATCTTTGCAGTTTATAGTGAAATCATTCGATCTCGGTGCCCGTGGACGTAGCTATCACATCGATAGTGAACCACGTAAATTCTTGGTGTTGTTCTTATTGTTTGCATTGAATTTCTTTATTGTTTTCTTGTTTGTTTACGACCTTTGCTTCCGCTGTCGCACAACAGTAATAAACGATGACGTCACGAGATTAAAAAATACATAACATATTTACATATCTAATGAAACTCTAATAGCTATCAGCCTATCAAGATTCAAGAATATACTTGATTACTTGGTCAAGATATCATTAATATAACAGTCTAAATAAAAAAGAAGGTAAAATTTGCAAATATTAGCATAGCCAATATGATGACCGATGAGAATTACAAACATTCAAAAAAAAAAAATAATAAAAAATGAAAAAAAAATGAAGAGATTACATAATAACATAGATAAAATACTAGCATAATCTGTATAATCACTATCGATGAGGAAGGTTGTTATTGCTTGTTAAAAAAGACAGAAACATTTCCTTGTTTACCAACCTTGGTATGCACATTAACATCTCCATTAGTCTTTGTACCAGATTCATTGACGTTATGTCCTGAATTCATCAAAAACGAGCCGCCACTCCCACTGTTACCACCACCAATAACATCAGGGACATTATCAAAAACCATATGTCCTTACCTGATATACACTTTGTTTTGCCTTTTGCTTAGCTGTCAGTGGCGGAGTCAGGATTATTTAAAAATAAAATATCGTTACTCTTTTGAGTCATATCAACAACTTATATTATTATTCCACCCTGACTGAGTAAACAATAACCTTAAATACTGAATATAAAGGTACATATGTTAGTGTTACCCTAGGTCTCAATTGCAAATGGATACCGTTAGGTCCGTAACCGTCCTCAAAGGTATCCAAATTATGACTGACAGGTATGAGATTAACCTGAAGTATTTTGATATTACTGTTGAACTGCCGATGATTGTTCTAATCTCCACGTACAAGTCGCCGGTACCATCCAATACAGGCCAGTTTTCTTGTCCGACCATCAAGGCCGTCACCATATATCGAATAGTGAGCACCTTGTCGTAGATGCTGTTGAGACGCAATTTTTGAGGTCCTAACCAAGTCACTCTCCACTCTGTACTTTGCGGTATAGGCTTATTTGCAACATGATCGTGATTCGTGAAGGCCGACTGATTTCTGATCTTCATTAGCATTTAGGTAATTGCCATTCAATGACCTTAGCCGTATCACCTCCATGGATTAACTATTCAAATCATCTCATGAGTATTTATATGCTCTAATCTACATACACTAGTAAATTATAATATATATATTACTTATGTGAGAACACTACTAATATATAGACCTGGCAAATGGGTTATTTGGATTGGGTCTGGGTCGGGTCACTTTCGGGTCGGGTCATTTCGAGTCAGCTAATATTCAGGTCAGGTATGGGTCGGGTCGGGTCGATTTGGGTTTTGGGTCAACTTCGGGTTAGGTATTGGGTAAAGTTCGGGTTGGGTCAATTTCGGGTCAAGTATGTTCGGGTCATATTTGGATCAGGTCAAAATCTGGTCGGGTCATGTTCGGGTTGTTTCATTTGTGAATCACTACTAGAAATAGGCTAAATTCCGACGGACTTATTCCGACGGACTCCAATTCCCTCGCAAAAGCTCGAATTCCGGCGGAATTTTAGGTTGTAAGAAACATCCGTCGGAAAGGATATTTTCCGACTGAAAAATCCGCCAGAATAATTCCGACGGACTTAATTCCCTCGGAAACTTACTCTTCCGACGAAAAATTCCTTCGGAATTAGTCCAACGGATTTATATTCCCTAGGAAATATCCTCTTCCGACGGAATTTTCCGCCCGAAAGATATTTTCCGACGGAAAATTCCGTTGGAAGAGGGTATTTCCGAGGGAATATATTCCGTCGCAACATTTCAGCAATTGAAAAAAAAAAGACCCATTTGAATTGTTTCAGGCAACACAGCCACGAAACAGAAACTGAGCAAGGGAGAAATAGGAAAAGAGAGAAAGGGAGAAAGAGAAAGAGAGAAGGAGAAAGGGAGAAGGAGAAAGGGGAAGGAGGTCGCCGCGATCCACCACTAGCAGCCGCCTGGTCGCCGCCGGTAAGTTGCCGTTTTTTTGGTTTCAATTTTTTTTTTATTTTTTTTTTAAAGTTATTGAGAACGCTAACCACCACCACCACCTAGGTTGTTACGGTATTCACCATTAGCCACCACAACCACGAAAGCTTCACCGAAATACACCATTGTCGCCGCCGGATAGTGGTAAGTATTTATGTATTTAATTTTTTTTTTAAATAAACTATTTTGAGGTTTCTTGGGGTTTTTTTGGTACTTAATTTTTTTTTTATTTTTTTATTTTTTTGGTTTTGAAATTGCAAGTGACGACCCCCACAGCCACGACACCAGCCGGGCGCCGGTCTGCAACCAAGGGGACGCCCAGCCACCGCCGCTAGCAGGTGGTGTTTTGTTTGTTTTTTGTTAATTTTTTTTTCATTATAATTTGTTACCATTTAATCATTTTTAAATATACATAGGCATCACAAACTTAGTTACTAATTGGGATAATTTGAAATTTTTGTAGGTTTTGTAGATTCACTTTAATTTGTTCTTTGGCAATAACAAGTGCAGATCTACAGGTTAGAGACTATGTAAAACCTAATATTATAAGTTTAGTTTATACTTGGCATGTTAGTCGGTAATTGTATTTAGATATATGTTGATTTATTTTTATTTTTTTAGTGTAGTGTATACAATTTATTGTATTTATATTTTAATAAGTTGAAATTTTTTAAAAGAATGTGTATGTGTTATGATATGTTAGTTTAGTTTAGTTTATTTAAGTTTAGTTTTTAATTATTGTATAATAACATGTTAACATAGTTTGGTTTAGTTTATTATAATAATGTATGCTAGTTTAGTTTATTTTAGAATATTTAGTTTAATTTTGTGTATGTTATTAGTTAATTTAGTTTAATATTTTTGTTTGATATAATGTTTGATATAATATTTAATAATTGTGCTTCTTTTTTTGCTTATATTAGTTTATTTTAATTATGATAAATCTCTGTTTAGTGTAATGCATGTGACCTTCACTTTATATATATATAATAAATTAATCATTTGCATAATCATTTACCTAGATACCCGTTCAAGGCATACACAATAGGAGTATGCCTTGAATAGTCCCCGGTTGGGACTGTCCTTGTACGCTTATTCTCACTTAGGTGGTGAATGTAAGCATTGCTTTTGATTCTACGAAAAATCGTGTCTTTTCATTTCTCTACAGTGTTCTCTGGGTACATATGTAGGTGTGTTTAATTACCTACATCGTGTACTTGGAGAACTGTAGGGAAATGCTGGCGGATTTTACGTAGAATTGAAAACCTGGCTTACATTCACTAGTGGGATTAAACGTACAAGGATGGGTTAGGTTGGAGTGATAAGGACCCTTTGAAAGCATTTCATATTTCATTTGCAATTTCATAAGACTTTGATGGATAATGATTAGGAAGTACGCTTTGTGACTAATATGCGTGAGTTGTGTAGAAGTTGTAATCATGAAACGAACAGAACGTAGCTGGATGTATGAAAGGAAGGTTAGGCCATATGTTAATCCAGAGTTCGTGAAAGGGGTTGATGAGTTCATGCAGTACGTCAAAGATAATCCCGAAAGTAGTAACCCGAATGAAGTTAGGTGTCCATGTGCAAAATGTAAGAACAAACGGCTTTGGAACCCAGATACGGTTAAACTTCATTTGTTACGTGCGGGTTTTGTACCTAATTACTATGAGCGGATGTGTCACGGGGAAGGGTTTCCGACAATTCCTGCAAGTGGGTCCAACGAATATCGTGAAATGGTTTTCGATGCGTTTGGTCAAAGTCAGGATCATGGGCATTCCGAGCAGGCTAGTGTTTCATCAGAGGAGGAGCCTAATGCCCAAGCTAAGCATTTTTTGGATTTGTTGAAGGCTTCTGAAAGGCCATTATACGAAGGGAGTTTGTTGTCTGTGTTGGAGATGGCCGCTAGAATCACAAGTCTAAAGTGCGAGTATAATCTTCCGCACAGATGTGTCGATGTGTTTTTTTCACTTCTCAGTGAAGCAATTCCTAACAACAATCAAATGGTCGACACATTCTATGAGGTGAAAAAGATTGTGAAGGGCTTGGAACTGCCTCATGAAAGGATTCACGCTTGTCCGAAGGGATGTATGTTGTTTTGGAAGGATGATGCCCTGCTGTCTAAATGTAGGGCGTGTGGCAGCGATTGATACAAGCAGACTTCCAAGGGTAGCCTAGTGCCTTTGAACGTTTTGTTTTATTTCCCGATCACACCCGGGTTGCAAAGGCTGTTTACAACCAAGACTATTTCGGAGGAAATGACATGGCATTCGAAAAATCCTCGAGTGCAAGGCACTATGGCACACGTAGTGATAGTGAAGCTTGGAAACACCTGGACAACTGCTTTCCAGAGTTTGCCTCCGAGCCTCATAATGTTCGGCTTGGTTTGTGTACAAATGGTTTTGCTCCTCATGGCAAGTTTGGGGGACAATATTCTTGTTGGCCTGTCATTTTGACCCCTTACAACCTGCCTCCCTCAATGTGTATGAAAAGACAATTTATGTTCCTTTCGTTGCTCGTTCCTGGTCCTAAAAATCCTAAGGGTAACTTGGATGTGTACATGCAACCGTTGATTGAGGAGTTGAAACAATTGTGGGAAGTTGGTGCACATACGTACGATATTTCCATGAAACAGAATTTCAATCTTCGAGCAGCCATCCTATGGACCGTTAGTGACTTCCCGGCCTACGGTATGTTGTCCGGTTGGGCCACATCTGGTAAGAAAGCTTGTACATACTGCATGGACAAAAGCAAAGCATTTTGGCTAGAAAATGGTTGTAAGGTGTCTTGGTTTGATTGCCACCGCCAGTTCCTTTCGACGAATCACCTTTTTCGGAATAGTATAACTGCGTTCTGCAGAAACAAAGTCGAAAAGGGTGCCCCTCCACACATTATGTCAGGAGAGGAGCTGTGGGAATGTGTGAAAGACCTTCCGAAGGCTACAGATGGGCCCGAGTTACTTCAACGCCTCAAAAAAGAAAATAAGGGGTGGTTCAAGCAAAGCATATTGTGGGAGCTTCCATATTGGAAGCATCTGCTTGTTCGTCACAACCTAGATGTCATGCACATTGAAAAGAACTTCTTTGATCAGTTATTTCACACTGTAATGGCTGTGAAAAAGCAGACGTGTGACACGCCATCCGCTCGAAATGACATTGCCAAATATTGTAAACGTCCGCAGCTTCATCTTCAGCAGGATGATAGGGGAAAAGAGTTCATGCTAATGGCTCCATTTGCTCTTGACAAGGCTCAGAGAAAAGTTTTGTGTGAGTGGGTTAAACAGTTGCGGTTTCCTGATGTTTACGCCTCCAATTTGAGCAGATGCGTCGATTTGCAAGCATGTAAGCTCCACGGAATGAAAAGCCATGACTGTCACGTGTTCATGGAGAGGTTGTTGCCTACTGCTCTGCGGGAATTGCTCCCTTGCCATGTTTGGAATGGAATAACAGAGATCAGCCAATTCTTTTGCGATTTGTGTTGCCTACTGCTCTGCGGGAATTGCTCCCTTGACATGGAGCGATTGGAGAATAACATAGCTGAGATAATGTGCAAGCTTGAGAAGGTTTTTCCCCCTGCATTCTTTAACTCCATGGAGCATTTACCCATTCATTTTCCATATGAAGGGAAGTTATGTGGTCCTGTGCAATATAGATGGATGTATCCGTTCGAAAGGTTAATCAAAGACCCATGCACATCCTATATCTTACATAAAATTCAATGTAATGTCGTGTTTATATATTTAAATAAATATGATTGCAGGTTCCTCAACCATTTGAAACGAAAAATTAGAAACAAGGCTCGAGTTGAAGGATCCATTTGCAATGCTTATCTCACCGAAGAGATAGCAAACTTCTGCAGTAACTACTTCCAGGCAACGGTTGACACTAAAACACGAGATCTCGGTCGAAATGTGAATGCCGACGTGGACTCCACAGTGGACGACGCTGAAATTCCAGAGTTGTTCAAGGAGGATAGCGGTCGTGTGTCAACTGAGGGAAAAACTCGGTTTTTGGATGAAAAAGAACTGGATTGTGCTCATCTGTTCGTGTTACGAAACACCGGCATTCTTGGTGAATACGAAAGGTATAACATAGTTTAGTAATGAAGTGTAGTTGGATGATATGATCATCTAAAATGATTACAATGTTTATTTACATTAATTTTGGCCTCGTAGGAAGTTTGAGGACTATGTCCTTAGTACTCGACCTTATTTGCGTAGAGAAGAAGTAATGGAGAAATGCAAAGCTGAATTCCCTAATTGGTTTCATCGCAAGGTGATGTCCACTGTCTAAACGTAGGATAATTATGATTTACTATTCGTGGCTATTTAATTTACTTATTTAGGGAAGTGCGACGGTTATATTTAAAACGTTTATAGTGTATTGAGGAGGAACAAAACTCGGATGTGCTGCGAGCGTTGTGCATGCGCCCTTTCAAGCGTGTACGAACTTGGAAGCAGATTTTTTGTCGGTGGCTTTAATTTCCATACATATGCCCATGGCAAGCACAAATCTACGATGAATTACGGGGTTTGTGTATCAAGTGAGGATGGTGGAGAGTACTACGACATTTTAGACGACATTATAGAACTAGTCTACACTGGTCCCGAAAAAGAGTACAAGACTATTTTGTTTAAGTGTAGTTGGATGGATTGTGGTAGGGGAATTAACATACATGAACGGTACAAGCTTGTCGAAGTGAATAATACTAAGAAATACCCCAAGTACGATCCCTTTGTTTTGTCTTACCAAGTGACTCAAGTGTACTACACATCATACCCAAGCCTGAAACGGGATCGAATACAATGGTGGGCTATTTTTAAAACACAAGCAAGATCAGTGGTTGATGCTCCGGTGGACTTAGAGTTCTTGCAGGCACCATCCCCACAATTACATGAAACACTTTGCCCACCGAATGATATTCCAGACTATGTCCAAGATGATGATGATGAGGAAGATGACGATGCTTTGTTATCTCGAGCGATGAAGATGATGAATCTAGCATCAACTCCAGTGATAGTGACGAGGATGATGATATCGATGTATTATTAGATGATAGTAGCAATGATTCCAGTAGTGATAGTAGTAGTGATGACATTAATGAATAGGGGAATTTGTTACTCTCCTTCTTTGAATTTGCTTATTATGTAAAATAGACAAATGAATTTGTCTTTTAATAAATCGATCATTACTTTTACGCTGAAATGTTATTGCATTGCCCGAGTCCCTTGTAACTTATAATATGCTGTAATGTTATTATCAACAATTCAGGTGATCATGGCGGGCGGTAAAGACATAGATAAACGGAGAATGCAGATCGACGATTCCGATGATGACATGGAGGATGCTTATAATTTGGATAATACTCAGGAGCCGACTTCCAGCTCATCATGAGGTCAGACTCAGGAGCGTTCACAGTTGCCGGTAATAGACCCTACTGTGCTCTGGTACGTACATACATTTTGTGCATTGGGATTTGAATATTTTTTAAGGAAAAAAACCTATTTATTACCTGTAACAAGTTTTTCAATACTTGTAGTTCATGATCATCTAACTTTGTGGTTTCCTCATTGCATGTAGGTTTGACGACAACAAGGTCAGGATTGCGGTATCCGGGGCGATAACCGGGTACTATAGACAGCCTTGGAGGAATTACGGCGAGGTGGATGCAGCAACCAAGGAACATTGGTGGAACCTATTATGCGTAAGCTATTATAAACTTAATTGAAAACATGTTTTTTAAAAATGTTGAGCTGAATTTGGAAATATGACATAACGTTTATTAATTGTAGAAGGAATTCACGTGGGCACCTCAGTTGACCGAGGATGTGAAGCACACGTTTGAAAAGAGGTTTGCTACTCGGTTGCGTGACATGTTCTACACAGTCACGCACAAGATGAGAGGCGCAAGGCCAGCCTGGCTCATTGAGGAAGTCCACAAGAAGATGATGGATATTGTTGCCGCCGATCCAACTTTCAAGGCAAGGTCGTCCCAAAACAAGAAGAACAGGAGGGGTGGGTCAATGGAAAGTCCGGTTGAAGCTACCCACTATCAAGGTTCGATGTCAGCTGTACAACATGCTAAACGAATGGTAAGTTTGTTGAATATTCCTTTTAGATTGGAGGGTCGGTTTTATTCTTTTGTACAGGTGCTCTAACATTTAAAGTTTATCATTTTCTGCATGTATAATCAAAGGCGGCGAAGAACAAAGGGCAGCTCCCAACAGCTCATGAGCTGTTTATGAAGACGCACTTCAAGGAAGTGCCTGGGAAAGGCACGGTACCAGCCAACACCAAAGCACAGCATATTGCGATATTAACTTCAATAACACCTACAACTGTTATATATATGTTATAAGAAAAAACTTAGAAAATAGGTTGTTTTTGTGATTTGAACGCATGTGCACCTAAAATTACCTATAATATGCATGTTATGAGAAAGAAATGGTTCATTAGGTGAGAACTTTAGAAAATAGGCAAGGGATTGGTCATTTAGGGGTGAATTGGTTGAATTTTGGTCTTTTAGGGTCCCAAAACTTAGAGACTTGGTTGTATTTGTGATTTCAAGGCATGTGCACCTAAAACTACATATAATATGCATGTTATGACAAAGAAATGGTTCATTTGGTGAGAAATGTAGAAAATAGGCAAGTGATAGGTCATTTAGGGGTCTATTGGTTGATTTGTAGTCATTTAGGGTCCCAAAACTTAGAGAATTGGTTGTTTTTGTGATTTAAAGGCATATACATCTAAAACTACCTATAATATGCATGTTATGACAAAGAAATGGTTCATTTGGTAAGAAATGTAGAAAATAGGCAAGTGATAGGTGATTTAGGGGTCTATTGGTTGAATTTTGGTCTAATTCGCTCCCAAAACTTAGAGAATTGGTTGTTTTTGTGATTTCAAGGCATACACAACCCTAACTAACTATAAAAGACATGTTATGACAAAGAAATGGATCATTAAGTTAGAATTGAAGAAAATAGGCAAAGGATAGGTCATATAGGCCTCAATTGGTTAAATTTTGGTCGTATTCGCTCCCAAACCTTAGAGACTTGGTTTCTTTTTTTGTGATTTCAAGGCATATAAGTCTAAAACTACCTATAATAGACATGTTATGACAAATAAATGGTTCATTTGGTTAGAAATGTAGAAAATAGGTAAAGGATAGGTCATTTAAGGGTCTATTGGTTGGATTTTGGTCTAATTCGCTCCCAAACCTTAGAGACTTGGTTTTTTTTTTGCGATTTCAAGGCATACACAACCCCAAATACCTTTAATAGACATGTTATGACAAAAAAATGGATCATTTAGTTAGAAATGTAGAAAATAGGCAAAGGATAGGTCATATAGGCCTCAATTGGTTGAATTTTGGTCGTATTAATTCGCTCCCAAACCTTATAGACTTAGTTTTTTTTTTTGTGATTTCAAGGCATATACGTCTAAAACTACCTATAATAGACATGTTATGACAAAGAAATGGTTCATTTGGTTAGAAATGTAGAAAATAGGCAAAGTATAGGTCATATAGGGGTCTATTGGTTGGATTTTAGTCCAATTCGCTCCCAAACCTTAGAGACTTGGTTTTTTTTTTAGATTTCAAGGCATACACAACCCCAAATACCTATAATAGACATGTTATGATAAAAAAATGGATCATTTAGTTAGAAATGTAGAAAATAGGCAAAGGATAGGTCATATAGGCCTCAACTGGTTGAATTTTGGTCGTATTCGCTCCCAAACCTTAGATACTTGGTTTTTTTTTTGTGATTTCAAGGCATATACGTCTAAAACTACCTATATAGACATGTTATGACAAAGAAATGGTTTATTGGTTAGAAATGTAGAAAATAGGCAAAGTGTAGGTCATATAGGGGTCTATTGGTTGGAATTTGGTCCAATTCGCTCCCAAACCTTAGAGACTTGGTTTTTTTTTGCGATTTCAAGGCATATACAACCCCAAATACCTGTAATAGACATTTTATGACCAAAAAATGGATCATTTAGTTAGAAATGTAGAAAATAGGCAAAGGATAGGTCATATAGGCCTCAATAGGTTGAATTTTGGTCGTATTCGCTCCCAAACCTTAGAGACTTGGTTTTTTTTTGTGATTTCAAGGCATATACGTCTAAAACTACCTATAATAGACATGTTATAACAAAGAAATGGTTCATTTGGTTAGAAATGTAGAAAATAGGCAAAGTATAGGTCATATAGGGGTCTATTGGTTCTAGTTTTGGTCCAATTCGCTCCCAAACCTTAGAGACTTGGTTTTTTTTTGCGATTTCAAGGCATACACAACCCTAACTACCTATAATAGACATGTTATGACAAAAAAATGGATCATTTAGTTAGAAATGTAGAAAATAGGCAAATGATAGGTCATATAGGCCTCAATAGGTTGAATTTTGGTCTAATTCGCTCCCAAACCTTAGAGACTTGGTTTTTTTGTGATTTTAAGGCATATACGTCTAAAACTACCTATAATAGACATGTTATGACAAAAAAATGGTTCATTTGGTTAGAAATGTAGAAAATAGGCAAAGGATAGGTCATTTAGGGGTCTATTGGCCTGATTTTAACTTACATCTTTAATTTGTGCAACTTTTCATATGTTTATCTTGTAGGAGGCCTACCAGAAGAAAGTTGAAGAAGAAAGCACCCAAGGGATTCAAAAGAGTCCAAATAAGTTGTACTAGGAAACTGTAGGTGGCCGAAACAAGAAGGGTCGTGTGAAGGGACTTAGCCAAGGTGCGGAGCTGTATTACGGCAGCCGGAAGAGTTCCAAGTCTTCCCAGCAGTACACGCCTTCCTTTCTTTCCCAGATGCAAGATCAGATGGACCAGAGGGTGGAGTAGAGGTTGGAGGAGTGGGTGCAAGCTATGCGGAGTGAAATGGAAGTCGAGATGGAGACTCGATTGGCCGAAATAGAAAGGAGAACCAAGAGAGGTATGAAGAGATGATGCGTCGATTCTCCAGCAACGACTCATGTTCCAACATTCCACATCAGCGTCGAGACCCCACAAACGACGACCCGGGTAGCGGCGGTGTAGGGTTAGGTACTCCAACTGTAGCTTAGAATTTGTGTACATAATTGAACATGTATTTAGTTTTAAATTATGTTGTATAGTTGCACAAATTAAAATATATACATTAATATTATTGTTAATATATATATGAAAATATTTTCGTATTTAAATCGTCAATTCAAAATTAACACAAATTAGGTGTAGGATATAGGTGAGCAAAATCGAATTAAATAATTTAATTCTTGCTTATTAAACAGGACTCTTCCGACGGAACTTTTTGTCGGAAATAAATACCTTCCGACGGATTTATTCGTCGGAATATAAGCAGTTTCGACGGAATATTCCGTCGGAATTGTTTACCTTCCGACGAAAATATCCGTCGAAAGCTATCCATTTCCGACAAAATGTTCCGTCGGAAGAACTACGTTTCCGATGAACTATTCCGTCGGAAGGTCATTTATTACGACGAAAATATCCGTCGGACGCCTTCCATTTACGACGGAAATAATATTGTCGGAATGTTGCGACGGACTTTCAATTTAAGTCAAAATCAGCTCCGACAGATGATATTCCGTCGGAAAGTTCGTCGGAAAGGTGACTTCCGACGTAATTTTCATCGGAAAACGGTCATTTTCCGACAAGGGGCGTTGCGACAGACTGCTTCCGACGAAATTCCATCGGAAAGGCCGATTCCGACGGATTTTTCAATGTTTCCGACGGATTATTTCCGTCGGAATTGAGCTGTTTTCTTGTAGTGAATCAAGCTCAAATGAATAATTTTATACGGAGTATATATTCTGTATTGGTATAATAAAAACTATCAATTCAGTTTATGAGCTTAGCTACGGTTGAAGTGAACAATTTAAGTTACTTTTGGTACAAGACATTTTAAGTTCAATTATAAAGTAATTTTAGTTTGGGGCATTTCGGGTATCGGGTTTGTTCAGGTCAATTTTGGGTATCGGGTCTGTTCAGGTCAAACACTTCGGGTCAATTTCGGGTCGGGTCAGTTCGGGTGTCGGGTCAAGATCGGGTCAACTCCATTTTCGGGTCGAGTATGAGTCGGGTCGGGTCAATTTCGGGTTTTGGGTCATTTTCGGGTCAATGTTTTTGGTCAATTGGGTCGGGTCATCGGGTATGGGTCAGGATTGCCAGGTCTACTAATAAATGAGAACAAATCTAGGTCTAAGGATCAAACGTCATCAACGATCACATCAAACGCGCCTCTATAATGGCAAAATAGCAATAAAACCAAACTTTTCCCCCTTTATAGAAAACTACTTACTGCTCATCAGAAGAACTTAGGCGGAAGAACTTATGAGCTCCAATCACAATTTCAATGAGATTCAAGGATATTGAGCACAAATCCTTTCAATTTATGTCAGATTTTCAGCAACAACAAGAATCAACAAGCTTCATTAAACAATAAACAAGTAAGTGATGTTCTTAATTTTGGCTAGTAATTTTCAAATTTCATGCTCTTTATTTTCAGATTTCGTTAATAATTTCAAATTGAGTGATCTTATTTTCGGATAACTATTGATATTATTTTCAAATTCTACGAATAAAATAGCGTTTATGATCAAAATTTCCGATTATTAGTTCTACTTTGGATTATCATATCGATTTTAGCTTCAATTTCATAATAAAAATTTCTGATTTTTGTTAGATTTCCTGTGCGTTTCCTGTTAAATTTTTGTTAGATTTTTTTTCAACTTCCTATTTTGTTAAAAAATTATTATTTTGTTGAAGCAACTAAAGACGGAACTTCGACAAAATAAAATAAAAATGTAAATTTTAAAAATCCATTTTCAATTAGAACTCCACAAACTCTACTTGTAGAGAGAGACAAGTGGAGTTGACAAATATGTAACCCAATTTAAATATCACAACCACCACCTAAAAATCATGAAAGTTGGATGAAAATGGGGCTCTAATAGCCAACTCACTCTCTAAGTCTTCTTTACGAGCTACAAGATTCCTAAGCCGCCGTCGTAGAAAAGCCAACTGGTACCACCGAGGAGTACTCCTAATTGTGTTTGATAAAGATGAAGAAGAGCCATTACTACCAGCCATATTTCAAACGAAAAACAGAATTCAAAAAACACTCTAAAATATTAAAAACTAACACTAATGAAGAATAGGGGAACTTGTCTTTTATACACTAAACAATTAATGCAACAACCTTTTATAATCCTGGCAAAATTTACAGTGCATTCTATTTTGAAAAATTTCACTTTTGCTACCACCAAAACACACGTATTTCACTTTTGCTATCTTTTTAAATTTTTATTTTATTTTACTACCACACAAAAACGCCTTTGTTAAAATTTCGATACTGTTGGCGTTTGGGGGGCCCACTTGGTTAACTACGCAACACCTCCCTTTTTCCTCCACTGTCACTTCCATCACCACTAGCAATCAACTCCAATTTCCCATGCAATCGACCACCATCATCACACCAACAACAGCACCCAGGCAGCCCACAATCGACCACCATCAAGCAGCCCACGCACCAGCAATTAATTGCAGCGGCAGCGGCATCAAGCAACACCATTTGCAACCAATAGCAGCGGCATCAAGCATCCCACGCACCACCAATAGCAGCGGCAGCAGCAACCATTTGCAATCCCTACCAATAACACTAGCAGCGGCATCAAGCAACACCATTCAGCCCCACTCCTCCCTGAAACCACCCTAAACGGGTAAAAACGAAACCCTAAAATCCATTTAGGGTGGTTTTAAGGGTGGTGTTTAGGTTTAGGGGTGGCGGTTTTGGGTGGGGGAAGAAACGGGGTCGCCGGCACTGGGAAATCGCCAGCGGAGGCGAAAGGAGGGGAGGGCATTATGTGAAAATGAGGGGAACAGAGAGAGATAGTGTGTGTGAGAAGATGGGTTGAGAAGAAGGAGGCATTTGAGGAGGGAGGTGGGCAGCGTGGGTGGGGAAAGGGAGGGGGATGGGGTTGCTGGCGGCCTGGCGCCGGGGGATGAGGTCGCCGGCAGCCGGCACGGGGAGGGGAAAGGGGTGGCTGACAGGATGGAGTGGATGAGATTTTGTTCAAGTTTTTATTTGTTTTTTAATAAATTAAATCATTATTTAATGAGATATTGGGTCTCATTTAACGAAACTCAAACGGTTTCTGTTAAGTGGTAGCAAAAGTTATATGTTGTAACTTTTGATGGTAGTAAAATAAAATAAAATTTTAGATGGGTAGCAAAAGTGAAATAAAGGTGTTTGAGTGGTAGCAAAAGTGAAAATTTCCTTCTATTTTTTATTGGTGTACCATTTTACACCGAATATTATTTTCTTCACCAGTCCTTAAATAAGACATAAAATTTGTGATTACAAATTAGTTTTATTAATATTTTAACTTATTGAAATGTATATTTATTAATTTAGGTATAACGATATTATATAATTTGTTATGTCATAAAATAAAGATTGATTTACTTACTAGAAATAAGATTTTAATAACAAGAGAACAACAACTACGATTTATTTTCTTTCCAACACGAATTAGCAAAACACACAACACATGACGCCAAACATATACACGTTGGACTATGACTACTAGTTTACAAAAAAATCCGAAACCAAACCGTATTTTTATAAACCGTGAACCAAACCAAACCGCTAAAATACGATTTGGCCTAATTTGGTTACGGATCAGACCAAACTGTGTATAACCCTACACGTAATGCAATGATTTTATTTTATTGTATTTATTTATTTATTTTCTTTCGCGAAAACACACGTAATGCAATTTGAATTTGAATGATTTAGATTTTAGAATTTACCTTTTTAAATTTTATATTTTTCAATTTTCAATTGGTTCTTTTAGCAAGCTTTTCCACTCACGCGCGTCGCACTTCCAAAACAAAAACAATAGCAAACGCAAAGCCATTCATTTCCTTCATTCTGTAATCCAAAGCTTCGAATTTCCAATTCATTCAGCGACGACAATGGTACGCTCTTTTCTCTAATTTCTCTATTTTTTATTATGTTTTTAAAAATTTTATGTGAATCTTAGGGTTTTTTTTTTCCTTTTGCGATACTTCGATTTCAATTTTTTGTCGTAATTTGTTGTAATTGCCCTACTATTATGCATTTTTGATCTTGCTATTTGAACAACTATATCCGATCTATTTGACTCTGTAATTTCTTATTATTGATACTAAAATTGTGGGTTTTTGTTAGATTTTTCGTTTTTTTTATTATTTTGATGTAGGTTTTGTCGGGCAATTGATTATTTTTGCGATCTCTACCAATATATCTTGTATACTGAGTTGCAATTTGCTTGATAATAGAAATCCATGTAAATTATTGAAGATAATCTTTGGTATTAATTGATTGAATTTGGATTGTTTGGTATATTAAAAGACTATGGTATCATTCTGAAGTCCAGCATTTCGAATTTTCGATTCCTTTGCTGTTAGAAGTATTCGAACCCTCGGGTACAATCCGTTCTTCTTTTAACGAGCGTTTGAAGGTTCGGATACTGACCAAAAACTTAATCTGCAAGCCATTTGCTTATTTTAAGAGATTTAGCATTTCAGGAATCTTGTATAGGAAAGGTCGAAGAGTGTGGTAGGTCCTTTATTGCTATGACATTATAACGTTTATAAGGCAATGTCGCTACACGAGTTTATTTTGTGTTTATAACTGTGTACAATCAGTGGTGCTTATCGTTGTGCCATGAATTGTTATAGCTTGGACAGATGTAATGAAGATGATTTAGATAAGGAAATGGAAGCTATAGTAATGTTAGACTAGGAGTATATGTTGTCAAAATATGAAATTGGAGGTGGAATTGCATCAACCATCAAGACCTTAACTCTGTTTAGATAATTGGATTTTTATTCGGCTGGACTACAAGCTAGAAATTAATGTGGGGTTGTTGGATATCCTCCTTAGATCCCATTTGCCGTTTCATGATTGTCTAGCTGTAATTATATCTTGTAAATATACAGTCTTGAGACTTTAGCTCTGCTAACAATAATTTTTTGTGTACGGCTTTCTTGTCTAGTTACGATTGGATTCTATTTACTTGTTTAATCTTGCTTTTCAGCTTATGTTTAGCTTTTTAAATGACTTATTGGATATTTTGGTGGCAGGATGGACATGATTCAGATGAACCTAAGCAAAATACCACTGATATGGCTGCATTTGTAAGTTGTTTGATATTTTTCTGGATTACATGGATGTTTCATCCTTAAAGAAAATTTCTCTTTATATTCTCCTTTCATGTGATTTCATTTTTTTTTTTTATTACTCATGTTTTTTAAAACGCCCTTAGACATGTTTTCTTTACATCCTGATATCTCTGCAAAGAACTATTTATTTGTATATAACTTCACATCTAGGGCTTGCTGTAATGTTATATTTCAAGGAAATTGCATCTTGATTAATCTCACTGTATTGAACTTGATTGATTGCATTTTTCCTATTGTGAATGTAACCTTGTACCATACATGTTACTGACTGTATGTCTTCATAACAATGGGGTCTTTGTGCTCTCTGATAGTATTGCTCTGTAATACTTACGATTTATGTTTGTTTTTCAGGTGCAAAATCTTCTTCAGCAAATGGTAATTGGTGCTTCATACCCCTTATAATGTATGCTAATGCCGTTGTTGACATTAATTTTTCTTTTGCAGCAAACCAGGTTTCAAGCTATGTCTGAGGGCATTGTGACAAAAAATATCCTTTTTCTTCATCTCTTAAGCATTAAATAATAGTGTTTGTTACATTTGTTGAAATGCAGGCTATATAAAAGAAATCCGTTCGTGGGCACAATTTTTTTTTTTTATTTGCACATCAGTTATAACCCAACTTTTCTTTTCACTTGCATTATACTCTGTACAACTGATGAGGCAGGGTGGGATGCATTTACTAAGATTTAGGCTGTGAAAAATTTTCATCTCCTTGCTCAGTGTGCTTATGTTTTGGTTCGTCCAAATTTACATAACTTTGCTTACCAAACGAATGTTGTCTTGCAAGACCATCATTAAATGCTTTAGTTGCTACTTGCTAGTTTGTTTATTTGGCTATTGTTTTTATCTTTTCATGAGGACTGAGTTTCAGAATTTCTGTCTATCAATGACATGGTTAAGATTACTGCCATAATCTTCTAGACTGTTTTGTTCTTAACCACAATTGCACTAGATGAGATGGGTAATCGTATCAATGAACTAGAGCAGAGCATTAAGGATCTGAAAGAAGAAATGGGGCCAGAAGAGTCCCCCTCTCCAGTGCCAGCGTCAAAATCTAAGCCTGATGATTCCAAGCCAGAGGATTCTTCTAATACCACCGAATGACGTCCGTCAAGGATTCAAGGTGCCTACTTTCCATTGGTTACTTTTGGGATCTCTCTATGTTCTGATATTAACATTTCTCAAGAAATTTGTTCTTGAATCAATGCTATGAAGTTTGAACAATGTGTGTCACTGGAGATTTGCTGTGTGTAGCTTAGTGCCTGTTTAGCAGTTACCAATTTTCTTGACTTGATGTGTGAAGAGGTGATAGTTAATGATCTTTTGTATCGTAAGGGAGTTAGCAGCCCTTGATATCTATCCTTGATATATGAAGTAAATGTCTCGGTACTAGCACCATCTTGTGCTTTCATTGTCTTCTATTCCTCAGTTTTGGCCTTGCCAATTCTCGGTTGTTACGGAGTACCTGTCAACCATATGTGATGCTTATGAGTCTAATTATATTGCTGCTGTCTGCAAGGCTGCAAACATATTGAAATTGGTATGAAAGCTTTGCAAGTAGTAGGAGAATAATCATGGACTTAGGTTTGCATTGTTTTCAGGAACTCGACTATATGACTTATGATATCAGTCAGAAAGTCAGTGTGGTAGTACCAAATATTTGACTCTTTCTTCGTTTTTTTTTTTTGGAAAATTTAACGGGAATAATCCAACCTTTTGTCCGTTCTCCCATATTAATCCCACCTTTTGATTATTCCTCATTAATCCAACCTTTGCCCCCCTTTTTCTTATAGCAACCCTTGCAGGTCATCTAACCGTTTCAACCGGTTATAAGTGCTGACGTGGCACTTCCTGATTGGTTTTTTGTTTTTTTTTTATAATTTACTTTTTTTTTTTAAATTTTAATATGTAAAAAAAAAAAGAAAAAAAAAAAACCCACCCTTCTTTCTTCTTTCTCTCTCTTCCCCCATCACCAGATTCACCACCATAGCCCACCCCACTTTTTTCTCTCTCCTCTCTCTTCCTCCATGACCACCTCCTTCATCCTTCTTCCTCCATGACAACCTCTTTCACTAACAACTTACCTCCATGACCACTTACCCACCAACACCACTACAACCCAAAACAACCGCCACAAAATCGGCCCCTAACCCACCACCATTTCCGTCACCCCCACCACAAACCTAGCCGAAATCCCCACCCACCTTCATTTTCGTCACCCTCGAACGCTTTGACCACCACCACACCAAAATCAGCGACCGCGTACTCCCTTTAGCCACCAAACCACTACAAACTACTACCCACTCACCAAAACCACGAACCCCAAACCATCCATGGCCACCATTAAACAACCACCAGGCCATCTTCTCTTGTGTACTCTCCGCTCACTCTCTCCCACTCTCCTTTTTTTTTTTTTTTTTTTTAATTTGAAGCTAATTATTCAAGTACTTAAAATGTTGTATGTAATTATGCTTTTTTATTGAATTAATTCATTAATTTTGTTGAATTTGGATCTTTCATAATTATTTTTCACCTAATTTTGAATTAAGATTGCAATGGTGAGGGGTTGTTGCGTTGGTGGTGTTGTGAATGGGGTGTTGCTATTATGGTTTTGTGAGGTGGTGATTTCGGGTTTGGTGCGTGAGGGAGTAGCAGGGGAGATTTTGGTGGTGTGGTGGATGCGAAGTGGCTGGAGGTTGGTATGGTGAATGCGAAGTGGCTGGATGCGAAGTTGTTTGGAGGTGGAGGGGAGTTGGTGTGAGGGTTGGGCGGTGATGGCAGGGGAAGCTGTGAGGGGGTTGGTGTGTGGTGGCTGTTTCGGTTGCAAATTGAGGGAGTAGTGTTGTTTGGGGCGGTCTGGTGAAGGTGGTGGTGGGATGAGTGGTGACTCCAAAAGAAAGAATGGGAAGATAAAATGGAGGTGGAGCTTTGGGTGGTGGTAATGGAGGAAGAAGATGGCAAATGGTGGGAGGAAGGAGAGGGAAAGAGATGACCGGTTATTTAGGTAACCGGTCATTTGGGTTCATTTTGGGAAGAAGGGGTATAAAGGTTGGATTAATGAGGAATAATCAAAAGGTTGGATTATTCTTGTTAAATTTTCCTTTTTTTTTAACTATATACTTCCGTCGTTTTTTTTTTTTAGTTGTAACAGTTTGACTTTTACACCATTTATGTGCTTCATTTTGACTAGCTTTAATGATTTATAGTTGAGCAAAAATATAGTCATGTGGCTTTTTGTTAGATTCGTCTCGATTTATCTATTTTAGTATCAAATGTTTATAATTTTTACTTATTGATAATTAATGATATTAACGATTGAAATCATGCATTGACAAGCGTAAAAAGAGAAGTATTGCAACTATAAAGAAACGGTGGAAGTATAAAAATAATCATCAAAATTATCCCAAAAGTACACTTGTTACATCTGTAACAAAAAAATTCCCGCAAAAAACTTTTTTTTCGTTAAAAAAGTAACGTGATAAATAAAACATTGGTTCATTTGCACCCCAAATGTAAAAAGATTTATGTTTCACTCTTTCATGGATCCAAATTCTAATTTTTTTTGGCAACCTCTTCATATGTTTTTTGCTTTAATGTAGTGAGTTTATATAAAAAGGTTAATAAAACATTTAAACAATGAACTGTTCGTAGATTATCCTTACTGTAAAATATACATTCATGGGTTTTTAGTTAGCTAATTATTGTAGAAAAAGATTTAGTACTCTGTATTTGTGAATTGCAAATCAAACATCAAAAGATTTTTTAACCTTTTCTATTTTGCATTGAATTCAACGTACCAAACAATTTGAAAAATAATTGAACCATAGTATTATTTACCAGCAAAAATTGTGACAAAATACCTATAAAATATAGGTTGTATAGTTTGTTGCAACAAAAAGAAAGACATACCTTTGTCACACAATTAATAAGACATTCAATTAAAAGTAAAAAATAGCTTTCAACTATATCAAATAATGAAACATAAGGGTAATACATTATGCTGCAACAAATAGACACACTTTCTTAATAATCGCGTTATTAATCATATTAATACAAACAATAAATCCATCATACATAAGATGGACTGCCAAAGAATTTACGAAGTTGCAGAAATAATGACAGAAATGACTAAGAACGTTGGCACCTAGTAATTTCTTGGCAGTTACGTTCATAAGGATTAGCAGTTTCAGTTTCATTAAAAGCGCAGTTGTAGTAACTCAGGCCTGCCTTCGAGCAGGGAACACGATTACGTTCCAGGGCTGAGTAGGATATGTAGATTTCGACATCTAGTAATGTACGTCGGCTGACCTCTGAACTCATCGCATACTCGTTGCTGTCTTTGAAAGAACTCGATATTGTAAGAAGAGAGAAAACCAAGAGAAGGGCAAGAGAAGAGGTTGCTGTTTTCATGCTCATGTTTTACTTTTTTGTGATCTTTCTTCTGCGTTTTTGGTTATGCTGTTTTTTTTTTTTGGGTTGTATTCTATTTTATGTTGTGTCTTTTAAACTTGTAGAACTGGTGGTGACAGCTGACTTGGGATGCTCTTTGACTTGATAAACTAACATAGTAGGTGCCACGAAGGTTGTAACTAATATGATGTTCATTGTATACACTCTTCATTCCAAATTAAAGTCTCATTCACCATTAGAACGCGTTTTTAGGAAGGTGAAATACGATTTGGGTTTTGGCTTATCAACGGTAAATATAACAAAACAAATTAGTAGGATTTGGTTAGATTAAAGTGAATAAATTAACGACAGTGAGATTTGTTGAATTAAAAATATAAAGTACAGATAAAAGTGAAATGAAACTTTTATTAGAGACCAGAGTTTTTGGTGAAATGAGACTTTTATTTGTGGACGAGAGAATACTTTAACATAAAATAAAATAAAATAAAATTTTAGGTTGGTTTGGATTCTTCAATTAACATAGTTGAGGGCACGAAGCTGGACGGTATTAGCATAAATAATTGTTAATTAAGTACTTACGACTTAGCAATTTGTAGACAACAACCTTTTTTTTTTTTTTTTTTTGTTTAGCGTTGTAGACAACAACTTAAATTCTGACTGAAACTAACATTGTTGAGAGCACGTAAGTTGTGGTATGTCTCATTGATTAGATTTTGCTTACATTAATACATTATGACCAACATTTGTACAGCTTTCTAATAATCATTAATTCTTTTTGAGTAAAATAGTCATTGATTCTTATCAACACTAAGCTAATAAATCTCCTAATTCAAATGGTTTTGACTTAATTTTTTCGTTTGTTAAAAAATCTGATATATTACTAGCAAAAGATCATAATTAAAGCCCCTTTTAATCCATAACCATTATGTAAGGCCCAGATTGATAACACAAAACCTCACTTTTCTATAAACTATAAAGTCAAAATTGGAAGTACGTTACAACTAAAACTATTTTTTGGCTTGTACACTCATACTGTCATACACATGATACAATCGATTTTACAATAAAATTGCCCTATTCTCTTAATTGTTTTTATTTTTATTTTTTTAAGGTCAACCGAGCCCCAACGAAAGCTCCTATCACAAAAAAAAAAAAAAAAAAATTGCCTTAAAGGGGTAGGAGGTTGGATTTGTTGCTAATGAGGATCGAACCTCGCACCTCGAGGGTACTAGAAACCTCTTGTGCCATTGCACCAAGTGGTCTCCCTCCCCTTCTCTTAAATTAGACGTAGATAATGGCATAATGCTATGATCTAATAACGTGGATAAATTTTATTATTTTATTTCTTTATTTATTTATTTATTTTTATTTTTTTTATGTAGCGTTTTGTTAAATTTTGTGTTCATATCCAACTTGGGTTGACCGAATGTTCCATATTTTATTACTCCTTGTAGTAGTTGGTACCCTATTCTCCACCTCTTTTGCATAATATTAGAGGCAATTTTATCCACCGTTTCCAATTAGACGAATAACGGACAATGATAATTGTTGTTGCCTTAAGTTAATATGTTATACTCTAATTATTAGCCATATCACAATTATGACATGACGCCTAAAGATTTTCTAGGTTGATACCTTGATTGTTTTCTGTTTTATATAATCTTTCCAATAATGATTTCAAAGGTCACCTCAAAAAATTGATAAGATTTTTTTTTTTTTTTTTTAAAAAATATCTTTAGTATTGTCATTAAGAAAGTGTTAAGAGAAAATAATGCGACAAAATTCGATCTCATATATTTGATTGTACCCTCAAGATTTAAACCAAAAAAGCTTGTTAGACACCTACATCATCAAAGATCAAATTTCAAAATAGAATGATTCAGAGTAAACATAAGTTATGTTATGGCTTCCATTTTTACGCCTATTTGGCTGATAAATACTAAAATATTTCCAGTAACTTTAATACAGCTAATGTAATGCTGCGCAATGACTTGAGGCTAAGTTTTGGCAACTCAAGCCTTTTGCTGGAGCTTTCCTCAGTTCCTCTCCCTTGGTTGCAAAAGTAGCCTGTATGGCCTTATCTTAGCACATAGAATTTCGGTGTTTTTAAGCTTGCTATCGAAGGAGATAATCTGATTGTTATAAACATTATACAACTCTAATTCTGATGTCCCGAGGATTGAACTTATTAGGTACACACTTCAGAGGAATAAAAATTGTATTTGTATGGGCTTAAACTCAATTTTCGTTCTGATTTATAATCAAATTGATATCCACAGCATCCGGTAGCCTACAGGAATGGCTTTTTAGCTATACAACAGAAAACTAAAACTGCACATCATGGCATCAAAATGGCAAAACATGTACACAACAGAAAAACAAATGAAATTTATATAAGATCTTCATCTACACTGTAATGCAGGATGTTGAGCGGCAAAAGACTTGAGATCTCAAAATCTTCTGGATTGCACACACCTCTAATTTGTTAACAATGGCTTACACCAGTAATGTCATCCAAGGAACACACCACATATGAAAAAATGAGATGCCATTGCACGGAAAATAAAATTAAAAAAAAAAAAAAAAAAGTATTTCTCAAAGCAAAATTACCCAGCAGAAAATGTAGCCAAGTACCTCATTTTTCAAGTCTGCTTAACAAATTATCCATAGCAGGAAGCTCTTGTATTATTTGCTGCCAGTCAGGCATTCCCTGAAATCATTTAAGTTTGAAAATATTTAATTACATAGCATGCAAAGCTAAGACACCACCTGTATTAGTTGCGTATACTAAAATCCTGAAGGAAGGCTAATAAAGAGATGCTGCTTGTGAAAAAAACTAGGTTTATATGGTAACAAGTCTAACATCACAGAAATTCATATTTTCTTGATCATCCCTGATGTCATATTGTAATGCACATATTAGAAACATATAAAACTTTTGATGAAATTAGATTCATAATTTAACAATCTTTTGTTTCCAATTTCTAAGTGACCAAGTAATTAGTTACCTTAGATTGACCAACTAAAAAGAAAAAAAGAAAAAAAAAATTTGTGGTCAAAAATCAAAATACTAACTCTCCATATGCACCCATCAAAGTTCCACCATGACCACCCTCACACAACCATCTTCTCTTGCAATTTCATCAAAAATAGATCAAGTCACCAATCTTGAGCCTTTCCCCATCCCCCCCCCCCACTCCCTTTCGTGTTTTCTAATGCTCGAGGGTATTGTTGGTCTCACCAACCGTTGCCATAGTCAAACTCAGCCTTGGATAGGGCTAATGAGGTTTCAGGGGAAGCACAAAAATATTAGTGGTGTCAGTGTTGTCGGTTTGGTTTTGGGTGGGTGGTTGCAATTTTTGAGAAGTAATAAGTACATCAACAGTAGAATTACTCAGTCCCTAAGCAGGCTTCCACCCAACAGAAAGGGGTTGAATTTATGCAGTCCCTAGTCTTAAGTCTTAACACTTAACTCTTATCTGTACAATGAAAAGAGGGATTAACATAATTTTTGGCTGTTTGACAAAGTCCAAAAGCCAATATAAATTTTAGCAAAAACCCAATCACAAAACAAGATCTGAATCTATCTCTATCCCCTCCCTGGCTCCCTCTACTTCCTCAACAATCCCAAAAAAAAAGCCAATTACACTTTATTTCTTTTTGTTGGTATCACCCTCATAATTCGCTCTACAAACTATTCAACCCAAAACAGATTTTCAGGGAGCTCTCTAAGCTACTGATTTAAACAATTCACCATGGCCATATACTCCCACCCCACTTTCAAGTTCGCAAGATGGAGGTTCGAGAACTGTTTAATGCAGAATGGTTTCAAATATCCAAACACCATTAATAAAAGCTTAATTAGCCCTAAAACCTTGCCATTAAACTAACTGCCTTGGATAAAAACATTGCAATGTTAGGCATCTAGTACATGCAGAAGCAGAGTTGATTGATAGCCTATCAAGAAAACTAACCTTGCCTGACCTGCGAACCCGACCATCTAGGCGTAGTATTATGTATACATCCTCACCAGGAGTGACTCCTTCTGATTTTTGCTGGTCCTTTAACCATCTGAAATTAGAATAAGATAAGCAGACCCTAAAGGTTGATATATGTTACAGGTTGGTTCTTGTTCTTAAATTATTCTTCAAAATTTTGTTAAATATTCCAGGGATTGTTGAGGGAAGGGAAGAAGTAAGGAAATACAAGGAAACAAAATACACATAGGATGAAATTGCATCTTGTGGCATAGTGATAGCTGACAAGAGAGACCAAACACAGATTTATTCTTTAAAAAGGGAACTATTATAAATCACCCCCATAGAATAATAATGAAGAAGAAAAGGCACAAATCTTCTGAAACAGATTACATTCTTCACTATGTTTAAAAATATATATATATATATATATATATATATATATATATATATATATATATATATATATATAACAGCTTCAAAAACCTGCTTTTTAGAGTCATGACTCATGATTTCATTTTTCCAATAATCAAAGTCTACTACATATTTACAGGAAATTGCTACAATAAGAAAAATCGACAAAAAGGTCCCAACTATGGCCGATCGTCTTTTTAAAGGTCTAAGCTTTCGTTTAACTGGGGATAGTCCCAACTATGAGAATTTCTTCTCAAATGGGCCCATATGACTAATGACTAATGATAGTCCCTCCTCTCTCATTCCTTTAAAGACAACTCCATAATTTAAACACCACCCACCATCCCCTCCAACGCAATAACTACCACCAACCAGAATGCTGTAAATAAATTAAATTTCTCCCTCACAAATCACTACATCAATGGCCATGGTGGTTTCTTAATTCTTCTATCTCCCCTCCCTGTACCTAGAGCAACTACCATGTATATGCTCTCTACATCGTTCCTATTCCCCATTATCCTGCTTACTGCTGATTTCTTTCTCCTCTTCAACAAATCCTTTCTTTTGGCTTCATCTTCTTTCTTTTCGTTCTTTTACTTCCATAATATAATTATATCATATTGGGGACTGGCTTTAAATAATCAAAAGTTGGGACCTTTTAAAGTGGACAAGTCATAATTGGGACCTTAGTTGTTAATCTTTTTTATATAACATTACTACTCCTATCCTTGATTTTTTCGTATGTGAGTTTGGCACACAGATTAAGCTAGTAGTAATAAAAAGTAGAGTTAAAAAGTTGGTTATTTTTATTATAATTTTAATGTTTCTTGATCAGTCTCACTGCATTGAGAAAATGTTGAAAAAAGACAGTTACTAATTGCAAGCCTAAAAAAAGTCCTTCAGACTCTCATATTCAATTGTATCCAACTGTGAATGATCAAAATGTTATAAATCAAACTTAATATGCTAAAATCATTAGTAGCTTAAGGTATACTGCAGATACATAAATACAACTGCACTAGGACTGCATGCACATACTAGAGGTGAACATTCACAAAACTTCATTAAGCAACCTTGAATTGAAACTAGTAAATTTCAATTAACTTAAAATCTCACTGAATAATTAACCTACAGCATAAACTGCATGTGTTATGAGCTTCAACACAATGAGCATGGGAAGTTGGGAGCAATGAGAATCCACCTATTTGGGAGAGAGGTAGACAGGTAGTTGTATGTAATTTTGTTTTTTTAGAAAAAACGAAACAGATTATGTTAGCTAAATTCACAAAGTGGCATATCCTTCCAGGGTTATAGTTCTATGTTTGTAATTAATAGCAAGTAGGCAAGATAGAAAGCAGAGTCACCTTTCCCATTCTCCAGGGGACACAGCCTCAGCCTTGAATCGTATCTCAGCTTGCAACTTGGATTTTGTAGTTATAGACTGAGCTCGTTTCTCAAAGTCGTCCTAAAAGGTTAGAACACAGAACAAAATTGCTATTAAGATTTAGCAGGTTGGTAAAATTATGCTTAAAATTGATGGGAAATGCACAATCATTTCCGATTCAAGTAATTACTAGAAACAGCCATAACATGCACAACGTGATTGCATGTTCAAACAGAAAATCCTGGTTTTTCAGCAGCAGCATTATCCTTCAATTGCAGATTATTTAGATGCAAATATATAGAATAAACATACCCCAATAGAAGGAAGAGCAGCAGCAGCCTTCGCAGAACCCCCAAAGCCCTTCTTTTCTACTGGAGCTGCCTCAACCACACCCCAAATGACAGGAATTAGAAGAACACCTCTTCTAAGAAGCTCAGTCCTAAACCTTTCAGCTTTTTGCATTGCCATAAAAACATTCTCCCTCTTGCCAGCCAGAATAACCTAGAATCAAACATAGTCTCAGCAAATGAGGGTACTAATTGAGAGAAACTTCAATATCATACACCTATCAACAACTATAAATTGTTAATTGTAAAAAATAAATGATGCACGAAGGGGAAAACACACATGCCATTTAATGCTAAACTGGAGTCAAAGTCTAAGCTATTGTTATTATTCTTTCCTTTTCCAGAAAAGAGCCAAGACCATTTTGCTTATCATATTATGTACACTTAGAGAACAAGGCCAGGAATACATTGCAACTTACTCAACTGGACAGCTATTCAGTATTTCCTATCTTAGGGATAATAGTGAGATCTACTTAAGTCCATAATCATCACGAGTATAACTGATGGTTAATTGAAATATAAGTTCAGTTGAGTAAATACAGAAAAGAATAAGGTACGGATTGACAGGACATAATTTTATTGTTGTGAAAATATTTTTGCACGGCTTACAACAATATAAAATCACAACATTTTTCCTAGAGTAAAGTGTGTATTAACTGTAAATAAAATGGACACCTACAGGTCTAGCAGTGTCCCGTAGCTGCACCAACTCAACAATCCGATTAGTAGAAAGACGTAAAGGTAACCGTGATAGAGTTTCATCTCGAGATATTTGTGCAAGCTGCTCCTCCTCTTTCTTATTATCCCATAGAAACAGTGCCACCAGAATAACAATGCCTGCACATTGCTGATTTTATAACTTAATTACTTTCAAGAAATGTTTTAGTGATACATAATGAAAACACTCAAGCAAGTTCATTTCCATAAAGAGTGAACATGACTCAAACCTCGTGCTTGATGCTAACAAGTGCAGAATATTGTATGTCAGAAATACATAAAATATGTCATGTCTACCTCCTATATTTACAGCAGCATTTCCAGCAGTCTCTAATAGATCAGGAGCACCTTCACCTCCTTGAATTGCTCGGAGCAACCGGGGTAATGTGAAAAAAGTGGAAATTCCTGCAGCTGCTGCAAAAGCTACATAAAAAAATCTCCGGATTCCACGAAATGGAGCTTGGACTTCACTAATGAGCTTGAGGTCTCTCCTGAAACTATCGCCTATATCCTCACCGCCAAGTCTAGCCTGCATTTCAGATTGGAAAACAATTATTTTATTTGAAAGCACCATATTATGCAATGTAATATACTTAGGAGACAGAGAGAAAAAGAAAATGGATGTAATATACTTGAAGCTCATACAAGCAGTATCTAATAAGAAGTCAGTCACTAATTGATAACTAAAACCTCTTCTTGTAGTTCCTTAAATTCTGGTAAAGCTCTGAAAGAGGCTAAGTCTGGGTCATTGAGGATGGTCCCAAATTTAAGGTTATAATCTTTAAGAGCAGTGCGCAAACACTCAGCAGCTAGCTTTCCCTCCCCCCTGCCTCAAAAGAAAAGAAACCAAAGAATCAGTATCACAGATCTGTCAGAATAAATCTTGGAGATTTTCAAAACACTGGATTATTCATTGATAAGATTCAGCAAGAAGAAAAGCATCATGCACAAAGATTAAAGAGATATTGTACTGTTTGTCAGAGTTTCAAATATTCATTTGACCCTAGTCTTTCTGCTTCATGTCCACTAATATTTCGATCTTTTGGTATAAAACAGTTCCTTCACAAGAACATCTTTGAAAAGCTATTGAACTTACAGGATAAATCTAGAAACCAAAATTAAAGCAAATGCCTAATTTATTAGGGGGGGGGGGGGGTTGGGGGGAATGTATGTGTTTCTTTCAAAGGAGACCAATTAGCAAGTTTAGTAGCAAGTCTTGCTTTGTGGTATTAAGATTTTTGAGATGGAGAGACTAATAAATATGCAATGCTAATACCTGAAACATGACCGACAAGGGGCGACAACAGATTCCAAAGCACACTTATCAAAGTCTGGATCACAAGGAAAAGACATAAATTACCTGTAAGCATGACAGCATGCTTTATTGTAAAGTGCTGCTTGAGCTTCCATAGTATTAGGATTCAAGCTAAGTGCTGTATCAAATTGTACCAGAGCTTCTCTAACCTGCAAAATACAAGTGGACACTCTTTCAATTCAATTTAAATAGGAGAATCTAACAGGTGCGACAAGAAACAGTCCTAATTTACGATTTTGGAAAAAAGAAAAAGAGAAAAGATTATATATACATATATACTCTTTCTATCGGGAAATAAACAATTCAAGATAGACCTAGTGCTTGAATCTTGAGGTCAATAATAGCCCTCAATGTAACCTAATATTATTGGGGTAGGAAAGAGTGAAGACAGGCACAGCAACAGTGGAAGAAACAGCTCTTAGTGAAGTAACTAATTTAATGAATTACTCAACCTCTTTACTGTCTTATACCAATTAGGGTAAGGGTTCACACATTAGGACCTCCCCAAACCCAGTTGGCTTCCCATGTCGGGATCTACAATGGGTGGTTGTTATCGTTGTAGCATAAAGATAAACAATAAGCTTTCTATAAATTTCATGGGAGAAAAATGGTTTATTCTAAATCCATGATTACTTCATTAGATTAATTGAGGATGCTTTCCCCTCAGAAGTAAGATTCAAAAATTGCACAGTGAAAAAAATACAGCAGCAGAGTCAATTACCCAAATTTAGCTTACCTCTAAGTTATTATGAGGACCAAATCCAATGAATATAGCACTTTTGCATCAAAGATATTCAACCACAAGTCTGATATAATGAGGTCTGAACATCAAAATCAGACAGGCACTATGGTTTGGAGAATCAAATTTGAGAAGGCAGGTGAAGGCGCATTTGGAGTTGAGTCAGGCAAGTCAGCAGTTAGGGAAGCCAAAAAAGTATTTTTGTCCCCAAGGAACCATCACCAATCACTGATATCAGGTCTAACCCTTCACGTTAAAAGATCCAAACAAGGGAAGCAGAATAAGAAATATACTCAGCATGAGGTTTGGGATTATACATAGTACATAGGCACATTTGGAGAGCGTTTAGTTGGGTGGAAAACATTTTCAAGGAATATGATTTTTCCATTTTTCTTTGCTTGGTTTACAAAGGGGTGTGAAATAGTGATCCTATGGATGTGAATTAGCTCTCCCAAGGATTGAGATATTTTCTTCCTGAAAAGACGGAGAAAGCCCTATTTTTCTCCCTACCCTTTGCAGCAAATTTCTAGGTACAGCCAGTCGTACCTTGTACATGGTTCAACAAAGGCTAATTTTTTGCCCATGCACTTACCTAGGGAACAAATTGGCAAACAATAAAATGATCATGGTTGCACCTTGCAATATCCCCCTTTACTCTTGTCCCATCTATCCTCTCCCTTCTCTATAAATTTTCTTGTAGAGAATGAAACAAAGGAAAACTAATTTTGCAATCATTTTCCATTGCAAGAACTTTCAGTCAAATCAAATGGAACTACAGTCAAGAAGTGTCCTCATCCCAACAATCCTTTATAACAGTTTTTTTTTTTTTTTTTTTCCAATGCCAATTCTTCCACTAATTATCAATTACAGGTGTCATAGAACGAATAAATTATAAGTTCCCATTATCATCAAAGAAGGAAATTTGAAAGCCCTATAATTGTCCAATTTTGATGGCCAACGAAGTCAAGGAGGCTCTAGGCGTCTAATTTGAAATAGTTAAATACAGTATCAAATTTGAGTACCTAGGTTCAAAATTAAGGACTTCATCTCAAGACATTTTCAAAATTAAACAAATTAGCTCATTTCCTCCCCATCACAAAGCCTATCTACATTCTTTTACTAAACAACCAACTACATTAAAGATCTGTTAGGTTAGTGTGGCTCAAATTCCATAAACCTAACTTAGTATATCTCAAGGTTTCTCAATATTTCTAGAAAACTCTACTACATTGAGAAATTGATGGAGAACTATGGAAGATTCTAGAATTATGTGGCAATTTAAGGAGCGTGTGTAGAAGATTCCACAACTTCTTCCACCTCCATTTCCTTACTATTTATTATACCTAATTATTATATCAATCTATCTATCTCCTAATTATTATATCAATCTTTACATCTTTAATTTGCTTCCAACGTCCACTCACCAAACCTCACAAGACCACTAAACAAATTGGCTATAAAACAACATTCTAATTCATAAATTCTATAACAAAATAAAATCAAAAAACACCCACATTAAAATTTTCATCAATTCAACAAATAATCAACAAAATTCAACAAACCCACATCACAAAATTCCAAACTTGATAAAACATAATCATTAAAATGAAAGACGGAAAAACACACCCTTCCTTTGGAAAAGAGAGAGAGTCCAGAATTGACGCATGACTCCGGCGTCTGCGCAGCCGTATCCGGCGGCGGAGACGAAGAAGTACAACAAATGAAAGAGAATCGAGCTATATTGTGGGCAGTTGAAGAGTTGGGATTGGTGTTGAGAAACCATTGTCTTGTTCTTGTTTTGATTGTATAATGAAAATGGGGTTTTGGGTTTGAGTAGCAGAAGATTTGGTGATGGTGGATAAGTGAAGCTGCCATGTGATAGGACAGAAGAGTGCTTTGGGGGCTTAACCACGGCCCCTGGCTTTCACCTTTACATAAAACAAGTCGTTTGGGTTTGGGATGTCTTTGTTTGCGGTTGATGATCGACTTACGACCAAATTTTGACCTAATACCTGAAGTTATCCAAGTCGAAGTTACTCAATCCTATTTTAACCCGAATTAATTTAACCAAGTTGAATCGATGCCCAAATTAACTTGAACTAGAGTTGAACCAAAATTAAATGATACCCAAAATGTCCGAATCGATTTCAACCTGAATTAATTGACCAGATAGAATTGAATCGAAAATAGCCTAAACTAAAGCAACGTGATTTTTTATACTTCTGTTTTGTAATGTACAAGTGTAATGGATCCAATCTTGACCCAAAGTATCGACCCGACAGAACTTGCCTAATAAGTCCGATCCGAAATGACCCGACTTGAAATCACCAGATCTAAAATGACCCGACTCAACCCGATTATCTATTGATCAAAACATACCCAAAACCTGAAATGACCCCCCTAAATCACCAAACTCAAAAGTGGCTCGAACAACCCAATTACTAGGTTTAAGAAGAAATACATGTAGAGTTTTATTGATGTATTGCTTTTGTTTTTACAATTTTGACTCATTTTTATTTTATATTTTGGATCGTTTAAGTTATTTCAATTTATCTTTACTATCACATGTCCAAGCATCAATAATGGTCGCCCATCTTTCAAGATCACCGTACGATCAGAATCCTACTTGAACATGAAAAAAAAAAATTAAATAAAAAAAAAATCTTATATATTAATTTATTTTTTTCAATAATTTGCTTATATTTGTATCAAACGAGCCCATTAAAATTTATCAAATGCATTTTGATCTTGTCAATATTTTTTCTGGATCTGCCACGGTATACGATAACTTCAATTATCTACAAAATTAACTGCACTACCAAGAATCATTTACTTGTCTGTTGTCACTCTAACACACCATGAGGCCCACAGTTATAGTTTGGATTGTCAAAGCCTAAATTTTCAAGGCATAAAACTCGAACATAAAACATATCCATTGAGGTAAAATTTTGGTAAGTCTTTAGTGTTCCTACCCCAGAGGTTGTGCATGCAAGATGGCAAATGCTTATATTGCTTAATGTGTTAAGAATCACAAATTTTGTTAGTTGAATATTTTTTTTCAAGTTTCAATTCATCTTAACTAAACGATTGCTACTCAAGTTGACATTTCATAGGAATCTTCCCTAGTAGAGTTGTCAAATTGTATTTGTGGATTTTGCCTAAAATACAATGGTACATATGTGAAAGTGTTGGCACAAGATTAGTTTTTGTGAAATGAACAACAATTGGCTAATCTTTATGGATAATGGCTAGGAAATTAGGTCAACTAAGTTAGGGGATCGAAGTATGTAGAATATAGCATTTCTTTAGCTCGTTCACATAAATGGACTAATTAAGTAATAGTACAACTCAATCATCAGACGCTAAATTGAGGAGACACAAATTTGGTGTATGTAATTATAGATAAAATGATCACAACGCTTGTCCATCAATTACCAAAAAATCTACAAACAACTGTGTGGGACATTGTCCACTATTTTTTGTTTATTGTGTGACTTTAGTAATCGTAGTGATCCCAAAAAAAAATAAAAAAAATAAAAGCGGGATGGGCGCATGATTGCTATCACATGCTAAATTGCATGTTAGGTTGTTGTTAAATTACATATCACCTCTGTTTCATGTTAAGTACAATAATTTGACGGACACATACACTTGCCAAATGCCAATACACACAACTTTGACAACCGATATCTCTAATTATCTTGATATACATATACAAAAGTATATTTAAATCTTAAAATATCTTATATATATATA